>NC_089492.1:198421892-198745079 GCF_036850765.1 Saccopteryx bilineata | reverse complement strand
AAATCATGTAATAACCCTGAAAGGAAGGCAGAATTTTTATTTCTGCTTTACAGATGAGACAAAAGATTAGATTAAAAAACCCACTCACTGACAATCTCACCCATATACATACACATACCCATTCACACCATTTAGACACAAAGATCTTAAGTAATATTTAGTGACTATTTACCATGGCCAGACACTGTTGTACAAGTGCTTCAAATGTATTAATCCATTTAATCCTCAAATGACCCCATGTAGTCAGTACTCTTATCATCCCATTTTACAGATGAGCAAATAGATACACAAAGATGAGGAAATCAGCCCCCAGACACACAGTTGGGAAATGACCATGAGTTTCCTGTCCAGGAAGTCTGATTCTAGTGCTCAGACTCAGCCACTATGCGATGCTGCTGCCTCCTTGATGAAAAGACGGACCTGAAGATGTGGAAACACACATACAGCTGCTGGGTGTGAGGGTGGGGACAAGGCCGGACTGTCCCAGCAGACCCAGAGAAAGACTCAATGGAAGGGACAGTGTCAGGACCAGAGTCCTGGGATTAAAAGCCCAGCCAACATGGTGGAAGGTATGTCCACTTAGGTCACAGTCACTGATGGGATGTGGAGCCCACTGCAGTCCATCTGCAAACACTAGGCTTCAGTAGCCAGCCCCCCATCTGAGAAGACAACTAATTGTGAGTGGATCAAAATAAGAATAATATGGGGGGGCAGCAGTTGGAAGGGAGAACTGCCACCCACTCCCATGAACCACTGTGGCATAAAAACAGCAGAGTATGTATGGAAAAACTATGGGCAGTAGGGGGGACAGCACTGCAGAGTAGCTGCCCGGAGCCAGACCTGGGGTTCTGACAAGAACAGTACAGGGTGCAGACTCCCAGTCCTGCTGCCTCACGAGTGGTCTCTGGGTAAAGTTGGAGAACCACTGGTCCACATGGCAACTAACTTCCCTTCCAGCTATGATGGAAGTTTGTCTAGCCATAAAGTTCATGTCCTTAGAAAGTTCAAAAACAATTATCTTGCCTCAATCAACTCAACACCTTTATTTTAACCTCTTTGTTAATATTAATAACTCTTATTGATCAATGTCACCCTATTAAATTTAATTTTCTAAATAAAATAAAATGGTAGTAACCCAATTAAAAGATTAAAATGACCCTAATTTACACTATAATTTAGTTTAAAAAAATCTTAATCATAAATTTTTTAAGTACAATTTGAGTATATTTTTAAAAATTCACATAATAGAACTAGACTTTGATACTTATGTCTAGCACTTTAGGAAAATATATGAAATAAAATTATCATTCTTTTCTATGAAAATGGATACTTGTCAAGCTCAAAGAGACTCTAAAATAATTGGTTTTCTTTAAAAATTTTAAACAGGCCCTGGCCGGTTGGCTCGGTGGTGAAGCGTCAGCCTGGCGTGCAGAGGTCCCGGGTTCAATTCCTGGCCAGGGCACACAAGAGAAGCGCTCATCTGCTTCTTCACCCTTCCCCCTCTCCTTCCTCTCTGTCTCTCTCTTCCCCTCCCACAGCCGAGGCTCCATTGGAGCAAGGATGGCCCGGGCGCTAGGGATGGCTCCTTGGCCTTTGTCCCAGGCACTAGAGTGGCTCTGGTCGCGGCGGAGCGACGCCCCGGAGGGGCAGAGCATCGCCCCCTGGTGGGCAGAGTGTCAGATGGATCCTGGTCGGGCGCATGCGGGAGTCTGTCTGACTGTCTCTCCGTTTCTAGCTTCAGAAAAATACAAAAAAAAAAAAAGTTTTAAACAAATCTCTGTAATTTTCTTTATTACTTTATTTGTCCAATTCTTTGTTTGGCTGGTAGTTCAAGGTGAATCAGTTCAACTTCTGTCTAAATTACCATGTATGTGAACTATAAGACTTCAAGTCAGTTGTTTTATATTGCACAAATACAGGTAATTAACCAGATGCCATGTGCCAAACTAGATAATGGCTAATATTGAAACTGGTAAACATCAGCACTGGATATCCTCATCATCAGGACAAATGATAAGGAGAGAGATTCCTGATAAAGACTACACAGATAGAATGGTTGACCACACTGAAGCTGGGGGTGGGGGTAGAGGGCAGCCTGACTGCTCCTGAAGGCAGATGCATATTCTGGAACTAATAGCAGCCTACTCATTTTGCCATGATCCATATCCAGATTTTAAGCCAAGCTGTATGTTTTGGAATATTTGTCAAAACCCATACTCTTCCTTTTCTTCTGTTAAGTCTGTGGTATATAATAGACCTGATCCCACCTCCCCACCCCTACCCCATTAAGTGCCAAACTTACAGCTTAGTCTGTAAGTTTGTAATCATCTTATTTCTTTTCAATTCTGTGCTACAAGCCCCTTTTGCCAAGATTCACATCTTTGTGCATATTTGGTGCTGCAAATTTGTTGTTGGCTGAATAATAAAAGTAGGGGGCTTTCTAAAACCACAAACAAATATAAAAATGTAGATAATAAAGGATGCATTTAAATCCCATCTCATTTTTGTCTGGAAAGTTCTGATTTGAAGAAAGGAACTTGGTACAGTCTGACCATAGCAGGTACTGTCCATGAACACAGAGGAAAGGTAACACAACTAAGCCAAGCTCTCAGGGCTCTTGTTTATGAGCTTATTAGAGCTCAGACCTGTCATTCACCTGATGCCAGCTGGACAGCATGTGTGGGGAGTGCTAGATCTGCAGCTGCAAGCTGGCATTGCACAAGTCTCTGGGCTCCTGGTGCTTATGTCAATAGGGAGGTCTTCACCCAGCAAATGATTTGATATACTTTTCATCTTCCTTGACAATTAAAGCTCGAGTATGGCATGTTTGTGTTTCAGGTGAAACTTTGAGGCACTAAGAGAGAGTCTCCCTTGTCATATCATAAACAACTAATTAGCTGGCATTATTTCCAAATTCAAGCCTTTGATTAAAGCCTTTGAGGCAGTGACAGCAGAGAAAAAGGTCCAAGTCTTCACTAATCAAACAAAACAAATGTCACCCACAATAGTCATGTCTTGGAACTCACTGGCAGGAAGGCAAACCCACCAAAGACCAGTCATCATTCAAGGTCATTTGAATCTAGACAAGTATCCACACCTAAAGTACAGCAAATGCCCAGAAATGCCCAAAATACAGAGTCCAAAATTAGTTTCCAAAGAGCTTACAAGGAGCTGTTTTCTGTATAAAACATGGACTCCTCTGGCAAGACCAACTCTCAAATACCTCTTCCCAGGTTGCATTGCTGGCCAAGAGCTGCAGCTTACAAACTGGAACATGTGTCAAGTTGTATCTTCAGCCTCAACCTCATGTTCTTTGTGTTTCCCTCCCTTCAGCCTATTCTTGGCCATCTCCCCTGTTGCTCCAGACTCATGTACACCTCATCATGTCTTTTCTCCTCTTGCATCCTACTGAGATATAAGGCTGCAACTAATATCAATGAACTACAGCTAATCAGAGGCAGATTTAATGGCAGGCACACTTCTGAAGAGCCCCACAAAACCTCAACTTTACACTTTTTTCTAATGTAAGGGGCCCAATATTTTCTTCTGCGCCTGGGGCCTCAACTGACCTTAATCTGAGGCTGCAGCTAATGGAAAAAGACAAAACCAAGAAAACAGCCAGTCATTTTATTCCTTACCTAGATCGCCAGAGTTGGGTAATAAAGCAAAGGTTTTGCACCTGAATGGAGGAGCGAGCGGGCATAGGGCATCTTTCCATTACTCTTTGAATAGAATCACTCCAGCTTTTGCTATGACCTATTCTAAAGCTTTTTCATTCAGTTTGGCATGCACAGAGTGAGTGCCTCCTCTGTATCAAGTATCCTGCTAGGTGATGAGGATAAAAAAAAAAATAGGTAAGATCGTGCCTTCTCTCAGGTTGCATGGGTCCAGGTGGGTCCACTGAAGAGCAATCTGCTGTACAATCTCAGTCAGTGAGGTCAGGAAAAATAACCTCCACCTCCACCTCTGTCAGAAACTCAGATCTTCCTTTGTCTTATGTAGTGACAGCTTTCCATGTACTAAGTCAGTCACAGGTAGATTCCTTAAGCTGGGTAGATTTCTCACAGCAGATTTTCTCCCCTAATATTTCCCACTTTTGGTCCATAAAACAGTATGAATCTGTTTACATTTTTCTGAAACTATATTAACCAGAAACTCAAAGGCTACTTGACTTCCAAACATGTTAGATTCTCAGTCTTCAATAATGCCATCAATAATTCACCAAGTACATACAGTTCACTAACAAATACACACGATTTGGCTAAATGAGATCAAGAAAATTGAAATAAAGTAATGAATAGAGATTAAAGATAGAAAATTATCCCCCAAAGTATGACTCATAAACAATGTTAAAATCTACTTACTTAAATTGACAATATTTATTCAAGGCTCATATAATTGCCCTAACATGGAGAATCATGGTAAACTTAATATAGGTAATAAAATCTTTGTACCTGGATGGAGGCATTTTTATTCTTCTTATGGATTGTTATTCTTGTTTGTTTGTTGATTGTTGGTGCGTTGGTAATGATTTGCAAGTCCTGGGTTGAATATCATTAATGTGAAATTTAAAGGTATAGGATTCTTGCTTCCCATCCACAAATTACTTGCCTGTAAAACCAGTAATTCTCAATTGAAAGTGATTGCATCCCCAAGGACATTGAGTGGAGGCTAGACACATTTTTGTCTTCACAGCTTGGGAATGTAGGTGTGGGGGTGCTACTGGCATCTAGTGAGTAGAGACAAGATATTTCTAAACATCCTACAATTCCCAGGACAGTCCTCACAACAAATAACTACACAGCCCAAAATGTCAACAGTGCCACAGTGTGCTCCTATCACCCCATTTGTCATGTTGCCTACCCTACAACCCCATCTTTTCCATATCACCCAGATATGTTCACTAAGTGTCCCTCAAGGAATTACCCATGGCAAGACCCACTAAATAATGGCTTAAAGTCTGGATAGCTTTCAATCTTCTCTTCTTTAGAAACTGCCTTTTCCTGGTGATAAGGATGTCAGAGTTTGCCTACAGACTCCCATGAGCCTCACTAGCACTCTAACACCTTACAATTATCAGGAGGGGAGCTAAACCAGGGTAGGACAATTATTTTTTTTCATTTACTTATAAGGTTCAAAGAAACAGGTGGAAGAGTTCATCTAGCATTGCATGGCTGGTTCTGCATTGCCTAGATGAGCAGTACTAATCACACTAGAACAGCCATGTGTGATATAAATGGGCCCTTTTTCTGAAGAGCACCTGCAACTTGCCACACTCATGGCCTCCTGGTTAGAGTTAAACTTGGAAGACTAAGGTGCATATACATCCTGAGGTTAATCTCCAGGACATCTTAACTTTCCTCCGGGTTCATGACTTGGATTAATCTCTTAGTGGAACTAGAAGAAAAAATGTTTTTTAGATGGTTTATTCCTTCCCCTGTTGCAACCATATGGTGCCTCTTGCCAGATCCAATACAAGATTTTCTGTACCTCCTCTTGTATGATGTAAGCATGACTGAGGATTTGATGAGCCAGCTGAGACCTGGGACAGACCAAAACTCTCTGCCCAGGACCCTCCTTAATGAGTCAGCACAACTTGACCACCCTATCATCAAAGCATGATTCATTCTGAAGCCCTGAAACCAAAGCAAACATTAGATAATAACTAGCCTATTAATAAGAGATGAAAGTGTTATTTTTACATTAGGTGAACCTAAAAAAAGTTGACTCAATTTTGGCTTACTAAGATTGCCAACATATATATATGTATATATTAATGGCTCACTTATGTATGTACTCAGCAGTGGTCAAATTAATAGGCATATATCTACTCTCATAGCTCTTTGTGGCATTTGATGGACATAACTGATTCAGGTAAGAGTCACCTCTGTGAACAAGTGCATTTCTTTATCCTCTTAGAGAACATCTTGGCTTTATCCAGTTAGCTCAGTCAGTTAGATCATCATCCTGAAATGACAGGTTAAGGATTCAAACCTTGGTCAGGGCACACATGGGAAGCAACCAATAATTGCACAACTAAGTGAAACAACAAATGAATGCTTCTCTTCCCATTCCCCTCTATCATCTTTCCTTTCTCCATCCCCGTAAACATAAATAAATAAATAACAAATTAAGCCTTAGGCAGATAGCTTGGTTGGTTAGAGCATCATCCGAAGCACAGAGGTGGCCGGTTCGATCCCCAGTCAGGGTATATACAGGAACAACTAGAAGTTCCTGTCTCTCTGTCTCTCTCTACTTCTATAAATAAATAAATAAATAGATAGAAGACATCTTGAAATCTATTCTAAATGCTGTGTAGATCAAGGCCTGTAAAGATAATACAAATTCAATACAAGTTGCCCTCTGACTATGGTTTCTCACTGAGTTATCTGCTCATTCCTCCTTTGGGTTTTCTTTAATGGGTAGATAGATGGTGAACACAGACATGATACAGATTGCTGCTGCTGGTTGTTACAGCCAGATTTTTAATTAAGAATTTATTGCTCAGTTTTCACATGGAACTAACTTAAAGAGAATGAGGATAAATAATAATGTATTTTTTTAGATAAAAAGATTTTTCTATATGTTTCCTGTAGATCCAATAGCCCTGACAATTATATAAATGAGATACTATGCCCATTTCACAGATGAGGGAATTGAGACCAGAATATCCATTATCACAAAACATTTTCCAATTGATTCTGGAATGAAACCAAATTTTTCTCATTTTAAATTTAGTATTATGAACTAGATATATGCATTTCATTATCTGAGTAAGCTACGTGAGATAAAAGAAATGGACTTACTAACTCAAAATTATAATAGAGGACTTTTATTTCTGACTCTGATAGAGTAATAGCCTATTTCAATCCAACTATCCTACTGAAAACAACTATAAAACCTAAAGAAATTGCCAAAAAAATTGTTGAAAAACAATAGGCAGTAACCAAATCCATTGAGACTCAAAGGAGAAAGATCTCAGAAAAAAACTTAAAAACACATAGGTGAGCTCTGCATTTCTCTTTGTTTTCCCTTGCAGCATTTGTTATATCCTAAACCACACTGCAGCACAAGCAAGAAGGCAGTCTGTCACAGAGTCAGGTGTCACAGAACAAAGGAGACAAAAATACAGTCCCAGACTACCAAGGCAGTAGTACTAAAGAATCCAAGAATTTGGAGACACAGAAAAGTAAGCACAACATTCTGCCTTGCATTTCACCTTGAGGTATTTGTCAATTCCTAACCTGTGTACAATGACAGTCTAAGAAGCCAATAGGAGTGTCAGCAAAGAAGCCATCAAATTCAATGGAGCTTTAAGGAAAATCATGGTACCAGAGAGAAGAGAAACACCGAAGCTCTCGGCCCTGGTAATGAGAGAAAAACTAGAAATAGACTAGCCCACATAAAGAGTTGAAGCATCTCAACCTCTTATTGGATCAAGCTGATTTGCCCTTATATAACTGTGTGTGAGAAGGAAAGTAAATTTTATGCAAGAAAAGATAAAATCATTCAGAGAACCTAAAATTTTTATATGTAATATTCAATCATAAATTATCAGGTATGTTGATACATAGAGCCAAATGAATGAAAAGTAGGAGAACCAGGGGTCTCAAACTCGCAGCCCGCGGGCCGCATGCGGCCCGCCGAACAATTTTGTGCGGCCCACAGACTAATCCACGGGCTTACTTAATTTTATCCAAAATATTTTGAACTTCGTGGATTAGTCTGCGGGCCGCACAAAATTGTTCAGCGGGCCGCATGTGGCCCGCGGGCCACGAGTTTGAGACCCCTGGTAGACAATAGCAATAGGCCTACAGGTGATCTAGGTATTTTTGTTATCAGATAGAATTTTTAAATAACTATGATTAATAGGAGACTAGATGACAAAGATGGGGAATTTTATCTTTAAAATCTATTAATAATAAAACGCTAAACTCTGCCAATGGTGCAGTGGATAGAGCATAGTCCTGGAGCACCAAAGTAACCAGCTCGATTCCAAGGTCGCCAGTTCAAGCCCTAGTCAGGGCACACACAAGAAGTGAGTAATCAGTAAACAACTAAATGGGACAATGCTTTATGCTTCTCTCTCTCTCTCTCTTTCTCCCTCTTTTACAACCCCATTCCTCTTTCTCAAAAAAAGAAAGAAAGAAAAGAAAAGGCTAGAAATTAAAAATATAATTATCAAAATTAAGGATTTAAAGATGTGCTCATAAAAACTAAACAGAAACAATAGAGAGAATTAGTGAATTGGAAAACTGTTTCATAAAAGGACTGAAGCAAAGATTTTTAAAAAGTATGGAAAATAAATATTAGAGTGTAAGAAATATATGACACAGTGAAAAGGTCTAACATCAGTAACTGGAGTTTAAGTAGAAGAGAGAGAGAGAGACATAAAGGACCAGAAGCCATATTTGAAGAGGAATTGACCAAGAATTTTTTCAAAATGGTCAAGACATTAATCACAGATTTAAGAAACTCTACAAACTATATAGTTGAAGCAGGGTAAATACAACATGGGAAAAACATTTTTAGATAATATCAGAGTTGCATCAAGCTGAAACATCATAAGTCAACACGCTGAAAATTAAAACTAAAAAGAAATCTTAAAAACAGCCACAGGTAAGGGCTCAGGGCAACAAAGAGGGAGTTATATTACATTCAGAATAACAACAATTCTATTTATAGCAGTTTTTTCAAAAACATAAAAATAGAATACTACAGAAAATAATGAAATAATCTTTAATTTTTTAAATGCTAAAAGAAAATAGTTGCCAAATTCTAGAACTAGAAAAATATATTTTTTCATGAAAGTTAAATATGATATTTGTCAAATCGATTGCCATATAGCAATATAGCATAGCAAAGTAAATATTTCTTTAAAACATTATTTTTGCAATACATTTTCTGCTAATGTGTTTGGTCCCATGCACTAGGCTACAGACCTGCAAGGAAATAGACAAGACCAAAAAACAAATTATTTTTAAGAGCAAGCAACTAATGCATCTCATGTTTTCCTTCCTCCAATTCACAGTTTTCAGCCAACTTTTACCTTTGTCTTTAAATACAAAGCTGTGCCTAAGAAATTGTGTCTCGCCCTGGCCGGTTGGCTCAGTGGTAGAGCGTCGGCCTGGCATGCAGAGGTCCCGGGTTCGATTCCTGGCCAGGGCAAACAGGAGAGGCGCCCATCTGCCTCTCCACCCCTCCCCCTCTCCTTCCTCTCTGTCTCTCTCTTCCCCTCCCGCAGCGAGGCTCCATTGGAGCAAAGATGGCCCGGGTGCTGGGGATGGCTCCTTGGCCTCTGCCCCAGGCGCTAGAGTGGCTCTGGTCACAGCAGAGCGACGCCCCGGAGGGGGCACAGCATCGCCCCCTGGTGGGCAGAGCGTCGCCCCATGGTGGGCATGCCGGGTGGATCCCGGTGGGGCGCATGCGGGAGTCTGTCTGACTGTCTCTCAAAAATACAAAAAGAAAAAAGAAAAAAAAAAAAGAAATTGTGTCTCTATATGAGTCAACTTCTTTAGTAATTTAAAAGCACGAGAAAAATAAATTTAAATATTTTACTTGGTATCACACAGCAGCTGAGAAAGATAGAGAAGTACCATTGTCCTCCATCTTCTTTCACTGTGTTTCTAATGTTCCTGCACTGAACAGAGAATGCTCAAGTGTGAGGTATGGAGCTGAATCTATGCATCAATAATTTTTTAGGCCCTGGCCATTTGGCTCAGTGGTAGAGTGTCAGCCTGGTGTGTTGGAGTCCCGGTTCGATTCCCAGACAGGGCACACAGGAGGAGCACCCATATACTCCTCCACCCTTCCCTCTCCCCCTTCTCTCTATCTCTCTTTTCCCCTCCCGCAGCCAAGGCTCCACTGGAACAATGTTGGCCCAGGCACTGATGATGGCTCCATAGCCTCTGCCTCAGGCACTAGAATGGCTCTAGTTGCAACAAGCAGTGCCCCAGGGTTGCAGAGCATCACCCCTAATGGACTACCCAGGTGGATTCTGGTTTTTGGGTGCATGCTGTAGTCTGTCCTTCTGCCTCCCTGCTTCTCACTTCAGAAAAATACAAAATAATAATAATAATAATTTTCTAGAGATGCACTGCCTCATGACAGGTACTTTAAAACTATCTGAAAACATGTTGGCACCTTTCCTTAATAGAGTCCACAGGGTGTGAAGGAAAGATGTGGGCTTTGGCATCAAATAAATAAATCTTTCAAAGGACTCTTCACATCCCTCACTTTTCAGCTGACCAACCTTAAACAGAGCACTTAACCTCCTTAAGCCTTGTTTTCTTCATCTTTTAAATGGGACTACTAACACCTACTTCAAAGAGTTGTGAAGATTAAATTAAATAGTGAACATGAAGTTCCAAGTACAGTGCATGACTCAGAGTTGGCATTCCAAATAGTAGGTATGGTTTTCTTTAAATAGGAAGATTGGTCTTTCAGTAGAAAAAAAGTAATAAATGACAAAGCGCTAAGTGGGAAAAAAATAATATATAAATCCATTGTCACTTAAGAATATTGAGAACCCTGGCCCAGTAGCTTAGTTGGTTACAGCATTATCCCAATATGACAAGCTGCAGGTTCAATCCCCAGTCATGGCACAAACAAAAATCAAACAGTGAATGCACAACTAATTGAAACAATAAATAGATATTTATCTCTGTGTGTATCTCTCTGTTTTTCTCTCTCTCAAATCAATCAGTAAATTTTAAAACTTTTTAAAAGAATGATGAAGAATGGGGTTGGGCACCACCAAAACAACATGCTGGTTTCCCTATTCTGCAAGCTGTGAGATCTGGTTGCCTTAGAGACTGAGTAGTTATTAGTCACTAGTAAAAATAAGCACACTACTGAGAATTTCAGGAAAATGCATTTAATTAAGTGCCATCTGAGCCACCCACACTGTGAACAGGATCCTGGCAACAAAGAGGTTATTATTGCCAAGTTCCTGCCAAATGTTATTTTCCTAAGTTTAGTGTGTGTGTGTGTGTGTGTGTGTGTGTGTATGTTTCTTTTCTGATGGAGGCCTAAAAAGAAGTTCCAAATGGCGGCATGGAGTGAGAAAGCCCAGTCACCACAGACTAAAAGTCTCCCAAAGTACAATGACTAAAAAAAGCTTTAATTTTCCTGGATAGAAGAAAGGGGTGGGTACCACAGGAAAATGTAAAATAGGATGTAATGGTGATTCAACCTTAAGGTGAATTTTTTGAGGATGTTAGTTAGGATTGGTTCATCTTTGAATGTGCCTCCCGCGTGGGACCTGTGCAAAGTACAAGGTTCTCACTAGGTGCTGGAGAGACTGAATTCACCTGATCACTAGAGAAGACACTAAGTCCACAATAACAACTTAACCAACAATGACCAAGTTATTCAGTCAAACATACCTGTATTTCTCCATCACTGTGTTAAGCATTTCACATGTATTATAAAATTTAATCCTTGCAACAACTCTATGACAACTTTATTTCATCTTTAGCTTTTAGATACAGAAATCCAGTCTCAGAAATGTGAGAGAGTTCGCTTGTTATCATAGAACTAGTCGGTAACAGAGCTAGGCTCCAAACAAGGCTAAATGAATTCAAAGATCATATTGTAGCACTGCATTGAGAAAATAGGGCAAAGTTCCAAAAAGTTCACCTTTACATGAATAGGTAACAACAACAAAAACCAATATATAAGATTAAGCTTGGCCAATAGGGCAATACTAGCCAATATAAGAAGCCAATATAACTAGCCAATATAACTAGCCAATATAACTAGCCAATATAGTTGAAGAAACTCTGAAAGATACTGAAAGTGTTGGGAAATCACAGGACAGTCTATGTAACAAAAAAGTTCGGTGTCATGTGGTTAAAAGTAAAAACACTCCAAAAAGTCAGTGAGGGCCAAGTGTTTAATTCAGCCCCCATATTTCCACTAGAGGGGCAGAGTTTACATCTATATGGTTTTAAAACCATATAATTGCAGGTTGCAATTATAAATAGAAAATTGTTTAATTCATTGTCAAATTTTCTTCTAGATGTCAGATCTAATGACAAACACAATGTAGAGGTCTTGTTCTCATTAACTCTTTAGAAATAGAAAATAATGTAATATAGGCTCTGGCTGATTGGCTCAGCAGTAAAGCGTAGATCTGACATGTAGAAGTCCTGGGTTCGATTTCCAGCCAGGGCACACAGGAGAAGAGCCCATCTGCTTCTTCACTCTTCCTCCTGTCCTTTCTCTCTGTCTCTCTCTTCCCCTCCTGCAGCCAAGGCTCCACTGGAGCAAAGTTGGCCCAGGTGCAGAGATTGGCTCCACAGCCTCTACTTCAGACACTAGAATGGCTCCAGTTGCAACAGAGCAACAGCCCAGATGGGCAGAGCATCGTCCCCTGGTGGGCATGCTAGGTGGATCCAGGTCAGGTGCGTGTGGGAGTCTGTCTCTCTGCCTCCCTGCTTCTCACTCAGAAAAAAAGAACAGAAACAAAAAAGTAACATAGATTTTCAAAGTACTTAAGTACCAGGTACAAGTGCAAATTTGCCCCATAGGAACAAACTGCCTCCACTCCAGGGTCTCTGTCACCATCTAGATCTATCATCTATAAACTAAAGTTCCCTATGTCACTCATAAATATCTCTACTGAGTTGCAACACCATATGTCCAGTTAGCTTCCAGACAACTATAGTTATATGTCACAAGCAGTTCAGAATCAGTATGTCTAAAATTGAGTTCACCATGTTGTAGTCCAAATATATTATTTCTTTGGTACCCTCCCTCTGTTCCAGTGAATACCCCAGGTAGTCTCACAGCCATTAGAGCTAGAGATCTAAGGGTCATCATTGACTTCTCTCTTTCTCCTTCCACATCAAATCAGCCACCAAGTTCTGCCAGTTTTACCTTTGTATATTTCCTGACTTCATCTCTCTCTCTCTCTCTCTCTCCATTCACAGTGCCACTCTTAGTTCATCATAGTTTCTTATCTGAAATAAGCCTCGCCTCCCGATCATTCTCCCTGTAGTCTTGCTCTGACATCGAGATTGATCTTTATCAAATTTAATCTGGACCTATCATCTCATTAGCAAAAAGCTTTAACTTTTTCTCCAGACACTTCTGAGAAAGATAAAAAATTCTTCACATGCCATACAATATCCTTCATAATCTGTCACCTTCTTATCTCTCCTTACTTGACTCTTATCATTTCTATTTTTCCCTTCTATAATCTAATCAAAGCAAATTCCATACCTTATTCAAATTGTGTGCTCTCATCTCTATCTTTTTTCTAAAGAATGCCTTTTTAGAAAGAAATAACACAGTAGAAATTATTTCATCTCTTTCTAACTAATTTCCTGCTAATAATTTTCTACTCCTATTTCTGGTAAGCTCTCTCTGAGAAAATTTGGAATTGGCATCCATCTTCTGTCCTCTTGTGGTACCCTGTGCTCTGTTATGGTACTTACCATATTGGGTTATGATAATTTTCCCAACTATGGTGTAAGCTTCTAGAGTTTGTGGAATAAATTAATTTAGAAATAGAAAACAAAAGAAAGAGAAAGGAATTTCAATGTGTTGAAAAGAATGTCTAAATATTCAGAAACATTTTAGCAATTATAAGACAAAGATGATCAAGTACATTTTCAGAATTCAAGACTTCAACAGAGAAGCAGAATGAATAAAGAGAATCCTGGTCTCAAAGAATTAAAAAAATAAAAATAAAACTGGACATACAGATGGTCAATAGGCATGTGAAAAGCTGCTCAACATCACTAATCATCAGAAAAATGCAAATTAAAACCATAATGAAATACCACCACTACCTATCAGAATGTCTATCATCAATCAATCAAAAAACAAGAAGTGTTGGCAAGAATGTGGAGAAAGGAAGCTCTACTGCATTGTTGGTAAGAGTGCAGATTGGTGTAACCACTAATGAAAACAGTGTAAATATTCCACAAAAAAATTAAAAATGGAGCTGCCTTGTGAAGTAGTCATTCTACCTCTGGAAATATATCCAGAGAAACATAAAACACTAATCTGAAAAAATATGTGTGTACTCCTATGTTCAGTGAAGCATTATTTGCAATAGCCAAGATGTGGAAGCAACCCAAATGTCCATCAATAGATGAGTGGATAAAAAAAATAAGCTGTGGTACATTTGTACAATGAAATACTACTCAGCTACAAAAAAAGAATGAAATCTTGTCTTTTGCAACAGCATGGATAGACTTAGAAGGTATTAAGTTAAGTCAGACAGATAAAGATAAATATATGATTTCACTTATATGTGGAACCTAAAGAACAAAATAAGCAAACAAAATATAAACATACAGAGAGCAGACTGTTGTTTGATGGTGGGGGTGTGGCAGTGTTTGAGGGCTAGTTGAAAAAGGTAAAGAGATTAAGAAATACAGATTGGTAGTTATAGAATAGTCAAACAGATGTAAATTACAGCATATGGAATATATAGTCAATAATGTCATAACAACAATGTAGTATGGGGCCAGGTGGTTACTTAAAATATAAAATAAAATTTAAGTATTTAATTTCCTAAAGAGACAAATGGATTTATTTAGATGATTCACTGATTGATAAATTAAGTGTTAGATAAATAGATAATAGATAGGTGATTGAAAGATGATAGATGAGTAGATTGATTGTTAGAGAGATAATAATTAGGAAGGTAGATGATAAATAGATGATAGATAAGTAGATAGAAGTAGATAGAAGAGATAGATAGATAGATAGATAGATAGATAGATAGATAGATAATTGATAGATGATAGATAGATGATGATAGATAGATAGATGATAGATAGATAATTGATAGATGATAGATAGATAGATAGATAGGCAGATAGATGACAGAAAGGCAAGGTGGGAGAGAGAAGGAGAGAGGGAGGAAGGAAGGAAGGAAGGAAGGAAGGAAGGAATGAAGGAAGGAAGGAAGGAAGGAGAGAGAGAGGGAGGGAAGGAAGGAAGGAAGGAGGGAAGGAAGGAAGGAAGGGAGGAAGGAAGGAAGCGAGGGAGGAAGGGAGGAAAGAAGGAAGGAAGGAAGGGAGGAAGGAAGCGAGGGAGGAAGGGAGGAAGGAAGGAAGGAAGGAAGGAAGGAAGGAAGGAAGGAAGGAAGGAAGGAAGGGAGGAAGGGAGGAAGGGAGGAAGGGAGGAAGGGAGGAAGGGAGGAAGGGAGGGAAGAGGGAAGGAAGGAAGGAAGGAAGGAAGGAAGGAAGGAAGGAAGGAAGGAAGGAAGGAAGGAAGGAAGGAAGGAAGGAAAAAAATACCAAATGGCTTGGTGGTGAAGTTGCTGCAGTGGAGCATTGTGCAAAACGTGTGAAAAATGGGAAGGTGGAAGCTAATGGACTGCTAGAGAATTCAGTCCATCACAAAAAGAAAGTTATGGTTTGATCCCATTGATGTTGAGGTCTGTGGAAGATCAGCGTCCTGGTGCAAAAGCTGGGAAGAGGAAAAGAAAAACTAGACAAGAACTAAATAAGTGAAGAGAAGAACAGAAGATGTGAACCATGAGGATATAGAGCAACAGCAACAGAGCAGAGAGAAAAGACATAATTCACACTGAACTCAAAGAAGAGACTGCATCAGTACTAAAGATATGGAAATGAAAACAGACCTAAATTCAGGATGTCCACTTTTGGCTGGGATAGAGTAACAGGGAACAGATTCAGATTAAACAGCCTGCTTTCAACCACAAAAAGGAAAATGCGATATTCAGACATTGGACAACAGACAGTACAAGATAGTGAAACCTGAGAGAAGAGAAACAAATAAAGTAAGCCCTGGGATTGCTCCAGCTAACAGGTTGGAGAGAGTTTTCAGTTAAGTAACAGCACAAGAAGAGAGAACCTACAAAAGTCTGGCGGTCTGCTTATGTCAGGTTGACATAATTGAGAATACAAGAATGTCAAGGTGGCTAAATTTATAGAGTAGATTAATGGAGGAGAGCTTTACAAAAAAGAGAGCTGCACAGAGAGACACCTACCCAGAGAGAGAGTTCCAGAGTTCTGAAGGGGTTTCCCCTATACTCCTCGGTGGAGTACTGATCAGTGCAGACATGTGAAGAAACAACTCAAGTTGTGAGGGAGAAGCACCAGAAATAAGCAGGAAAAATAACCCCTGAGTTTATACGGGGCAAGCAATAGTTGACATTTTTGCAACCAGAATAAAACAAATAAACAAACAAACAAACTTTGTAATACCTGGGTCATTGGGTATACTCCATAGGGAAAAAATATCCCTAAACCAAAAATTGCTCTTCTCTTACATAGTGGAGTTTGAAAGAGAGCTTCAAAAGGATCTACTGTTTCCAAATAACTTACTGTGTCCCAGAACAAAACCCAATATTTAAATGAATTATAAAAATATCCAACACCTAACAAGATGAAAGTTATAATGTCTAACATCTACTCAAAAATTACTAGACATGCAAGTAGCAGGGAAGTAAACATAATGATGGTAAATGTTGATCAATATAAACAGACTCAGAAATAATATAGATGAAACAATTAGTAGGCAAAGACATCAAAACAGTTATAACTATATTTTATATCTACCATACAGTAGAGAAGAGTATGAGTACATTATAGGAGTCACATGGATGATACAAAAAAAACCCCTAAATTTGGGTGAGGAGTGCCTCAACACTTCAAGTATTTCTATGATACATGAGAAGAAAGTAGCAATATCCAGTTGCATTATCTAAAATTATACCATTTATTGTATAAACAAGTACACTTTTGAGAGTAAAAGAATAATTAATTGCCTTAGAACCACAGCATAAATTGAGACTATGAGGGTTGATTATGATATGAGATGAGACAAACATTCCCTCCCAAAACTTAGCAAGATTAAACTCAGGACAGGGAAGTATATGTAGTAGCTGATCACCAAAAACAGTTGATACTATAAAATTCCTGTACTTAACAATACTTGCAGCTTTTTTGGAAATCTCAGCCATTCAAATAAATGCATGCCAGAAATGTGTCTGAAATTCACTCTTCTGCAGGCTTCTCCACTTTGCCCCATGACTGATTTTGACCTCTCTCTACTGTGTCATATCTGACTCTTCCACTCGGAGGCCTAAGCTCAGGTTTTATAGTAGTTCTTCCCTGAAAAAACTTAACTGACCTAGGCCCTGGCCAGTTGGCTTAGCGGTAAGCATCGGCCCTGCATGTGAAAGTGCTGGGTTCGATTCCCAGCCAGGGCACACAGGAGAAGCATCCATCTGCTTCTCCCCTTTCCCCCTCTCTTTCCTCTCTACCTCTCTCTTCCCCTCCCACAGCCAAGGCTCCATTAGAGCAAAGTGACCCAGGCGCTGAGGATGGCTCCATGGCCTCCACCTCGGGCGCTAGAATGGCTCCGATTACAGTGGAGCATCACCCCCTGATGGGCTTGCCAGGTGGATCCTGGTGGGGCGCATGCGGGAGTCTGTCTGTCTGCCCCCCCCAGCCACCACCACCCCCGCCTCTTCTCACTTCGAAAACACACACACACACACACACACACACACACAAACAAAAAAAAACAACCTTAACTGACCTATGTCTCTGTCTCACAGGACCCTATAGTCCACTGCTTAACTGGAGCTAATGTTACCAAACTCAAAGGAATTGTCACTTGGGGGCAGAAGGAGAGCTCTATTAAAAACAGGACATGGTTGTCACAAGGTAGTTTTACTTGCAGCAGGGACTCCTATCCAAAGCTCTGTCTCCCAGAATGGAGGCTAACCATTACATATACAGTATACACAATTTAGTCAATAACACTTTGAGTTTTTCTTTGCAGTTCAGATGAGTTCCTTTTATGCCCATCTTATTTATAGATAGACTGAAAAACACTGTGCTATATATTAACATTTAGCAAGAATAACATTTAGTAATAATATTTAGAACTTCCCAGACCTTGAGACCCTTATCCTAATACTAAGATAAAATATTTGTGAAAGAATGAATGTGTTCTTAGGTAAGAGAGTTATATTGTAGTCTTTACCTTCCCAAAATAATGCCTTAGACCAGCGAATTTCAACCTTTTTCATCTCGTGGCACACAAAAAGTAATTACTAAAATTCTGTGGCACACCAAATAATATATTTTTTGCTGATATGACAAAAAAACATAGGTACAATTTTGATTCATTCACACCAGATGGCTGTTGTTTTATTGGCTGTTGTCTTCTTTTTTTTTTTTTAATCTAAAGGACTGCCCCTGACTAAACAGTCAGGTATTGCATGTTTTAAAAATTGTTGTCTACCACCAGTGTGCCATGACACACCAGTTGAAAATCATTGCTTTAGACCAGGAATTCCAAAAGTGAAGGTGGCAGGCACCTTCTGAGGGTATGTGAAGCTGGCCTTCCAAGACAGCTCTCAAGTTGTACAGTTTGGCAGCTTCTTTCTGACCAAAATTGGCAAATTCTCTGCCAGATGGAATCCACCCATATTCTAAATGGTTTGCCCAAGTAAGCCAAACAGAAAGATAATGGTTTCCAAACAGAAAGATAGTTTTTTGCAAGGTGAGGAACATGTCTCATGAAACCTTAAAGTTTTAATCTCCTAGTGAGAAACTTTGATCCCAGAGCACACTGTGAAAGGGCATGGGAGGTGTAGGCCATTTGAGTGTCTCTCTTCATTTTAACAAGCCTCTGCTCATGTGAATAATTAGATTATCACAGCTCCTGACTTCATGTTATGACCTGATTGAAATCCAGACCTAAACTTGTCCTGGAGCCTGTGATAAACCAGGTGAGCCTGGAGCTCAGTTGTCACCGCCTTTTCAAATACAGGCATCTTAATTAAAAAATTCTAAGTTAGGCTTTTGCCAAGGTTTCAGATAAAACATCAAAGGGCAGGGGGGAAGTGTCTCTCTTTTAGTTAATGGGCAGGTCCAAGGTTAAGGAATGGGGTGAAACATCACTCCAAAATTAGGTGCTTGAGATCTGAAACAAAGATTGACCAAGGCAGAAGCAAACCCTCAGCCAGGGGAACTTCCCTATTTTTGATAGAGAAAGTGCATTGTGCCAATGACCATGTGCAAAAACAAGCTTCTACCTTCCACTCCTGAAGCTTGTCTTTGAAAACAGGCCTGTCCCAGCATGTGGACAAAAACATGCAAAGCATGTTGAGCTCAGATATAAATCTGAGTGCTCTGGAAAATGGCCAAAAAAGTGGCATCTTGTGAGCCACTACCAATGCTTTAGATCCCTCTGTTTCTTTCAGGTAACTGAGAACTAGAACTCAACCTTGGGTCCCAGTAGACAACTGGAGCATCCATATTCATGTGGCCAAGTTCAGTGTCTGGTAATAGATGTAGGGGTAAAGTTAGACTTGTTAGTGTCAGCTGTAGTCTTAGAATGACAAAACTGGTTAATGTCAACCTTGAAGTCAAGAAAAAGCAATCCTCCAGCATAATACAGTGATGGTCTTCAAAAGTTTGGGTATTTAAATAAACAGATGTTTCCAAAATGTGCAATTAATGCAAAAAGGTTGTCAATAAAGACTAGAATATTGGGGGAAAATAGTTGAATTTAGCTTATCTTCAGTGTTTCCCATTTTTGCTTCCTCTACCTTTACCTAGAGAATGACTACGTCCTGGGAACTTAGTCAAACCTAAGCAGAACAAGGTACAACCAGCAGATGGGGTTTAATGAAAACTCTCACCCAAACTTCTCTTCCCTTTGGTGTCCAGAATTTGGTCTTTTCAAAGACTCAGGTGGACATGCTTGTCTAATTAGAGTGAGCTTTAACCCTGGAGGTAGCAGATGTATACCAGGATATTTAAGTATATGTATATGATATTTATATGTATATATAAACAATAAACCTAGAACCCTTTTTCCTGAGCAAGTTTCACTAGGAGATTTAGGGAAAGAGGGAGTTAAGGAAATTTTTTTTTGTTTAAGAGAAAGCCCAAGGCTTTTTTATATTTAAGTATGGATGGCTTACAGGGTATGCATAAATTATAGAAAATTTAAATATAAAATATGAGACTTCATGATACTTTGAGATAGGTCTCTGGGGCACCTCTAAGCCCTTCTGTCATACCAGCCCTACCTTTCCAACCATCCGAGAAGTCTGACGCTCATTACTATAGATGAATGGTGCAGTCCTGGATAGCATGTCTTGCTCCTGCTCCTAGTTCATTGCTCTTTTGTTTATTTCATAAACCTCAGAGAAACCCACAAGAACCAAGCATCATTAACAATGACCAAATATGGATAAGTGCCCATCTGCACAGGTTTAATTGATTTCCTACCACAAGCTCTCCCAGTTATGGAATGGAGCTATCTCAATGACAAATTAAAGATAAGAAAATCATGACTGTGGATACCAATAGGTTACCACTCGGTCACTGATAATGCGTTGAGCAGGATGGCAGAGTAAAATTCAGGCTGAGAATTCTTCCCCAGGTTTCTCCTCAGGGCCACCTAGCAGTGGGATGGGCAGGAGCAGTAGAGCAGCCTCTACCTGGGTGTGCTTACCCAAAATGCTCAGCAAATGAGACAACCTTCAGGGATTAGCCAAGAGCCAAGCAGGAACTATGTCTGCACTAGGTACTTACACAGCTCTTCACTGCACACTCCTGCTACCCTAGTCCTGCAACCCTAGCTACCTGAGACCACATTCCTGACACAGGAGGGCAGAAAGGAAGGCCTCTTCTGGTTTATGCCTCCTTCCTTATCTACCCTGGCTGTTAACTTTCTTTCTTGGATTCTTTCTAAAATTTGTCTCTTTGGGTATGAATTCAGAAAGAACAAATGCTATCACATAGCTATGAGAAATCACATGCACATCCTTCACTTGGCTAAGAGAGAAGGAGACTGAAAGTTTCCATTTTCCCATCTTCCGTTATCACGGGCACAATGTACATATTAGTAACTTCCCCATACACCTATTGTTCACATACAGAACAATTGTTTTTGTTGTTTGCTATTGTTTATTCGAGTGATATTTCATTGTGTGCTCACCATCCATACTCTAGTCAGCCTCTACCACTATATTATTTGACCTACTTTACCCTCTTCAATCTCCCTCAAACCCCCTTTGATAATCTCCCTTCTGTTGTCTGTGTCTGTGAGTCTATTTGCAAAACAATTGTTAATTTCTTCATGAAATTCTTTCTTTTTCTTAGAGAAAAAATGTATGTGGGGGGTGTGTATGTGTGTTTGTGTGTGTGTGTATCCAATACTCTTCAATATGCATTCAAGGAACATCTGCTCCTTGTACGATGTATATAGCCTGGCTGTGTAAGTTACACATCTATTCAAAGATAACCAACTCCCTCTGTCTGGCACAACCTCCCTTGCATGTATGCACAGCTAACTTTCTCACCTTCTTCAAGTCTTTGTTCAAAAGTTTGTTTTTCCCAATTCTCCTTCTCCACTCTACTTTTTCTTTCTCTATAACACTTAGAGCCTTCTAAAGTATTATAAAACATGCTAATTTAATTTGACTTTGGTTTATTTTAGTTTCCCTTGCTGGAATTCATGTTCCATGAGGGCAGTAGTCTTTCTTTTGCTTATCCGCCAAACACCTACCACAGTGTCAAGCTCATAATAGATGTTCAGAAAACTTACGTTAAAAAAATTTAGTCATATATATTACTTTCCTAAACATTATTTTCTAATTATCATCTCTAACTATGGAGGTCAATGGAACCCAATTGTGTCTTATACCATCCTACTTTTAGGAGAAAAAAGAAGATATGCTATAAGGAATGTTATTGTCTTCCTTAAAACTGCTTTAAGGAAAGTAATAACCAAAATTTTAAGATTTTTATCTATAAATACATGAAGTCCTGTACCTCATCAGATTTTTGGGACCTTAACATTGTTTCCCAGAGTCAATAATTTGTTGCCTCAGTAGGAAAGCTTTGCCTTTTTTATTAGTCATGTAGCAACGTCCTCAGCACAACAGCCACATGTTTCCTTTCAGCCTGTCCCATTGAGGTAGTTTCCCAAATGGCTGAACCAGGAGCTCAGTTGATAGTAAGATGGCCAAAATTTAATCAAGATGAAACTCAAGTGTGTGCTTGAGCACAGGGAGACCCCTGAGGAGTCATGAAGGAAATCTTTTCCATAGGTTGATGAGACATAATTGATCCTTGCCATTGATAATCCCAGCAAGTCCTAAGGAGAGAATACTGGACTAAAAATCAGGACCCCTGGGTTCCTGAGCTGGCTCTCTCACTAACCATCTGGAGCTGTTAGAAGGGTAACAGCTATTGGCAAGGATCCCCGCTGTAGGAGATCTCATTTTCTTCATCTATAAAATCACAGGATTGTCATAGGTCATCTCCAAGGTCCTTTCAGTTCTAACACAATGTTACTCCAGGTATCTCTGGGGATTTCTGAGGTCTCCTGAGTACTACCTCTACTGGTGTGAAGTTTGTTAATTCTTCTGACAAATGTTTGTTTAAGTGAACTCCCAGCTAGATTAACAAGAACCATTATTGGTGAAGAGCTGAGGTTGAATGCTCAAAGCAGCTGTCAAGAAAATAAATCCCAACCAGTCTGCTTATACCGGGGAAGTCTGTGAAGTGTCCAGTCTTGCTTACCAGTGCCCAGAGAATCCAAGGCATCATACTGCCAAAGAGGTGCCTTCACCAAATGGCTCCTCAATTCTACCTACAAGGAAAGGCAAGTCACATATTTCTTTAAAAAAAAAAAACCCTCAAAAGACTGATTAACCAACCAAATGCACATAATTTTTTTAAATGTTTTTTATTGATTGATTTTAGAGAGGAAGAGAGAGAAAGAAATTGATTTGTTGTTCCAGTTATTTATGCATTAATTGGTCAATTCTTATATGTGCCCTGATCAGGGATCGAACACGCAACCCCTAGTATCAGGATTGATGCTCTGAGTGAGATACCTGATCAGAAAAAAATACTTTTTTATGAGTAGGGAAAATACAGTTGGACTAGCAAGATTCTTTTGAAAAATCCACTCAGAATGAACTTGATTAAAGACCATCTGGAAAAATAGCCAAGAACACTTTGATCAAAGAAGGAAAAGAATGCATGCTTTGTCAAATACTGACACATGTTATAAAGGAGCAGTAATCAAGACAGCATAATATTGGAGTAAAAATTAATGACACATCAATGAAATAAAATGAACAGAAAAGTATAAGATCAAACTCAAATATATATAGATAGTTTCATATGTGATAAAGGGTAAAACTAATTACAGTTACATACTGAAAATTACCAGTTTTAAGAAAACTAGAACACAATATAGCTAAATAGTTATTTGATCTGTTTAAATTTTATTTATTGATTGATTTCAGAGAGAGAGAGAGAGAGAAGGGGAGAGAGAGAGAAACATGGATTTATTGTTCCACCCACCTATACATTCACCAATTGACTCCTGTATGTGCCTAACCAGGAATCAAACCCACAACTCTGGTATATCAGGATGATTATATAACCAACTGGGTTACCTGGCTAGGGCCCTTATCTGAACTTTAGTAGGGACATTGTTCCCTAGCATATACACAAGAGAAAGTATAATAAAGGTAAAAGTCAAATACAGGACTATATGAAAAAATTTTTTACTTTCTATGTAAAAAGGGTATTAATTAAATAAAAGATGAACAATAAACAAGGAGAAAACTAAAACTTAAAACAATAAGACAGGCAAGTGGTTAAAATTCTAAATAAAGCTCTTTATAAATCAATCTGTATTACTAACTGTTTGAGTTTGATTGGGTCACTAAATCTTTATAAATTTGTAATATTTTAATGGGGATAATAATTGTCCATATCTCATAGGATTATGAGGATTAAAAGTTTTAAAACATGAAGCACAGTGAAAGGCACTTAGTAAAGGTTACTAAATTTTTGCTGTCATGACTACCACTATTATTGTTAAATATTATTTACTATAACAAATAAACAATATTATTTTTATTTCTAAATAAATTGTTAACATTAAATATCTCAATAGAATTATGGGCAAAGACTTTAAAAGGCAATTCAAACCAGCAGAATACAATGGGGAAGTGAATGAAAAGGAACCTGTGCATGAGCCATCAGAGCAGTTATAGTAAAACAATAATGTGTTTAAATGATAACACATGGAGTGTGGGGAGAATCTCATATCTTGTTGATGTAAAAACCAGTATAATCTTCTTGGCGGACAATTTGTCAAAATGTGTCAAAATATATCAAAAGGATATAAAACAATGTTTATATCACTTCATCTAATAATTCTATTACAATTTTTTTTGTGTGTGACAGATGCACAGACAGAGAGAGGGACAGATAGGGACAGACAGACAGAAAGGGAGAGAGATGAGAAGCATCAATTCTTCATTGCAGCTCCTTTGTCTCCTTAATTGTTCACTGATTGCTTTTTCATATGTGCCTTGAGGGGCTACAGCAGAGCGAGTGATCCCTTGCTCAAGCCAGTGACCTTGGGCTCAAGCCAGCAACCATGGGGTCATGTCTATGATCCCACACTCAAGCCAGCAACCCCATGTTCAAGCTGGTGAGCCCCTGCTCAAGCTGGTGACCTCCGGGTTTTGAACCTGGGTCATCCTCATCCAAGTCCGGTGCTCTATTCACTGCACCACCACTTGGTCACGCTCTACTACAACTTTATATCAGGAAACAATCGTATATGTGCAAAAGAAGATATATCAAAATTATTCATTGTAATAGCGAATATCAGAACCAATTAAAAGTCCAACAAAGAAATTTTTTTATCATGCAATAGAATTTTACATAGCTATTAAAAATCAAATTGCAGAAAAATAGTTAGAAGCCTGCAAAAATGTTCACAATAATTGGTTAATGAATAAAGGTAACTTACAACTGTTTTATACTTTATTTTCATTTTTAAAAATTGTTTACTTTAAAATATATAGATAGACCTATATGAATATACATATATATCTGAAACAGAAATAAATATAGATTTGGAAGATGGTAGAAATGTTAGTAATTTTTATATTTTTATGTTTTTGTGTGCTTTCCAAAACTTGTACTATTGATATGTATCACTTCTTTCTTATAAGAAAAAGTCAAAAAATATTATTTAAATAGTCCCTGAGATAGAATTCATCTTTATCTCAACATTACTTTCAAAACTAATATTTTTATCTCAAATTGGAAATCAAGAAGGTAGTCAGTCGCATGGTTGAGGGTCTTCTTTCCACCCAATCTATAGTTTAAGTCCCTTTCTACAGAGTGTCTCTCTGATGTAAGTTATTGCTTGACCGATAATCATCTTGACAACCTCTTCTAGTTCCTCTCCCTTTTCTGGATGGTGGGGTTGGGTGAGGGAAAGAGGCATAAGCAAAAAGCTCAAGACTTGGAGCCTCACAGTCCTAGAACAAAGCCCAGCTTTCTTACTCATTTGACCTTGGGCTCAGTGTTGTGAATGGAGCATGTACTAGAGCTAACTCTGAGAATTTCCATGCAAGACAGAGAGGAGCTCGTAATGCAAAGTAGAGGATTTAGACCTTCTTCTATAATCAGTGGAAACTAAAAGAAGCTTTTAAATCAAGAAAGCATTATGGTCATTTTTCTCTTAGCAAATGATCTCTAGCACCAATGTGAAATAAAGACAGAAATGAGGTGAGGAAACTACTAATTGTTGAGTAATTCTAAAAATATGATGAGGGATGGATCTAAGACACCATAACTAAAGAGGAAATGTTATATTTGTGAGTGTGAGAATGAGTGGCTGCTTCTTTGTAAAAAGATAAAAGAAATGATGAGTCATATTTCTTCTAAGAAAATTATTGGGCTTGCAGTACTACCAAACCAAACTATTTACTACCACCATCTTTCTTAGTCATAGAACTCACCCCAATTTCATTCAAGAGAGCAATGTGCTCAGCTAAAAGACTGTCTTTCCTTTAGAGACAAGATGGCACTGGAGTAGGCGGACGTACCAACATCTACCTCCCAGAACCAAAGTGGATTACAAACTAATTTTAAGAACTATCAGCTGGAAAAACCAACTTTGGACTAAACTAAGAGGACTCTTCAACCAAGGAACACTGAAGAAGCCACACCAAGACTGGTAGGGAAAGCAGAAATGCGGAGAGGGCTGCCCAGCTCCCCGGAGCGAACGGCAGCAGGAAGAGACTCGCGTGGTGGGAAGTGACTTTAGAAGAAGGGGAAGGGTCCTGAGCCCCAGGAACAAAGCCCCAGCCTTCAGCCCCAGAGCCCAGAAGAGGTGTAAGGACAGTATTTATCTGGAAACAAGTCAGGATACTGTTTGTGAGAAAGAGTCTGATTTCTCAGACCCAGGATCCTTCTTAAAGGGACCGCGCAGAACATCTCTCTCACAACCACTCACCCGGGGCTCCTGGGGATGAAGAGAGAGGAGAGGACCAGAGTAACAGGAAAAGAGTATAATCTAGGAGGCACAGGGAGAAACATTTTGGGAGACAGCCACCCTAACCCCTGGGATGAGTTACTCCCCAAAGCTGAAGTGAATATTTCCCCCAGAAACAGCAATACCAGCAAAGGGAAGCAGGAGAGCAGCCAAACAAGCTACCCCGCGGCACTCAGAGCAGAGTCGCATAGAAGGAGGGAGCTTTTGGATCTACAGTAGTAAGTCTTAGGGTCCAAGCTGCAACGCCCCCACCCACTCGGCTGAGGGCTCGCTGGAGGGCGGGCGGCAGCAGGAGACAAAAGCGCGGTTCTGCTGGCAGGGGCGGAAGCCAGCTGGCCACCACTGGGCTCAGGTGTGAGCTCAATCTTGCCCGGCTGGGGAGAAGGGGGTGTGCAAAAGTGGTCAAGCATAGCTGCCGGCAGCCTGTAATCCTGCCTGTGGGAGAAGGGCGGGAACCCCAGAAAGGGTGGAGACCAGCCCCTGAGCAAGGGCACAGGAGCACAGCCTTGCCCCATCCGTGCAACCCAGGCTTGCGGTCTGACTTGGTCGCTGGCTCCTCCCATGGGGGTGGAGCCAAAAACCCAGAAGAGGTGGAGTTCAGCTACTGAGCTGAGCTTGGGCACACAGTCCTGCCCAGCGGTAGAGCCAAGGCTAGCAGCCATTCCTAAAGCAGGCTCCTCCTGCAAGGGCAGGGCGAAAGCTCGGAAACAGGCGGAGACCTGCAGCTGAGCAAAGGTGCTCGCCAGTGCCCTCAGGACCGAGCATAACATCACACTCGGGGGCGGAACAAAGGCCAAGGCCACCAACGCTTGTGCACCCGAGCGTGTGAGCACAGCCACTCCTGTGAAGAGAAAATGTGGAGGCAGAGAAATACAACACAAATAAACCAAGAGAAATCCCCAGAAAAGGACCTAAGTGAATCAGATATAACCAAATTACCAGATGCAGAGTTTAAAGTAACAATTGTTAGGATGCTCAAAGATATTAGAAAAACCATAGATAGCCATTACAAAAACCAAAATAATAAAGAGATAACAAATATAAAAAAGGACATTGAAATAATAAAAAAGAATCAGTCAGAAATGACAAATACAATATCTGAAATAAAGAAAACAATGGAAGGAATTAAAAGCAGGATGGATGAAGCAGAGAATCAAATCAGCGAGTTAGAGGACATGATAAATAAAGGCATGGAAGCAGAGCAGGAAAAAGAAAAGAGACTCAAAAAGTCTGAGGAAACTCTAAGAGAGCTCTGTGACAACATGAAGAGAAATAACATCTGCATCATAGGGGTTCCTGAAGAAGAAGAGAAAGAACAAGGGATAGAGACTTTGTTCAAACATATCATAGCAGAAAACTTCCCCCTATTAAGGCAGGAAAACATTTCACATGTTCAGGAAGCACAGAGAACGCCATTAAGGAGAAACCCAAAGAAACCAACACCAAGACACATCATAATTAAAATACCAAAGCTAAATGATAAAGAGAAAATATTAAAAGCTGCTAGAGAAAAAAAGACTATCACCTACAAAGGAGCCCCCATAAGGATGAATTCTGACTTCTCAAAAGAAACACTTGAGGCCAGAAGGGAATGGCAAGAAATATTCAAAGTAATGCAGAACAAGAACCTACAACCAAGCCTGACCTGTGGTGGCACAGTGGATAAAGCGTTGACCTGGAATGCTGAGGTTGCCGGTTCGAAACCCTGGGCTTACCTGGTCAAGGCACATAGGGGAGTTGATGCTTCCTGCTCCTCCCCTCTTCTCTCTCTCTCTCTTTCTCTCTTTCTACTCCTTCTCTCCTCTCTAAAATGAATAAATAAAGTCTTAAAAAAAAAAAGAACCTACAACCAAGACTACTTTATCCAGCAAGGCTATTGTTTAAAATCGAAGGAGAAATAAAAAGCTTTACAGAAAAAAAAAAAAAATCAAGGAATTCACTGCAACCAAACCAAGGCTGCAAGAAATGCTAAGGGACCTGTTGTAAACAGATCAAAGGAAAAAAAGAATATAGCAAAAGAGGAATACAGTTTTAAAGAAAAAAATGGCAATAAACAATTACATATCAGTCATAACCTTAAATGTTAATGGATTAAATGATCTGATCAAGAGACATAGGGTAGCTGCGTGGATAAGAAAACAGGACCCATACATATGCTGCCTACAAGAGACACACCTTAAATCAAAAGATGCACACAGACTGAAGATAAAAGGATGGAAAAAAATATTTCACACAAATGGAAATGAAAAAAAGCTGGGGTAGCAATACTTATATCAAACAAAATGGACTTTAAAACAAAGACCATAGTTAGAGATAAAGATAAATGGAGCAATGATGATAAATAATGATAAAAGGAGCAATCCAAAAGGAAGATATAACCATTATAAATATCTACACACCTAATATAGGAGCACCTAAATATATAAATCAGACTTTGATGGACTTAAAGGGCAAGATCAACAGCAATACTATAATAGTAGGGAATTTCAATACCCCATTAACATCATTAGATAGATCCTCAAGAAAGAAAATTAACAAAGAAACAGCAGACTTAAAGGACATATTAGATCAAATCAATTTAATAGATATCTTCAGAATGTTTCACCCTAAAACAGCAGAATATACATTCTTTTCAAGCACTCATGGTACATTCTCTAGAATAGACCACATGTTAGGGCACAAAAGCGGTCTCAACAAATTTAAGAAGATTGAAATCATATCGAGCACTTTCTCTGATCACAATGACATTAAACTAGAAATCAACCACAATAGAAAAATTGAAAAACATTCAAACACTTGGAAACTAAATAGCATGTTATTAAATAACGAATGGGTTAACATTGAGATCAAAGAAGAAATTTAAAAATTCCTAGAAACAAACGATAATGAGCATACATCAACTCAAAATTTATGGGACACAGCAAAGGCAGTCCTGAGAGGGAAGTTTATGGCATACCTCAAGAAGCTAGAAAAAGCTCAAATAAACAACTTAACCCTGCATCTAAAAGAACTAGAAAAAGAACAGCAAGTAAAGCCCAGAGGTAGTAGAAAGAAGGAAATAATAAAGATCAGAGCAGAAATAAATGACATAGAGGCTAAAGAAACAATACAGAGGATCAATGAAACTAGGAGCTGGTTCTTTGAAAAGGTAAACAAGATCGATGAACCTTTAATGAAACTCACCAAGAAAAAAAGAGAGAGGACTCAAATAAATAAAATTAGAAACGAGAGTGGATAAATAACAACTGACACAACAGAAATACAAAATATTGTAAGATATTTTGAAGAACTTACAAAAAACTTTGAATACTATGAAGAACTATACACCAAAAAACTAGACAACCTAGATGAAATGGACAAATTCCTTGAAACATATAATCTTCCAAAAATCAATCTGGAAGAATCAGAAAACCTAAACAGACCAATTACAACAAATGAGATTGAAACAGCTATCAAAAAACTCCCAAAAAAGAAAGTCCTGGGCCTGATGGCTTCACAAGTGAATTCTACCAAATATTCAAAGAAGAACTAACTCCTATCCTTCTCAAGCTATTTCAAAAAATTCAACAGGAAGGAAGACTTCCAAACTCCTTTTATGAGGCGAGCATAATTCTGATTCCAAAACCAGACAAAGACAACACAAAAAAATAAAATTATAGGCCAATATCTCTGATAAACTTAGACGCAAAAATCCTCAACAAAATATTAGCAAACCAGATCCAGCAATATATGAAAAAAATCATACACCATGATCAAGTGGGATTTATTCTTGGGAGGCAAGGCTGGTACAATATTCGCAAATCAATCAATGTGATTCATCACATAAACAAAAGGAAGGAGAAAAACCACATGATAATTTCAATAGATGCAGAAAAAGCATTTGATAAAATCCAGCACACATTCATGATCAAAACTCTCAGCAAAGTGGGAATACAGGGAACATACCTCAACATAGTAAAGGCCATCTATGACAAACCCACAGCCAACATCATACTCAATGGGCAAAAATTGAAAGCAATCCCCTTAAGATCAGGAACAAGGCAGGGGTGCCCCCTTTCACCACTCTTATTCAACATAGTTCTGGAAGTTCTAGCCACAGCAATGAGACAAGAAAAAGAAATAAAAGGCATCTGAATTGAAAAAGAAGAAGTAAAACTATCATTATTTGCAGATGATATGATAGTGTATATAGAAAACCCTAAAGTCTCAGTCAAAAAACTACTAGACCTGATAAATGAATTCGGCAAGGTGGCAGGATATAAAATCAATAGTCAGAAATCAGAGGCATTTTTATACACTAATAATGAACAGTCAGAAAGAGAAATCAAGGAATCAATCCCCTTTACCATTGCAACCAAAAAAATAAAGGACCTAGGAATAAATCTAACCAAGGAGATTAAAGACTTCTACTTGGAAAATTATAAAACATTGATAAAAGAAATCAGGGAAGATACGAATAAGTGGAGGCATATACCGTGCTCATGGTTAGGAAAAATAAACATCATTAAAATGTCTATATTACCCAAAGAAATTTATAAATTCAATGCAATACCAATTAAAATACCAAATACCAATGACTTACTTCAAAGATATAGAACACATATTCCAAAAATTTATATGGAACCAAAAGAGAACACGAATAGCCTCAGCAATCTTGAAAAGGAAGAATAATGTGGGAGGTATCACACTTCCAGATATCAAGTTATATTATAAGACCATTGTACTCAAAACAGCATGGTACTGGCATAAGGACAGGCACATAGATCAATGGAACAGAACAGAGAATCCAGAAATAACCCACAGCTTTATGGACAACTGAGAGTTAACAAAGGAGGTAAGGAAATACAATGGAGTAAAGACAGCCTCTTCAACAAATGGTGTTGGGAAAATTGGACAGCTACCTGCAAAAAAATGAAGCTAGACCACCAACTTACACCACTCACAAAAATAAACTCAAAATGGATAAAAGACTTAAATGTAAGCCATGAAACCATAAGCATCTTAGAAGAAAACATAGGCAGTAAGCTCTCTGACATCTCTCGCAGCAATATAGTTGCTGATTTGTCTCCACAGGCAAGTGAAATAAAAGATAGGATAAACAAATGAGACTTTATCAAACTAAAAAGCTTCTGCACAGCTAAAGACAAGAACAGAATAAAAAGACAAACTACACAATGGGAGAATATATTTGACAATGCATCTGATAAGGGGTTAATAACCAAAATTTATAAAGAACTTGTAAAACTTAATACCAGGAAGACAAACAATCCAATCCAAAAATGGGCAAAAGAAATGAATAGACACTTCTCCAAAGAGGACACACAGATGACCAATAGGCATATGAAAAAATTTTCAACATCACTAATGATTAGAGAAATGCAAATTAAAACCACAATGAGATATCACCTCACACCAGTCAGAATGGCGCTCATCAATAAAACAACACAAAATAAGTGCTGGTGAGGATGTGGAGAAAAGGGAATTCTGCACTGCTGCTGGGAATGCAGACTGGTGCAGCCACTGTGGAAAACAGTATGGAGATTCCTCAAGAAATTAAAAATAGAACTTCCTTTTGACCCAGCTATACCACTGTTAGGAATATACCCCAAGAACACCATAGCACTGTTTGAAAAGAAGAAATGCACCCCCATGTTTATGGCAGCATTGTTCACAATAGCAAAGATTTGGAAACAGCCCGAGTGTCCATCAGAGGACGAGTGGATTAAAAAGCTTTGGCATATATAATGGATTACTACTCAGCCATAAGAAATGATGACATAGGGTCTTTTACAACAACATGGATGGGCCTTGATAACATTATACGGAGCGAAAGAAATAAATCAGAAAAAACTAAGAACTATATGATTCCATACATAGGTGGAACATAAAGATGAGACTCAGAGACATGGACAACAGTGTTGGGGTTACAGGGTGGGGAGAGGAGAGGGAAGGGGTTGGGGGAGGGGAGGGGCACAAAGATCATGGCTTTTCAGCTTTTTGCCATATTCCCCCTTTAATGTATAGACAGACAGCAAATATTTACTTATGGTGTTTCCACTATAAAGACTGCTGTCTTAGGGACAAATGCTGATGAGCTATTTCAGCAGTTCCTCCTTCTTCAAAGACTTATATTTCAACATAGAGCTGCTCCATGTTTTATAGGACATACTCAAGCTCACTCCATGCTCTCTGGTGCTTTAGCACAAGGGAATGCCCCCCCCCTTTTTCTTTCTTTTTTCTTTTTTTTTCTCTTTTCTTTTCTTTCTTTTTTTTTTTTTTGTTGTTGTTGTTGTATTTTTTCTTTTATTTATTTATTTTTTGTATTTTTCTGAAGATGGAAATGGGGAGGCAGTCAGATAGACTCCCGCATGCGCCTGACCGGGATCCACCTGGCATGCCTACCAGGGGGGAATGCTCTGCCCATCTGGGGTGTTGCACTGTTGCAACCAGAGCCATTCTAGCGACCGAGGCGGAGGCCATGGGGCCATCCTTAGTGCCCGGGTGGCTTTGCTCTGGTGGAGCCTTGGCTGCGGGAGGGGAAGAGAGAGACAGAGAGGAAGGAGAGGGGGAGGGTTGGAGAAGTAGATGGGCGCTTCTTCTGTGTGCTCTGACTGGAAATTGAACCCGGGAATCCTGCACACCAGGCCATTGTTCTACCACTGAGCCAACCGGCCAGGGCCTAGGAATGCCCTTGTTGATCAAGCTACCCAAAAGAAAATTATATGGAGCAACCATGACAGACCGAGCAAGTCAGTCTCATACTATTCATCACCAGAACGCTGCAGCCCGGTGTAAACAGTTTCAACTTTCTCGGGAAGCAGCACGGCAGATTGGGAAATCCTGTCCAAGGGGTCCTATACTGCCCCTTCATTTGGAGTTAACCCTCAAGGACCCCTACCAGGACAACTTTGGCAGATGGATGTTACTCATATACATTCATTTGGCAAACAGTCGTATGTTCACATTACAGTGGATACATATTCTGAATCTATAGTAACCTTTGTCAGAACAGGAGAGGCTGCTAAGCATGTTATAGCTCATTGTCTGTATGCATTGTTCTATTATTGGATTTCCTAAACTGGCTAAACTGAATATGCTCCTGCATATGGAGCAAAAGCATTTACTGTATTTTGTCATGCTGAAAATCTTTAAAGTTAAGGTATTATTAAAGTGTACTCAGCAAACATTTTAAGGTCAATTAAAAAAATTAAAAGGGGGTAGTCATATCCTGGAACTCCTACGGGTCTACCATATCATGCTTTTTACTTAAAAAAAATTCACATTTCTTTTAAATGCTGATGAACAGGAGACACCAAATCTTTTTTGCCTGCAAACTACTACCTTCTTTATTAGATCCAGCTAATAATACTGTTTTGTCTTTTTCCAAATAGCTCCAGATATATGGAAAAGATTTATATAGGCGGACGGGGATCCTCAAATCCCTCAGCGAGATCTTCTGAGCATGGCTTTTAAGATACCTAGAGGCAGAAAAAGCCCAATAGTGATCATGGGAACTACCAGCTGTTAGCATACACCCTTAAAGGCTCCAATGCCCCAAAGGGGTCTCATAGGATGCCATCTGGGTCCTGCTTCAATAGTGGAAAGGAAGGTCATTGAGCTAAAGCCTGCCAGGCCTACATGCCTCTGCTGTGAGGAAACAGGGACACTGGAAGGTAGGCTTCCCCCTCGCTCCTCTAAGAAAGGGTTCAGTCTCTTCCAGCCCTGCTCCAGCCACCTATGACCTAACCTTGCCCAAAAAGCTGGGGTTTGCCACTGAAGGCTGAAGGTGCCCAGGGCCGTCGACCCCATCTACAACACTGTGGACGAGCCTAGGGTATTTCTTCCAAGGAGCAGGTAAACTGAACTCATTTGCACAAGGGCCACTTAACTATGTTTTGCCTGAATAGTCAGGTTTTTTATTCTTCCCTCAAAGATCTCTGTTGTGGGTGTTGATAGTCCTATTTTCTGCTGCTTTGCTTAATATATAGTGTTTCCTTTATCCCTCCTACCTCAATGCCCCACTCATATTTCAGGCTGGGACCTACTCCTAACTTAGAGCCCTCTTTCCCCCTTTTGCCAACTTCTATTATGAATCTACCTTTGCCACCCAGCTTAGTGTATCCCAAGGTTCTCTTTACCATGCCACAGTCGCAGAGCTCCAGGGAAAAGCAACCTGGTCTCATCTCTCCAGGCAGAGGAGAACAGAAGCTTCATATCCACACATGCTGCAAATGGCTTTTCCAGTCTACCTTAATCATTACCAGCTAGAAGCAGCGGTCATTGGGACTTGGACATGAGCTGCAAAGTATAGAATGGTGACAATAATTCCAGTGCCATGCGTACTTTCTCTGGATGTGGACTTTTCCTGGACTCCTGCTCCCTGTGACAGCTCCTAACAGACTGAACTGTGGTTGGGTTGCATTTTTCAGGGATTTGGCATGGTGATGGGGCCAACTTGGACTTGGTGAACATGTTAAGGACACTACTCTTTTATGGATTCTTGCTGTATTGGCCAAGAGTTTGCTTAAAGGCTTTTAATCACTGTAAAAAAAAATCGAAGACTGGATAAAGATGGGGCACATATACACCATGGTATACTATTCAGCTAGAAGAAATGATGACATCGGATCACTTACAGCAGAATGGTGGATTCTTGATAATATTATGTGGAGTGAGATAAGTGAATCAGAAAAAAACAAGAACTGCAGGATTCCATACATTGGTGGGACATAAAAGCGAGACTAAGAAACATGGACAAGAGTGTGGTGGTTATGGGGGGTAGGGGGAGGGAAGGAGGGAGAGGGGGAGGGGGAGGGGTACAGAGAAAGCTGGATGGAGGGTGATGGAGGGCGATCTCTCTTTGGGTGATTGGTATGCAACAGAACTGGATGATAAGATAACCTGGAAATGTTTTCTTTGAATATATGTACCCTGATTTATTGATGTCACCCCATTAAAATAAAAATTTATTTATTAAAAAAAAGACTGTATTTCCTGGCCTCTCTTTTCACTCATTGTTACTATGAGTATATTATCAATCAAATATAAATAGATGTTGCTGGGTGTAACTTCCAGAGGAGTCCCTTAAAAGGACAACTTCTGTACATGCCTTTTTGTCCCTCTACTTCTATTTCTTACATTTTACTTGGAAATTGGAAATGATGGCCAGAGCATCTAAAGTCATCTTGCATCATGAGATAGTATCATGATAGAATTCACATTTTAAGAGTAATGGGACAGAAAAATAGAAGTCTACTGGCTTCCTGAAGAACACTAAGCTTTTATACTAGCCCTGTTTTATCTTTATTCAAATGTCACTGACTTTAAAAATAAACCTTTGTTTTGTTGGAGTCAATTTTGTTTGGATTCTATTAAGTGCTAATTTAATCATCATTAACTAATATGAAGAAAACAGGAAATGGGGCAAATTTAGGGGAGGTATCAAATTAGGATTGTGTTATGTTGTATTTGAGGCACCTATATGACATTCAATTAGATTTATCCAGAAAGAAGTTGGGAATATGAAGTATTGGCTAGGATTAAAGTCCTGAATATATGCAAATCAGCCAGAAAATGCAGAAGAAACAGCTTAACCCTCATAGATTATCATCACAGAGTGATACTAAATAGGTATGCGCCTGATAACAGAGATTCAAAATACACAAAGTAAAAACTGATAGAGTTGCAAGGAGAAACAGACAAATCCATAATTATGATATATTCAGAGATGTCAGTGCTGCTTTCAATAATCAACAGAGAAAGTAGACAGAAAATCAGTAAGGACTATTAATAGAATTAAATAACACTATCAATCTACTTTATTTTATTGATATTCATAGAACACTTCACTCAACTTCAGCAGAATGTATAGTTTTCAAATGTACACAGAACATTTACCATGATAGACCATATTCTAAGCCATAAAATAAGTCAGAAACAAAGTATACTCAGACCGCAATGGAATTAAATTAGAAACAAATAAAAAAAAGGTATCTAAAATATAATCAAATACTTGGAATCACAATAGCATATGTTTAAGTAACCTGTAGATCAAAGAAGAATACAAAATTAGAAAGTATTTTGAATAGTGATGAAAACGAAAATACATCAGAAATTGTGGGATACAGATAAAGCAATTTAAAGAAATATCTATCACACTAACATCCCTATATTAGAAAGAAGAAAGTCTCAAATTGAAGATCTCAAATTTCCACTTAAGAAACTAGGAAAAGAAGAAAACGAAAGTCAAAATAAGCAAAGGAAAGGAAACAATAAATGTCAGAGAAAAAATGAATAAAATGGAAAACAGAAAGCAATAGGAAAAAATCAATGAAATAGAAAGGTGTTTGAGAAACTCATCAGTCATGTCTCAGATTAAATGTCTCCTCAGTAAATGCCTTCCCTCACACTTAGTATAAAGTATGTTTTCTCCTACTCTTAATCTGCCTTTCGTTCCCTATTCTTTCATTTTATATCATGTATTTTAATTTGTAATATTATAGTCATTGGTTCATTTAAGATTTGCTTTCTTATACTCTAAACTCCAGGAAGACAGGAACCATATCAGTTTTTTCATCACTATATACCCAATGCCCAGGTCAGCTTTGACACACAGAAGGTACTCAACCAAATACTTGGCAAAACAATGACAGGAGAATAATTGCTCAATAATAAGAGCTTTTTTTCTTTTCTTTTTTTTTTTGAGACAGAAAGAGAGTCAGAGAAAGGGATAGAGAGATAGATAGGGACAGACAGACAGGAACGAAGAGAGATGAGAAGCATCAATGATCAGTTTTTTATTGTGACACCTTAGTTGTTCATTGATTGCTTTCTCATATGTGCCTTGACCATGGGCCTTCAGCATATCAAGTGACCCCTTGCTCGAGCCAGAGACCTTGGGTCCAAGCTGGTGAGCTTTGCTCAAACCAGATGAGCCCGGGCTCAAGCTGGCGACCTCGGGGTCTTGAACCTGGATCCTCTGCATCCCAGTTTGATGCTCTTTCCACTGAGCCACTGCCTGGTCAGGCAATATAATGAGAGCTTTGATGATGAGGAGGAGGAGAGGGAGGAGGAGAAGGACAACTGAATGAATGAATGAATGAATGAATGAATGAATGAATGAATGAATGAATATGTACAGAGAAAAATGAGGCAAAGGAGATATAGTCTTTAGCACTCTTTTAAAGTGAGTCCTCAAGAAAAAAGACTTCTGCAAGAGGTGAGGTTGATTGTACTTAAAATATAAGTTCGTTATGCAGTAGATTGGGTGATAAATGGGAAGAAGAATCTAGAGGAAACAACATAAGGAAAGTTAGAGGAATAAAAGAGAATGATCCACTGGAAATGTGCTGGTAGTTGGGTGTGGCTATGGCACAGGATACAGGAAGGGAAGAATAGGGAGATGCAGAGCAAGCAGCAGAAACAAGATTAGGAAGTCTTCTGTGCCATGATGAGAAGTTTGGACTTCACTGAGTCCTCCTTTAGAGTCTCTGAAAAATTTTAAGCAAGGAGTAATTTAGGCAAATCTGTATTCTAGAAAGCTGACTCTAATCAGTCTGTGGAGAATAAATTGAAGGAAAGGAAGAAATGTGGAATGGAAAAGGAGATGGTTTGACTGAGGAATGTCAATTGAATAAATAGCACTTGACCACAGTTCAGATCGAGAAGTGGGTGCTATAAGGGAAAGTCAAAATTGACTCCCACTTATCCAGCATAGGCAACAGAAGACATTGTATACCAATCAGTGAAATAAAGCTAGGAGAAGGCTTTGTAGGAGAAAATAATGAATATCCTTTGGGACATGTTCAAATGCTTCCTTCCCCATTTTTGTGACAATTACCTTCATTCTGTCAAATGGCATCTGTTAAGAAAACTTACCTCACAAAAACTAACACAGCAAATTCTACCTTCAAGGTATATAACACCCAGCACTAACTGTGAACACCCTGGCCTCTATATGTGTCCACTTACCTATAGCACATACTTAAAAACTGATGGTATACTACCCAGAACCAACCAGAAGACATTTATACTGTGGAATCAACATTTAGTTCTTCTCTTGGACAGTACCAAAACACTGGCAGATAGAAAGGCAAAGGCTCAAGGTTTTTATTTTCAGTTGTTGTCACATGCTAAAAAATGAGCAGAATAAAATATAAAATTTATAATGCAGATAACTGGTACTTCTATCTACTGTCATTCATCTATCTTCAAGGTAGAAAGGTTATCTGTCTGTACATTCATCATTAAAAAAAATGTTAATTGCAGACTATAACATGTCAATCAAGTGGCAAGGTAGGCAAGACCACAGAGTAGAGAGAACATCAGATTCTGAGTCAGAAGACTGGGATTCTAGTCATACTAGCTGTGTGACCTCAGAAAGTCATGGACCTCTCTAAGCTTGACCTGCAAAGTGACATATCTCAGTGTGGGGAAGTAGGAATTGAAAGAAATAAAAAATAAGAAGGTATAAAGTAAAGTACTGAGAAGGCAGCCCAATAGAAGTATCAATTATGAGCAAATGTAAGAAGTAGGAACTGCTGGGAGGTTGGGAGACTGAGCTGACAAGAGGAGAGGGTCTGTGTAGGTCCTGTGGTCAGAGGTACGGCTCAACGCTCAGACAGGGACCTGCTATTGAGGATTTATAAGCAGAAGGTGGGGGACTGAGGTACAAAAAGAATATATAAAAACAGGTCAGGATTTCTCCCAGATCTATGGCTTGATTACCAGATAGATTGGAAGCTTTAAGCTTCCAATTTTCCTCAAAGTGAAACATGCCTATCGCTTTGCAGATTTTGTGTTCAATCTTTCCTTTTCAAACAAAGTGGGGAAAAACTACCTAGTTATACAAAAACTTTCACTTACAAAAAGGAAAGTTAATATTATTTCCTTATCCAGCACAATGTCTCTTCCATCCTATTGCCTCTCAAACCTTTCTTTGTTTGTTCCCTTTTATGAAAAGTTTAAATATTGATTAGCTGCCTCTCTGGAAAGCTTTCATCTGCTCTTCAGTTTCTTATATATTTTTTACTCTACCAGATTTTATTTTTGCATTTTCAGATTTCACTAAATCTTCATTCATTTGTATGAGCATGCTCTATATTTGAAATGTTGTAGGCATTTTAGCCTTATATAAGCTATAGGCATTTTAAATACATAGTATTATATTTGAGTTTCCTATTGCTGTCTCACTATAATTTCAAATGCTATTGAGCTACTTTTAATTTAATAAGTAATAAAAACATTATGAAAAAGAATAAAGAAAACTTACCTCATCATACCTGGATCACCTGACCCTCTACTCATACCAAACTTATCTCTTCTTAGATGTCATTCTCTTTGGGCCTAGAAATCCGTTAAGAGGAGATGAAATAATCTAGTATATGACTGTAAGAAACATATCCAGGCATTACCATCCTACATGTAATCCATGAGCATACCAACAGGATCCTTGTTAAAACTGAGCATGTTAAATTAAATTAGTTTAGCTTGTTGGGGCTACCCAGTTATAACTGTTCTTTTTTTAAGTTTATTTGCATTAATATTTTTATGTAATAAATAAAATCTAAGATATAAAAGCATGATCGCAATATATATATATAAAGTTATGTTTACAATAGTTTTTTAAAAGAAAGACTTCTAGGGATGAAACCATTAGGAACCATGTGAGAGATATTGTGGGCCATCTGAGAAACGGATTATTTCCTCTCCTGCTTCACATAACTAATATTAAAAAAAAAAAAAAAAGTAGGCCTAGCACACCAATTACCATAGCAACTATGGTAATTTTGCATAATAGGTTATTTCTGCAATTAGGTTTATACCCCAGCATTTCTACTTCCTTACTCTGTGGTGTTTGTCTCCTTGTTTCACTGCGCCTCTGTTTTCCCATCTGCAAAACCACAATGATCACTTCTACTTCACTGAGTTGTTGAGAAAATTAAACGAGACTATAGGCAAAGCATCCGACACACCATGAGTCTCAAGCTGTGTTGGATATTTTTAGTGCTAATAAAGTTTCCAGGCAATACCTGTGCATTTTTATGATTTACTGTTTCTATATGGTTAATTTTCTCATACTATCAAAGGCTGAGAACTGTAACACTGCATTGTCCCATTCTCAAAAGTTGGAAACAAGGTAGGGTCCTGAGCAGAATATGCAATCCCTAAAGAACAGGAAGTAAACATTGCGAAACACAAATAGAATCAGTCACCATGTAAACAACTGCGCTAGGCTCACAATGCCTTTGGTGATCCTTGTAAAGACAACAGGAACAATTATGACAGTGAAGCAACAATTATGGCAATTAAGTTTAATGGGGATAATTAAGCCAACTTAAATAAATGAGCATTCTTTAGATATCTTGCTTCCTTCTAACACTTAATGTTCTTAGGATTCAAAAGAGCAAAGTAAATATACAGCTGGTCTTACTACAGAAGGTGTAGGAGGAACTACTGTGGCTGTAGACGTTCTGTCTTTCTGAGGGTGCTTCGCTCGGGATGGGGGATGGGTTAAGAACTAGACTTGGTTGCTCTTGTGAGGCCCTCGGGCAGAGGCCAGGCATCTTTAAATAGTTTCCTTGTTTTCACACCTGGAGAGCTGAATAAGAATTGCAATGGTGAGGCCTCGGACTATGACCATGGGATTCCCTAGGTTAAGGACCTTGCTCCTGAATCTCCTTTTCTCCTCAGCAAGTTTTCTGCTAAAATTCTTCCTACCCTAAGAGCACCTGGACGGAGCACAGAAGAAAGTTTTAATGTTGATGCCCAGAAAGAGAAATAACTGAAACCAACCTATCTCAGATAACAGAAGATTTTGTTGATGAGGCTTATGGGGAAATATATGGAAATTAATACACATAAAAGGAAGGAAAATAGTATCTATGATCTTAAACATTTCCTGCACCTCCATAGAGCCCTGCTGGTGTTTGTAAACAGTCAAATAGGATGCTGGCCACACAAGCGATAGAGGATAAAAAGCAAAGACTCATATTGCCTGGGTCCAAATCACGATTTGTCACTTACCTAGGTGTATGACCTTTGTCAAGTTACTTAACCTTTCTTTCCTTCCATTTCCTAATCTTTAACATGGGAATAATTATAGTACCCCTCATAAGGTCATTTAGAGCATAAAATTGAGTTGTAAATGTAAAGTCCTTTGAACAATAACAATTTCTGACATATAGAAAGCACTCCATAAGTGTATTTTTAACTTCACAGTCCACTAGGAGCTTATTCCCTACTCTTACTACCAAATTACCATACATCCTTCTGTGGGAATTCTTCAGAGCATGTGCAGTACTCTGTGTTTTTGTTATTGTTACCCTGGGGAAGAGGCGGACTTTTAAACTCACTCATTACACATTATGTCTTTGATTTAGAAAGTTCTCTTAGATCCCAGAATATGTTTGAGATTCCTGCATGTTTGCTTTCAATTATTTAAATGCACAATATCGCCTATCCTTCCCATGCCTTTGGCCAGGTCAACTCTTTTCTAACTGTGCCTCCTATTCTTCATCCTACTCTGTCATCCATGTTTTATCTGACTCTTAGAACAACTCCCCAACTTCCTTGTCAAGATACAGTTTTCTATGAATATTTTCATGTTCTTCATGGTCATGGCTGTTTGAGCAGAAGTTACTGGCACCCTGGGTTAAACGATGATTGTTGGCAAACAAGTTATGGAAGTGAGAGATAAAAACTTCTTTGGGGAAAGTTGAGACATCTCCAGAAACATCTGTTGACAGCCCAAGGGTTATAAACCTAGAGACATTTCCAAGGAATGGTCTTTCTCTCTCTTAATCAATCTCTTTTTCTCCCTTTCTCTTTCTCTCCTTCTCTCTCTCTCTCTCTCTCTCTCTCTCTCTCTCTCTCTCTGTCTCTCTCTCTCTCTCTCTGCCCCAGAAAAAAGCAGGTATGTCAGCAGCTCCTGTAGACACACCATGCTTCTTCATTGCGAACCTCACATGCATAGGCCCATCATTATGTGATGAGTAGAGGCAGGGGGAGCCAAAACAAGGTGTTCTGGGAGGAAAAGCTTTCTTTCCTGATTCAGAGGTCTCGTGTTTAAGTGAACAATGAATTCCTAAAGAACTGACATTCTGGCTGATGTGTATATGCATGTATACATGTATCTATCTATCTATCCATCCTTCTAGCTAAACTGTGGCAGGTTAACTTTAACCTGTAAACCCTTCAGATTTTCAGACTTAACACGTCCTGTTCACCAATACCCATCTGTTCTCCCAAATTCACCTTCTCTGTGAATCTATTAATGGATAAAGCTTATGAATTACTAAAGGACCACTTCTATTATTTTATTTGCTTCTTGAACTTGGAACCCTCTCCTTCTTTTAACAAATCCAATAAAGGATTTAAAGGCACTCAGAGAACTAAAATGATAACCAAAAATCCAAGTCAAATACAAATATTAAAAGACTCAAACTGGCACAGCGTCAGTTTGGAACCCTACCTTGAGATGATGTCAAGCTGCAGACCAGGAGCCACTGAGCACAAGAGCTCAGAGAGTCATCTAGGACTCCTCCCAAAGCCAGCCCTTCCCTCCCTCCATTCCTTCTTGTACAAGGTGGGGAGAGAGAGGAGCTCACACTCAGATTTTCCCAATACTTATCAAATTTAAAATTGGCTTTGTATGAGAGCACATTTTTGGTTTTTTTGTTTGTTTGTTTTGCTTTGCTTTCATTACCTGCCTTAGAGCCAAAGCTATGGCAGCTGTGACATCTGGGCAGTAGAACAGAGTGAGAAGCAATGGCAGAGGGGATGAAGGAAAGACTTAAGAAAAGTATTTCTACTATTCTCCACCCTTAGCTCCTAGAGCCTGCCTTCTCCTGCTATTTTAATTGGTAAGTGACAAGCTAATAAATGATTTGTTAGGGAAACAAACTAGTGGGTCCTCTGCCCAGTTCTACCCTCAGCTAGAGAGAGGCCCAGGAAGGAGAGGTGAAGTAGGCCCTCCCCTGAAAGAAAAAGCAGAGAAGCAAGTCCTTGAGAGGAAGAAACAAGATTGGGAAAGAAGACAGTGGTTTGGGATCCTCTTAAGAGAAAGGACTTGGGGCACCTTTACTGGAGAACCCGTGAAGGTGGGAAGACCCTCAGGGAGGCACAACTATAAGGACCACTCAGGAGAGTGTATCCTGGGCGTGGGGCTCCCGGCCCAAACAGATGACCACAAAGATATGGACCAATGTGCATGCACTAAAGACCAGAAAACGCTCCCCACTACCAGCTAGCAAGTGGCAGAGGAGAGGTACATGCCCAAATATGGCTGACACTAACAAAGCCTTGGAAATCAGATCTTGGGACCTCCCCTGAGTGTGCAGCTAGGCTAGAATCATGCTACAGGGGCCAGCTGGCACCACAGCAGATAGAATTTCTGGATAACCTGACTGAGTGAGGACTACATTGGACAGAGTTTGATTTAGAAAAAATACTCTGATTTTTTGTTATGGACTGTAATGGCATAAAATACATTCCAGCTTCATAACTATACCTCCAAAGAATCAACCTGTAAATATTTTCCCACAGTTAGTTTGCTTTATGAATAGGACTACAGTCATTGCAACAATTCATGATTTTAAAACTTTTTTCTCTATATATATGCAAATGAGGGTTCATGTCCTGGCCTTTTCCCCGGTCTCCCCTCCTTGAAGGCCTCTGAAAGGACTGCAGTTAAGTTGCATAACGGCAGTCCTGACAATGACAGGTTGGCTCAACCAGCTGAGTGCTCACGCTCCTTTTTGCTGCTCAGTTAGATGTGGCAGGAGCAAGTTACAAAAATATTGGTGGTCATGGCCAACACCTAGTAAATAAAGGGAGCAGATTCCCCCAGCTGTTCTCCATTCAGGTTGAGGAACTCCTCTGCCCTGTCTCAGGAGCATTGGTAAAGTTTTATTCAGCCTCATGCAATGAATAGTGGTTCTCTTCAGTGCCATCTTTACTCTTGAATGCACAAGTCCTTCTCCTGTTGGCTGTCCTGTGCACTCCACCATCGTTTCTACATCCTCCTTGGAGGGTTACCAGTGTGTACTTAGAATTGCACAGCACACAAACTGGGAACAAGTTCAACCTTGTAACTAGTTTTGGTTGTTTTAAGATCAATACCTCTTGTCTCAGACTCCAAAAGAAAATTACAACTAAATAAGCCCTGTGTTTTTATAAACTGTGTACTGCTTCCCTCTGACTTTGATTCATTTTCATATGGCACAGTAACAGCGTGTGGTTATGGTCAAGTATATGTTCACAATACTATATTAATACTGGGTCACACCCTAAGCAAATGACCACATAGAAGCCTTGTTCCTGATGGGCTCACCTTTGCTGTCCAGTGTTGACCAGAAATCCTTTCATCTCGACTCTGATTCTTGAACCTCTGCCTCGGTGTTTCCGAGTGCTTGGAAGCTGATGCACTGTGATTGGTGATGGGGTAGGGGTGGGAGGGGGACGTTGCTGAGGCCCAGAAGTGAGACTATACTCCTCTGAAGCCTCAGAGACTTTGAGTGTGTTATTTTTTCTGCTTTAAACATGAAGTTCCAGAAAAGGAGCATGCTAATAAAAAAAAAAGTTAAAATTTATTGTAATAATACTATACACACACACACACACACACATCTAAATTAACACTCACACAGTTGCCCTGGCCACTTGGTTGAATGACAGAGAGTCGACCCGGCATGTGGAAGTCCCAGGTTCGATTCCCAGTCAGGGCACACAGGAGAAGCGACCATCTGCTTCTCCACCCTTCCCCTTCTCCTTTTGTTTCCCTCTTACTCTCTCTCACTCTTCTCCCACAGCCATGGCTTGAATGGTTCGAGCAAGTTGGCCCCAGATGCTGAGGATGGCTTGGCACTGGCTTGGTTGCCAAGCAATGGAGCAACAGCCCCAGATGGGCAGAGTATTGCCTGTTAGGGGGCTTTTGGGGCAGATCGCTGTCAGGGCACATGCAGGAGTCTGTATCTCTGCCTCTCTGCCTCTCACTTCACTAAAAAATAAACAAATAAACTCACAAAGGAGGATCAACCAACTGAGGTTCAGAGGAGCTCAGGTGTCAAATCAGCTCATGAGTAACAGAGGAGAGAGGCAAGACCAGATATAACTGATGCCAGGTGCTAACTCTTCTGCTATGCTGCCTGATGTCAGCCAGAGTGAGCTAGGTGAGCAGCTGGGAGAAGCTGAAGTGATGCTACTGGGTTGGGCAGTCGTGCCTAGAGCAGTATAGAACCTGAGACTGGCCCAGTTCCCCTCCACCTACTCAAATACATGACAGCAGATAACTAATGAGGTGCCAAGAGGAGCAGCTAATCATGTGAAGGGAGGAGGGACCACGTTCCCACATCCCCAGCACTGGGCAGTGCTCACTGCTTCTGTAAGTTTCCCTCTCAGCCTCTTAAATTCCAGCCCAGCCTAACACCTCAGCATGGCTCTCCCTGGCATGTCCTATTCTTGGGGATTGATTACTTTGCAGACTTAACTCCCCTACTCTGGAGAAATGCTGCCTCACAGATTCAAACAAGTGATGGACCTGGTCCTGACGCAGCAGAAGACAGACTCTTCCCCCATCAACCCACATTTTAGATCCCATATGACACCTGGCAGTGTGTTCATCTTCCCACCAATTAGGATTTGGGAGCAGAACTGAAACTACTGTATAGCAAAAATATATATATATATTTTTTTTTTACAGAAGAGAAGTCCCAAAATGAGATTGTAAAAAAAATAAAGAGAAAGAAAAATGTAAGGCACACGTTTAAGGGGAAGTGATCATTTCTTAATCATAATAATACTTTAAATAACAGTCTACTGAAGGTCAGTCTTCTGTCCATCTAAAACCCTGAAGCTGGTGCATTCTTTTAACCTTCACCTAAGACTCTTTTCTGTTTGTGTGTGTTGATACTCTAACTTTATTATCAACCTAATAGAGATAGCAAAAAAAAAAAAAAAAAAAAAAAAAGAAAGAAAAGAAAAGAAAAACTGTAGATCAGTTTAAATTAGTTGCTCATTCTACATGTATATTCTGTAACAGCTCCTAATTGTCAGCTTGTGGAGCAGCATATTAAGATATAAAGACTAGGCCCTGGCTGGTTGGCTCAGTGGTAGAGGTCGGCCTGGTGTGCAGAGTTCGATTCCTGGCCAGAGCACACAGCAGAAGCGCCCATCGACATCTTCACTCCTCCCCCTATCCTTCCTCTCTATCTCCCTCTTCCCCTCCCGCAGCCTAGGCTCCATTGGAGCAAAGTTGGTCCGGGCACTAAGGATGGCTCTGTGATCTCTGCCTCAGGTGCTAGAATGGCTCTGGTTGCAACAGAGCGATGCCCCAGATGGGCAGAGCATTGCCCCCTGGTGGGCGTGCTGGGTGGATCCTGGTTGGGCACATGCGGGAGTCTGTCTGACTGCCTCCCTGTTTCCAACTTCAGAAAAATACAAAATTTTTAATAAAAATAAAAATAAAAAAAGATATAAAGACTACACTGGGGAAGAAAATTTATGTTGCATCCACACAAACACTTGTTCTTACCTAATTTGAGTGTGTTGATATCAAATCTGACATTAGTTTTTTTCTGTGAGCTACAGTTTTTTTGCAATTTAAGATTTTAGGTTTTCATCTTATTGTAAAATTTTCAACATTTAGTTTAACATAATGAAGTAGAATGTCTTCTTGGGCATCATCGTTGTGAAAATATAATAATTTCTATAATGCAGTAAATACACTAAAAGATATGATTGCATCAGAATTTGTCTACAATTTAGAACATATTAAAACACTTATTTTAATCATAAAATTTGCGCAAAACTTATTTAAATTCTATTCAGGCAAAAATTTACATTTGTATCTCTTGCATTTGTGTACTTGTTGAGGATAATCTCATTTGATGCCCCAGCAGTAGTCTGCTCATCACTAACAGCTCCAAGATTTTCAGGAAAATTATAAAGGTGGCTGTTCAGAATGTGAATCTTAATGCTCACGTTACATCCAATGTCACGGAAAGCCAACAGCATCCTTTGAACCAGAAGTTCATAGTTTTCTTCTTTTTTGCTGCCAAGGAAGTTCTTTGTAACTGCCACAAAAGACTGCCATGCTGCTTTCTCCTCCTTATTCATCTTCCTGATGTTGTAGTAATATAAGGTTATAGTAATTAAATATATAAAAATATAAAAATATAAAAATATGGAAGATGTATAAAAGTAATTAAAATGATATTAAAAATAAATATTAAAATTAAATAAAGTTATTTATGCCATTTGGATAGGAATTAATATAGTGGCTTAGTACCATAACTCTGTAATGTGATAAACAGACTCTGACTAACAAGCAGAGCCCAGTTAGTATCTGTGTGAGTTATATATAGATAAGAAGTAACTTGGTGCCATAACTCTGTAATGTGATAAACAGACTCTGACTTTCAAACAGAGCCCAGTTAGTATATGTGTGAAGTTATACCTAGATAAGAAGTAGCTTGGTGTTATTTAAATTAACTTTGTAAACTGACATAAATAAGAACATCTTAAAAAGTGGTTTGATGTAAACATTTCAGTAGATTGACGTAGAGGGGATTCCCTGCGAGGAACTCCCAAAAAGGTGGTTTGAAGTGATATCCTGTAGATTGACACCTGTTAAAAGGCGTTGGCTAGAAAAGGTACAAAAGCTGAAAGGCCCCCTGCTGCAGTAGTCACTCAGACTCCAACATTGATGTGGACTGTCTCCACACCACTCTGAGCTCTGACCAAAGATAGCCAAGAGGAGAACGCCGATGGGACCCCCTTAAGCTGTACCCAGGCACACCAAAAGGATTTGTGAGTAATAAATTGCCTGTGTGATTATTGCAACTAATTTGTGTGTTGGTTGTGTCTTTCCTCCGGTGGCACTTACAAGTAGCATCCTCATAGCTGCCTCAAGAGTAGTCTCAAAGAGGCTGCCAGCCCTGCTGATAAGCAGGAGTGTCCCACTGCACAGGAAGTCGAATCAGGGGCACTTGATCAACATAGAGTTTGGGCTCTACTGGGACACCTGGAAAATTCTTTGTCACATATGAGGATTTAAATTTGAGATTCATCAAATACACCTGCTTTTACCTTCTCGAAAGACAAGGCAGGAAAAGCAGAAATAATATGTTGAAAGCATTCACTTTCTCTATTCAAAGCCAGAACAAACTGCTTCATTAAGCCAAGTTTGATGTGAAGTGGGGGAAAACTGATCCTGTCTCAATTAACTACAGGTTCATTCAAAATATTTTGCATCCTTACTTCCAGAGCTTCAAGTTTCGGTCACTCCTTCTGTGTCCAGTGTTTCTCCCTAACTCGGCTGTCCCACAAACACAGAAAGCAAGGATACTTCGTGAAAACTCTCTGTTGTCCTAACAGGAAATTTACCATTTTAAGATCCACACAAATGATCTAGTTATGCTCCTCATACTTCAGAAAGTCGAGGACAATTTTTATGTCATTCTTACTAAGTCATTCAATTTGAGTTGGCTAAACTGCTGAGGGGTTAATGACTGCTTGGCATTAGAATAAGACCCTTTAGATTCTACAACCATTTCCTCATGCATCTTAGCAAAATACACTTGATCGCCATGTTCACTTTCTTCATCCTTAGAAGAAACAAAATCATTGAAAACTGGAACCTGGAGTGTCTCAGAGTGTGGGACAGGTTGTATTGCTGAAGGAATATTAGGATATGCAATCATATGCCGTTTTTTCTTGCCGATGCCCTTTGCATGGATCAGACAGAAATAACAGTCACTGCTGTGGTATTTAGGTTCAAGCAAAACCATGGGAATACCAAAAGGCATGCCTTGGAGTTTCCCTTTTGTCCAGTCACAAAGCATTTCCTCACAATTATGACACACAATATGAGGAGCCCAATTCTTGCCTTGATCGCCAAGGGGAACTTGAAAATAGGGAATATATGCAAGTGTCACAAATGATGAAATATTGCGCCTTTGATGTTGAAGTGTGTAACAGCCATATATATAACAGAAGGTGTCAGAACTACTCTTACATTTACGCTTACTTGAAAAAGCCATGATTCAATCTTAAAACAAAATAAGAGGGTGTTTTTATCAGATAATAATTTTTTACATTTAAAAACAACTACAATTATGGGAAAGTGATGTTTGTAAAACATTAATTGCCTTGTGGTTATGTTCAATTCAAGAGTCGTTGCCCTTTAACTCCAAATAAAAACCAATACATGCCATTAACTATAACAAAAAGAAATTAAAATTGGATAAAAACTAGAGCATGCACCAAACAATGGATTTCAGATTTGGAATCAGCGATGCAGAAATATATAGAAACAGTCTAAAACCTCATGCAACAGAAAATGAAAAAAAAAATGTTCCCCAGTGATTGATGTCAGTTGTACCTCTAGACCAGGGGTTGGGAATCTATGGCTCACGAGCCCGATGTGGCTCTTTTTATGGCTGCATATGGCTTGCAGACAAATCTTTAATAAAAAAATAATAATGGAGAGAAACGACACTGTGAGGAGCGCGACCGACAAATCTCCCCAAAATTTCAACAAGTTCATCAACCAGAGACAGAAAAATCTATCCTTGGAGCATATGAAAGTTCCACACACTGAAGGCGAAGGTAAGATCGAGTGAAAAATTGACTAAATATATAATCAACCCTGAAGGAAATAAGTCAGACAAAGAAACACTCTGCCTTCCTCACTAACCTGAGCAAAGGCTGCTTTTAATTGGAACTGAGAGTCGGGGGAGCTAAGGGTGTGGAGGAAGCTAGGCTGGGGCACAGACGTTTGTTCAAGCTGAGGAATCAAGCTGTGGTGAATCAGCCCACGTGAGCAACCGCCCGCATGCCACAAACAACCCAGCTGCCCATGGGCCGTGAGCAACCGCCCGTGCCTCAGGAAGCAGCTGCCAGTGGTGCACCAAAGCAAACTTCCCTATGCCCAAACTTCTCTAGGCTGGCGGGGCGCCTCACCCAGCCATTCAAGCTAACAATCAAGCATCGGGGGAGGGGCGAGTGGGCAGCTTGCAGTCCTTTCTAGAGTAGATCGGCAGATCCAATTGCTGAAATTAGTTTAACCCACAGTCTGCTCACCTCCCAACTGACCTACGGGGCTCTAATTGACAAGATCTCGCTCAGTTCAGCGATCCAAGACAAGAGGCGTGATATTTTTTAGTGCCTCTTGCTAAAGGAGGTGGGAGAAAAGTTATGATTGGCAGAGCTTTCATACTCAGGGATATATGCTAAAAAGAGGGATTTGGCAGATGTTAAGACCTCTTGTACTGCAGGCAGTGACTAAGGCATCTTCTTCCCAGCCAAAACAGGTTACAAAGTGTGGAATGCCTGGGGAGAGTGGTCACACAGAGTGCTAGGCATGCTGAACAGGCCTGGAGGCTCATAGAAAGTCATCTTGAGAGCAATTGGCTCCCAGCCCCGCTTGATTATGCTGGCGGCTCTGACTGCCAGAGCCCTACCCAGAACCTTGCATTGAGTGGGGATAGAGTGGGGATTTGCCAGCTCTTTGAACCTCTTACTCCCCAGGAAGAGGCAGCGGCAGCCTCATAGCTGGATCATCAGGACAGGAGACTAGGAGAGAGGCTCTGGGAAAACGGACCTCTCTCATTGTCGGAACCTGCTAACGCTAACAAGGCCTTGACTACCAACGAGACTGAAGTATAATATATGACTCGCTGTAGTCTCATCAACTGCAAATCTCTAACTAAGTGTGCCACAGGAGCAGAGCCTGGGGTATACAGAGTCACCCAACCAGGAAAAGGGAGAGGAAAGAAAAAGGAAGAAGGTTAACCTCTCAATATCAAGAAAAATCCACAGACTTTATAACTTGTTCCACTATATTTTTGTTTCTTTTATCTTCTTGCCTTATTATTATTATTTCTATTTCCTCCACCTTGGTTCTTTTACTCTCTGCCTGTCTTATTCTATCCTCTTCTTGAACTACACTACCCATAAGTGTTACATTTTATTTTCTTTCTTCTTCCTTACTCTCCATGAGGGTTACAGTTCAAAACCCTTAACACTCTCTCTCTCCATCTTTTTGTTTTTTTTTCTTTTTTCTTCTTTTCCCTTTTCTCCTTTTTCTATTTATCCCTCTCTATTAGTTTCTTCTTTTCTCCTTTTACTTTTCTCTCATTCGATCTCAAATCCATGAACAAATTATTTAATTGGGACTCAAGTTTTTTTTGTGTGGTATTTTGGGTGCTTTTTACTCACTTTTTAACTCATTAGCATTCCTCCCAACCCAGGATCTCCATTCTATTTAGTTTTTGCTCCACTTAATACGATAGTTTATTTTTTCCTTTTTCCTGTTTCCCTCTTATTCTTCTCATTATATCTCTTAGTTTGACCATCACTTACAAGCAAATCATATTCACTTTACCCAAATTTTTTTCTTTTTTGCATTTTTGTGGGTCCCTACTTTCTGTTTTGCCCTTGAACACTCCCTCAACTCAAGCCCTCTGTTATATCAGTTTTTGTATACATTTAGCATAATATAATTCACAGTTCATCACGATATTTTCCTAAGGAGGAGGGGAGAGGAGGAGAGAGGAAGAAAAAACAAGGGGGGGGGAAGAATAATAAATTATTATTGTTTTTTTTTGTGTTTTTTTTTCCAAATGTTATTCCATTTTTTTTACTTTTTATTCTTCATTAATTTTCATTAGTGCTATTAACTAGACCACCCTCAGATGCCATTAAAAGAAAAGAATCAAATATCATGGATACAAAAGATAGAGAAGTAGCACAGATAGATTGGAAAAATCTATGGAGAAAAAATTTAATATATTGAAAACCTTGGAGCTAAATGACGGAGAATTTAAAATAGGGATCCTAAAAATACTCAGAGATATACAAAAAAACACAGAAATACAATTTAGAGAGGCTAAGAACAACTCAATGAACACAAACCAATATATTACCAAAGAAATTGAAACTATAAAAACAAATCAAAACAGAGATGAAAAACTCATTCAGGAACTGAAATTGAGGGTAACAAGCTTAGCTAATAGAACAGGCCAGATAGAAGATAAAATTAGTGACATAGAAGACAAGCAACTGAGGCACAAAAGTGAGAAGAAGAGAGAGACTCAAAAATTAAAAAAATGAGAAAGCCCTACAGGAATTGTCTGATTCATCAAAAAGAATAACATAAGAATAATAGATAGTATCAGAGGGAGAGGAGAGAGAAAATGGAAAGGAGAATATATTCAAACAAGTAATAAATGAGAACTTCCCAAGCCTGTGGAAAGAACTATAGCCTCAAATTAAAGCAGCAAACAGAACACTGAGTATTCTTAACCACAACAACCTACTCCAAGGCACATCATAATGAAAATGGCACAAACCAATGACAAAGAAAAAAATTCTCAAAGCAGCCAGGGAAAAGAAGAATACAACATATAAAGGAAGGCCTATTAGATTATCATCATATTTTTCAGCAGAAACTCTACAAGCTAGAAGAGAATGGACCCCAATATTGAAGACCCTGAAAAAGAAGAACTTTCAGCCAAGAATACTATACCCATCAAGGCTATCCTTCAAATACAAAAGAGAAATAAAAACATTCACAGATACAGAAAAGATAAGGGAATTTATCATCAGAAAACCCCACTCAGGAAATACTAAAGGGGGTCTTCCAACCAGATTCAAAGAACAAAACAAAACCACCACAAAGAACAAAATAAAACTAAATTTAAACTGTGACAACAAAAGCAAAAAAAAAAGAGGAGAGGATGGAGATTAACAGTAGCAAAGGACAATGAAGTGCAGAAACACTCATAAGATAGGGTACTAGAATAAATATGATAGGTACTCTTTTCATTACTTAATGGTAACCATCCCAGAAAAAACCACCACAGAAGCACATGTCTTAAAAAGGTAGCAACCGAGGAAAGAAGTATAGAATAGAAACAAACAAAAACAAATGATAGAGAGACAAAAGAGAAGAATCAAACAAGATACAAAACTAACAGAAAGCAATTTATAAAATGGCAATAGGGAACCTACAAGTGACAATAATTACACTAAATTTAATAGGATTAAACTCACCAATAAAAAGACAAAGAGTAGCAGAATGGATTAAAAAAGAAAATCCAACTGTATGCTGCCTACAAGAAATACATCTAAGCAACAAGGATAAAAACAAATTCAAAGTGAAAGGCTACAAAACAATACTCCAAGCAAATAACATCCAAAAAAAAGCAGGTGTAGCAATACTTATATCTAATAATGCTGACTACAAGACAGAAAAATTACTCAGAGACAAAAATGGTCATTTCATAATGATTAACGGGACACTGAATCAAGAAGACATAACAATATTTAATATATATGCACCAAACCAAGGAGCACCAAAATATATAAGACAGCTACTTATTGACCTAAAAATAAAAACTGACAAAAATACAATCATACTTGGAGACCTCAATACACTGCTGATGGCTCTAGATCGGTCATCCAAACAGAGAATCAATAAAGATATATTGGACTTAAACAAAACACTAGAGCACCTGGATATAATAAACATCTACAGGACACTTCATTCCAAAGCAACAGTATATACATTTTTCTCTAGTGTACATGGAACATTCTCAAGAATTGACCATCTGTTGGGCCACAAAAATAACATCAGCAAATTCAGAAAAATTAAAATTTTACCAAGCATATTTTCTGATCATAAAGCCTTGAAACTAGAATTCAACTCCCAAAATAGAGAAAAAAAAAAACCCCACAAAAATGTGGAAACTAAACAACATACTTTTAAAAAATGAATGGGTCAACGAAGAAATAAGCACAGAGATCAAAAGCTATATACAGAAAAATGAAAATGACAATACGACATATCAGAATCTCTGGGATGCAGCAAAAGCATTAATAAGAAGAAAGTTCATACCACTTCAGGCCTATATGAACAAACAAGAGAGAGCCCACGTAAACCACTTAACTTCACACCTTAAGGAACTAGAAAAAGAAGAACAAAGACAACACAAAACCAGCCGAAGAAAGGAAATAATAAAAATCAGAGCAGAAATAAATGAAATAGAGAACAGAAAAACTATAGAAAAAATTAATAAAACAAGGACCTGGTTCTTTGAAAAGATCAACAAAATTGACAAACCCTTGGCAAGAGTCACCAAGGAAAAAAGAGAAAGGACTCATATAAACAAATTACAAAATGAAAGAGGAGAAATCACCACAGACATCATAGATATACAAAGAATTATTGTAGAATACTAGAAAAAACTATATGCCACCAAATTCAACAATTATGAAGAAATGGATAAATTCCTAGAACAATACAACCTTCCTAGACTGAGTCATGAAGAAGCAGTAAGCCTAAACAGACCAATTAGCAGGGAGGAAATAGAAAAAACTATCAAAAACCTCCCCTAAATAAAAGTCCAGGCCCAGACGGTTATACTAGTGAATTCTATCAAACATTCAAACAAGACTTGGTTCCTATTCTACTCAAAGTCTTCCAAGAAATTGAAGAAGAAGCAATACTTTCAATCACATTTCATGAGGCCAACATAACCCTCATACCGAAACCTGGGAATGATGGCACAAAAAAAGAAAACTACAGACCAATATCTCTAATGAATACAGATGGTAAAATACTGAACAAAATACTGACAAATCGAATACAACAACATATTAAAAAATAACACATCATGATCAAGGGATTCATCCCAGAATCTCAAGGTTGTTTCAACATACGTAAAACAGTTAACGTAATATACCATATCAACAAAACAAGAACAAAAACCACATGATCTTATCAATACATGCAGAAAAGGCAGTTGATAAAATACAACACAACTTTATGTTTAAGACTCTCAACAAAATGGGTATAGAAGGAAAATATCTCCACATGATAAAGGCCATATATGATAAACCATCAGCCAACATCATATTAAATGGCATAAAACTGAGGACTTTCCACCTGAGATCAGGAACAAGACAGGGTTGTCCATTCTTTCCATTCTTATTTAACGTGGTGCTAGAAGTTCTGGCCAGAGCTATCAGACAAGAGAAAAAAATAAAAGGCATCCATATCGGAAAAGAAGAAGTAAAGCTTTCACTTTTTGCAGATGATATGATCCTATACATCAAAAACCCCAAAGATTCCACAAAAAGATTACTAGAAACAATAAACCAATACAGTAAGGTCGCAGGATACAAAATTAACATACAAAAGACCATAGCCTTTCTATATGCCAACAATGAAATATTAGAAAACGAACTCAAAAAAATAATCCCTTTCATGATTGCAACAAAAATAAATAAATAACCTAGTAATAAACATAACAAAGAATGTAAAGGACCTATATAATGAAAACTACAAAGCATTGTTAAGGGAAATCGAAAAAGATACAATGAAGTGGAAAAATATTCCTTGTTCTTGGATAGGAAGAATAAATATAATCAAAATGGCCATATTACCCAAAGCAATTTATAAATTTAATGCAATTCCCATCAAAATTCCTATGACATTTTTTAAAGAAATGGAACAAAATATCATCAGATCTATATGGAACTCCGAATAGCCAAAGCAATTCTAAGGAAAAATAATGAAGCTGGGGGCATTACAATATCTGACTTCAAACTATATTATAGGGCCATGACAATCAAAACAGCATGGTATTGGCAGAAAAATAGACACTCAGACTAAGGAAACAGAATAGAAAGTCCAGAAATAAAATCACATATATATGGTCAAATAATTTTTGATAAAGGGGCCAAAAACACACAATGGAGAAAAGAAAGCCTCTTCAACAAATGGTGCTGGGAAAACTGGAAAGCCACATGCAAAAGAATGAAACTCGACTATAGCTTGTCCCCTTGTACTAAAATTAATTCAAAATGGATCAACGACCTAAATATAAGACCGGAAACAATAAAGTACATAGAAGAAGACATAGGTACTGAACTCATGGACCTGGGTTTTAAAGAGCATTTTATGAATTTGACTCCAAAGGCAAGAGATGTGAAGGCAAAGATAAATGAATGGGACTACATCAGACTAAGAAGTTTTTGCTCAGCAAGAGAAACTGACAACAGAATAAACAGGCAGCCAACTAAATGGGAAATGATATTTTCAAACAACAGTTCAGATAAAGGCCTAATATCCAAAATTTACAAAGAACTCATAAAACTCAACAAACAAACAAACAATCCAATAAAAAATGAGAAGAGGATATGAACAGACACTTCTCCCAGGAAGAGATACAAATGGCCAACAGATATATGAAAAGATGCTCATTTTAATTAGTTATTAGAAAAATGCAAATCAAAACTATAATGAGATACCACCTCACACCTGTTAGATTAGCTATTATCAACAAGACAGGTAATAGCAAATGTTGGAGAGGCTGTGGAGAAAAGGGAACCCTCATTCACTGTTGGTGGGAATGTAAAGTAGTACAACCATTATGGAAGAAAGTATGGTGGTTTCTTAAAAAACTGAAAACAGAGCTACCTTATGACCCAGCAATCCCTCTACTGGGTATATACCCCCAAAACTCAGAAACATTGATACGTAAAGACATATGCAGCCCCATGTTTATTGCAGCATTGTTCACAGTGGCCAGGACATGGAAACAACCAAAAAGCCCTTCAATAGAAGACTGGATAAAGAAGATGTGGCACATATACACTATGGAATACTACTCAGCCATAAGAAATGATGACATCGGATCATTTACAACAAAATGGTGGGGTCTTGATAACATTATACGAAGTGAAATAAGTAAATCAGAAGAAACCAAGAACTACATGATTCCATACATTGGTGAGACATAAAAACGAGACTAAGAGACATGGACAAGAGTGTGGTGGTTACTGGGCATGTGGGGGAGGGGGGGCATGGGAAGGAAGAAGGGAGAGGGAAAGGGGGAGGGGGAGGGGGAGGGGCACAAAGAAAACTAGATAGAGGGTGACAGAGGACAATCTGACTTTGGGTGATGGGTATGCAACATAATTGAATGACAAGATAACTTGGACATGTTTTCTTTGAATATATGTACCCTGCTTTATTGATGTCACCTCATTAACATTAATAAAAATTTATTTATTAAAAAAATAATAATAATGTTAAAAATATAAAACATTATCATGTATTACAATCCATTCATTTCCTACTGCTCATGTTCATGGTTGCGGGTGGCTGGAGCCAATCACAGCTGTCTTCTGGGACAACACCAAGTTTTTGTTGGATAATGCGTAACATACAGGGGTCATTGAATGGCTCTCACGGAATTACATTTTAAAATATGTGGCACTCATGGCTCTCTCAGCCAAAAAGTTTCCTGACCCCTGCTCTAGACTATATGCAAATCCTGCCCAGCTTTTTGTTCCCAGCATCCTCCCAGGTAAAGTTCTCATTACTTCTCTCAGCTGACTTGAGTGCTGGTCTCCAGCAGGCTCCCAATCATAGGAGCCATGATCACATGGGTGCTAGCTGAAACTCTAGAGCAGCCTGGCTTCCTCTCAGTCCTCAAACTATGTCACAGTCTCCATGCATGAGAATTCTGTATGGGCTGTTTCTGCTCTCTAGCACTCTTGCCTGCCTGCAGGGTTCCAGGGCTAGTTCCTATCCCTTCCATTCTCAGAGTGGGAGATCAACCTTCCTGCCTCCTATCTACCCCATTAGGTTAGGTCTCCCATCAGTCACATACGCACCTATGTCACTGGAATTTTTTAAGATAAAAATCGATCAATTCCTTAGTTAAACACTCAGTTGTTTAATCGCTGCCTCCTCTTCTCTCTGCTAAGGTTCAGAACACAAAGGCAATAGCCCTGTCTGTTCTAATCTGTTATATTTGAGCCTGTGGCATAGTACCTGGCCCATAAACATCTGTCAAAAGAAGAAGGGAAGAAAGATAAGCTTCCACATTGTGAAGCAGGTAGCCGCGGCCATCACCACAGCCACCTGACCCATGCAGGTTCGCATTGGATTCAGACAGATGGTAAAGAAACAACAGAGCCAAAAGCTGATAGGCCATCATCTTTAATCCTAGAGTGCTCCAGGCAGGCAAGTAAAAACACACACTGGGCTCCAAAGTCCATTCATTCAGGACTCACAAAGCTACTGACTTATCCGAGTTTCCTAGAATCAAAGGTTTCTAGTTCACCAGACTTATTCACCTCTGCTCCCCATCTCCTTTCTTCTCCCTGCATGAACTCTGCACAAACTGGCTTCTCACTCAGTACTCTGCCATCTTGGCTGCTTCTCCTGGCCTCCTCCACATGGCCTCTCTCTGCTCTGCTCTCTGCTTTCTCCTCTAATGCTAATCTCAGGAACTGAGAGAGCAAGCTCCCGGTCTGCCCCACTTTATAGTGCAGAAATGAAAACCTTTAATCCAATATACAAAATAGGGAAGTCTCTAATACAAAGTTACTTATCTGAGGCATGATGGGATTGCACCACCCCACATCAAAAAGGGTGGGAAAGGCTTAGTCCTAAAACCAAGCCCCAGGCTACAAGGATTTTGCGTGCCCACAGCCCGCCCCCAACACACATTAATATTACCTGGGTGACGGGCTTCCACGTGGGCAGCGCCATCTTTAACAAAATGAGTATAATATATTTTATCTGCCCAAAACACATCTATCTTCATTTTTTGAAAACATATGCAGCAGCTGCAGCAAACCCTGCTCACAGGCTTCCCCATGTGGGCTTGCACACTCAGCCTCCTCTGTGGGTAAGTGGAGCTGAAATCCATCCAGGTTTCTTGTCTAATGCCATCTCAGCTGGTAGTGGCCCTATTAACTACTATCCAGATATTAGACACAGTTGTTGCTTTAACATGTTATTTATGTTTACTACAACCCTGCAACTTAGATCTGATTAACACCACCAATTTTACAGGAATAATCCTCAGAGAGATTAACTTGGCCAAAGTATTCCTGATCTCATTCAAATTTTAGTATTCACACACACACACACACAAACACACACACACCTAGGTTTGCAAGATAAAACCAAGAGCACCACGTTTAATTTGAATTTCAGATAAACAATGAGTAACTTTTTTAGTATGTCCTAAATACTGCATAGGACATACTGTTTTAAGGTGCCAAAAGCTACAGAATTAATATTAATATTTTAGAAAGTTTAAAGAACATTTTATTCATTTGGGCTAGGCGTGAAGAGAGAGATTTTGAAAATAATTCTTATATTTGTGTGATTAGCATAAGACCAAGATGGCATTGTGTTGTAAATGCAGAAAGAAGAAGGAGAGTTGGATTCCCTGACCTTCCCCCATACGTATGGGGGAAGGGTCAATGACTAGCCAGGTTTAGGGAGAAAAGAATTAAATCTTTTCTTGAGCTGATGTACCATTTGCAGGCATTTGCTCCCATGGAAACTACCCCTCCCCTCCTGAAGGCATGTAATTAATGTATGTTACTCTAAACAAAAGGTATAAACTTATGTCGTGATGTCAGGTTTTGTCCCCTCCCATGTATAATTAGGAGTATATAAACAGCCCCTGAACTACTTTTTGCGGGCTGCACAATTTGGGTATGTTGCCCTGTGTCAGCCATATGTGACTGGCATATTTAATAAATTTCCTCCTTTAATAAAACTTCTCAAAAAACTATTTGGACTATGTGCCTCTACAAACACCCACGGATTTGTGGGTTTAGTTACTTTACAACAATACTTATACATTTTATAAAATCATTATTTAATCTTAAATTCAAATTTAACTGGGGGTCCTGTATTTTTATTTGCTAAATCTACTAGTACTGTTTGCTCAGTCACACTTGTACACTCCAAAGGAGTGGAAAGTAGGAACATTCAGCTCATCAAACCTAATATAACATTCAAATGATTTTTCTTAATCATTCACTTTCTTTTTCTCCTGAGTTTTCAGAAACATATAAAAACCTGTGGTTGGCTAGCTGACAGACCAAATGCAAACTGGAGGTGATTTCACTTCCTCTGGACACTCAGGCACTTCCCTCCCTCCCTGAAAGGCCTGGGAGCTCACAGAATATCTACCCATGACCCCTCCTCATTCCCGACTGACTGTTGTAGGCATCCACCAACCCCACTGCCCTCAATTCTAATCTGCCTGTTACTTTCCCTCAGAGTCACTCAGAAATACCTGGCAATATCTCTTCCCTAGGTAGTAGTGGTACTGCACGATGGAAGTAATTGGTTCATTTGTTTATGTATGTCTACCCACTTTTCCATTTTAATCACCTTTATATATGTATGGCCAATAGCCTCCACCATTGTGGCCATGCAGGTTCTCATTAGATTCGGACAGACAGTAAGGAAACAGTGGAGTTAAAAAATGGTGGACCATCCCTTTTATTAGAGTCTTGTACCGGTGGATGAGCAAACGGGCAGGGAAGACCATTTCCCTCTCATTCAGAGCTCCCAACTCCCTGGCGCATTCTCCAGTTCCACAACCCAGAAAATCTTTTCTGGTTCCTCCTGGAATCCAAGGCCCTCACCAGCCTCAGCAGAGCCCAGAGCCCCTCAGCTCCGGTTCCACATCTGCACTCCTTCTTCTCTTCCTGCAGAACCCAGGCTAGGAGAAAAAAACCCTTCTCCAGCAAACATTAGCAGTACAATGGCCCCTGCCACCCTGAGGGCAGGCACCACAGCCTTTCACAGACTACATACACATGGCACTGCCCAAACCAATGTAAAATATAAATGAGCAAACCTAAAAAACATATTTTACAAACTTATTTGCCCAACAATATATCAGCCCCAGACTTCTACCTCTCTTTCTTAAATATTCTGAAATTTTGCACCTTCCCAACTGGAATTTCTGCAAGCATTCATTTTATTTTCGTCCTTTATTCAGTATATATGTACTAGGCACACTTCTTTGTTTTCACTAGTTAGTAAAAGAAAATTAAAATCAAAAGAAAACAAATATACAAACAAGCCCAAAGCACACTGAGTCAAATGAGTTTGTAAATATGATATATGTTTGCTCACTTATAATTTGCATTGGGTGTGAGGACAGGCTGTAAATAGGCAGAGTCCTTATAGCCTAAGGCTAAGTTTTAAGACTAAGCTTTTCTCCACACCCTTGAATGTTGCATGATGTGTGATGGTGCACTCTTATGAGGAATTCCATTTATACCTCAGATAAGTGACTTTGTACCAGAGACTTCCTTATTTGTATACTGGCTTAAAGGTTTTGATTTCTACACTCTTGCTCAGTTCCTGAAATTAGTATTAGAGAGGAGAGGCAGCCAAGATGGCGGAGCACTGAGGGAGAAGCCAGTTTGTGCAGAGTCTGTGCAGAGAGAAGGAGATGGGGAACAGAGATGAATAAGGCTGGTGAGGTACAAACCTTTGATTCTAGGAAACTCAAATAAGTCAGTGGCTTTGGGAGCCCTGAATGGAAAGGGAAGTGTTTTCCCACTGTATATTTCTTGCCCCCCAGGTGCAAGCTAGGATTAAAGCTAATGGCCCACCAGTTCTTGGCTCCATTGTTTCATTACCATCTGTCCAAATCTAATGTGAAACCCGCATGGGCCAGGTGGCTGTGATGGTGGCCATGGCTACTGGCTTTACACACACTCTGTACTTGAGATTTCTGTGTGATGTTTAGGCTATCCCCAGGTGTCCCTGCCCAATAGTTGCTTAATTTCCTGTGTCTGCGAAGAAAAAATGGGCCTGGCAAAAGTGTGATTTGAGTCTTGACATTCCATTTGATATGGGAATAAAAAAGTTTGAGTGGAGAAGAACAAAAAATAAGAAAAAGGAGAAATGCCTAGTCATAAGTTCAACAACTTAACCTTTTGTCTAATTTATTTATTGACAGTCTTTTAAAAATTGAATGTGTTTAACATATAAACTTGTATAAATTAAAGAAGTATAACCTGTTAATTTGACACATTGATATATTATAATAAAATTGCCATTGTATCTGTAATTAACACCTCTATCACATTACATGATTAGTCTTTCTTTTTAACAACAAATGAAACAAAGACTTGAACATAAGACTTGATACTATAAAATTCCTAGAAGAAAACATAGAGATAATTTGTTGAATATGACACCAGAAACACACACACAACAAAATAAAAATCAACACCTGGGACTAGTACATCAAACTAAAATGCTTCTGCACATTAAAAGAAACAATTAACATGAAAAGGAAATACAGAATGGAAAGTTTTTGCAAGTAATATATTAAATAAGAGGTTAATAGCCAAAAATATACAAAGAACTCATTCAACTCAATAACAACCAAAAAATAGCCTTTAAAATTTATAAATTTCCTCTTAAAAAAAGGTGTTTGAATAAACAAACTGCACATACACTGTAATTTCACCTCTACCTACTCCTGGACTTTGTGACACTTGCGGAAGGAAGTACAGAGGTCTGCTGGGCTTCCAGCGCTACCTACAGGGCCTCGGTGCCACCTCCTCATGCAGCCACTGCTCAAAGAATGCCTATCTAGCCCAGTCTGTGGAGCTCCACTGGTTAGATCATCAAGCCATGCTCCAAGGTTGTGGGTTTAGTCCCTAGTCAGGGCACATCCATAAAGCCAAAACTGAATGAAACAAGAGGAACAACAAATCAACATCTCTCCCTCTCCTCTCTGTCTATAGGAAAACATCCAATAAGAAATATTGTCCAGGACCAATAAAACTATAACTCTTACTTAAGGACATAAAACAAGATCTGAACAAAGGGGGGAATATTTGTGTTCTTGAATGAGAAAATTTAATATGACACATTGGCCGTTATCCAAAAATTAACATATAGTGTATTTGTAATTTAAATTCTGTTGGATTTGGGAGGAATGTGGTTTGAATAAAATTATCTTTAAGTCATATGGAAAAGTAGATGAGCAAAGATAGCAAAAAGAAAAAGTTTTTAAGTGTGGGTATATGTGTGTGTTGGGGAGAAAGAAGTGGGCCTTATCAGCTACTGAGATGCACCATAAAATAGTTATAACACTGTAATAAAAACAAAATTATATTGTCAGAGAGACAAAGTGATTTAATGAAACAAACAGAATCCTGGAAAACAGACCTTAATTTATATGAGAATTTAAGACATAATTTGGTGGGTAGAGGTCATTTTATGAAATAAACAATGCTGGCACAAATGGTCATCCATCTGGAGGGAAAGAAAGTTGGACCACCTCATACATGTAAAACTAACATTAAACAAATTAAAGATTCAAAAGATAAATTTGTAATAATTTAGAGTAATTTTCAGGAGCATATACAAATAACCTAGAGGATGGGGGGGAATGAAAAAGGGGGAGGGAGGAAAGGGGTCACAAAATGTATACAGAATACACACACTTATTTGACTAAGAGAAAAAAATTAAATATATATATTTAGCCTCTTCAATGAACTAAATATTTCTCTTCAGGGGTTTAACACAAACATTTTTATATTAAGAAATAAGACGTACTCATTCAAAAGGAAAATTGTTCTTTGGGAAAGTCACATACAGGAAGATGTAAAAATGTTTCCGCTTTTCCAAGACTTCTTGATTGCTGCAGATATCAACTGAAAATTTATATTTAATATAATAAGTCAAAATTTAAGAGTGTTAGTTCAACATTTTGACCATTATTACCCTGAAAATTAGAATCTCTGTAAAGGTAACTAACCTCTGGATCAATAACCCATTCAAGGGAGATATCGACTCCTGTAATCATTGTGAAAAAGAAAAAGTAATAAATTTATATTCTAATATCACTCTGGTGTCCAAACACAAAATGCAATCATTGTCACAATTATGGATATCACTGGGAAAAGAATATCTATCTCTTAGTTTAAAAGCTATTAAATTTTTTATCTTATTTCCTACTCTCTACTTGTGTGAGAAGACTTTTTTGGCCCTAGCCCTAATAAAATCAAACAGAAAAAATGAATGGATGTCAACGCTGCATTTTATCTCCTAGAAACAAACTACAGCCTTGGTTATCAAACATTCTTGCAAAGAAGCAAGATTTCACACTAGCTTTTCTTTTTTGTATAAAAGGTACACATTTTATTGCCTTTGGATATATCAATATATCCAGAAGAGGGATTGATAAATGACATGGTAGGTTTATTTTGATTATTCTTTTTGTGACAGAGATAGAGAAGGACAGATAGGGACAGACAGACCAGAAGGGAGAGAGATAAGAAGGATTAATTCTTTTTAGTGGCACCTCAGTTGTTCATTGATTGCTTTCTCATATATGCCTTGACTGAGAGACTACAGCAGACTGAGTGAACCCTTGCTCAAGCCAAGGAACGTGGGCTCAAGCTGGTGAGCCTTGCTAAACCAGATGAGCCCGCGCTCAAGCTGGCGAACTTGGGGTTGTTTTTTTTTTTGTTTTCTGTTTTTTTTATTTATTTTAATGTGGAGACATTGATAAATCAGGGTACATATGTTCAGAGAAAACATCTCTAGGTTATTCTGACATTCGATTATGCTGCATTCCCATCACCTCAAAGTCCAATTGTCTTCCGTCACCTATTAACTGGTTTTATTTGTGTCCCTCCCCCCCAACATCCTCCCTTTCCTCACCCCCCCATCCCGTAACCCCCGCACTCTTGTCCATGTCTCTGAGTCTCACTTTTATGTCCCACCTATGTATAGAATCATATAGTTCTTAGTTTATTCTGATTTTCTTATTTCACTCAGTATAATGTTATCAATGTCCATCCATGTTGTTGTAAATGAAATGATGTCATCATTTCTTATGGCTGAATAGTATTCCATTGTATATATGAAACAAAGCTTTTTAATCCATTCATCCGCTGACAGACACTTGGGCTGTTTCCAGATCTAGGCTATTGTGAACAATGCTGCAATAAACATGGGGGTGCATTTCTCCTTTTGAAATAGTGCTATGGTGTTCTTGGGGTATATTCCTAAAAGTGAGATAGCTGGGTCAAAAGGCAGTTTGATTTTTAATTTTTTTAAGCATCTCCATACTGTTTTCCACAGTGGCTGCACCAGTCTGTGCTGCACCAGTTTGTCATTCCCACCAGCAGTGCAGGAGAGTTCCCTTTTCTCCACATCCTTGCCAGCACTTATTCTGTGTTGTTTTGCTGATGAGCATCATTCTGACTGGTGTGAGGTGATATCTCATTGTGGTTTTAATTTGCATTTCTCTAATGATTAGTGATGTTGAGCATTTTTTTCATATGCCTATTGGCCATCTGTATGTCATCTTTGGAGACGTGTCTATTTATTTCTTTTGCTCATTTTTGATTAGATTGTTTGTCTTCCTGGTGTTGAGTTTCACAAGTTCTTTATAAATTTTGGTTCTTAACCCCTTATCAGACGTATTGTCAAATATGTTCTCCCATTGTGTAGTTTGTCTTTTTAGTCTGTTCTTATTGTCTTTAGCTGCGCAAGAGCTTTTTAGTTTGATATAGTCCCATTTTTTTATCCTGTCTTTTATTTCACTTGCCCGTGGAGATAAATCGGCAAATATATTGATGTGAGAGATGTCAGAGAGCTTATTACCTATGTTTCTTCTAAGATGCATATGGTTTTACAGCTTACATTCAAGTCTTTTATCCATTTTGAGTTTATTTTTGTAAATGGTATAAGTTGGTGGTCTAGTCTCATTTTTTTGCAGGTAACTGTCCAATTTTGCCAAAACCATTTGTTGAAGAGGCTGTCTTTACTCCATTGTATGCTCTTACCTCCTTTGTCAAATATCAGTTGTCCATAAGGGTGTGGGTTTATTTCTGTGTTCTCTATTCTGTTCCACTGACCTATATACCTGTATTTATGCCAGTAACAGGCTGTTTTGAGTACAATGGCCTTGAAGTATAACTTGATATCCAGAAGTGTGATAACTCCCACTTTATTTTCCTTTTCAAGATTGCTGAGGTTATTCGTGTTCTCTTTTGGTTCCATGTAATTTTTTGGAATATGTGTTCTATAGCTTTGAAGTATGTCATTGGTATTTTAATTGGTATAGCATTGAATTTATAAATTGCTTTGGGTAATATAGACATTTTAATGATGTATATTCTTCCTAACCATGAGCACAGTATATGCTTCCACTTGTTTGTATCTTCCCTGATTACTTTTATCAATGTTTTATAATTTTCCGAGAACAAGTCTTTAATCTCCCTGGTTAAATTTATTTCTAGGTACTTTTTTTTTATTGTAATGGTGAAGGGGATTGCTTCCTTAATTTTTCTTTCCGACAGTTCATTCTTAGTGTATAAAAGTGCCCCTGATTTCTGAGTATTAATTTTATATTCTGCCACCTTGCTGAATTCATTTATCAGGTCCAGTAGTTTTTTGACTGAGACTTTACGGTTTTCTATATACAATAACCTATCATCTGCAAATAATGATAATTTTACTTCTTTTCCAATTTGGATGCCTTTTATTTCTTTTTCTTGTCTGCTTGCTATGGCTAGGGCTTCCAGAACTATGTTGAATAAGAGTAACGAAAGAGGGCACCCCTGCCTTGTTCCTGAAATTAAGGGGATTGCTTTTAATTTTTGCCCATTGAGTATGATGTTGGCTGTGGGTTTGTCATAGATGGCCTTTATCATGTTAAGATATGTTCCCTGTATTCCCATTTTGCTGAGAGTTTTGATCATGAATGGGTGCTGGATTTTATCAAATGCTTTTTCTGCATCTATTGAAATTATCATGTGGTTTTTCTCCTTCCTTTTGTTTATGTGATGAATCCTATTGATTGATTTGCAAATATTGTACCAGCCTTGCCTCCCCAGAATAAATCTCACTTGATCATGGTGTATAATTTTTTTCATGTTTTGCTGGATCTGGTTTGCTAATATTTTGTTGAGGATTTTAGCATCTAACTGCATCATGGATATTGGCCTATAATTTTCTTTCTTTCAGTTGTCTTTGCCTGGCTTTGGAATCAGAATTATGCTCACCTCATAAAAGGAGCTTGGAAGTCTTCCTTCCTCTTGAATATTCTGAAATAGCTTGAGAAGAATAGGAGTTAGTTCTTCTTTGAATATTTGGTAGAATTCACTTGTGAAGCCATCAAGCCCAGGACTTATCTTTTTTGGGAGTTTTTTGATAGCTGTTTCAATCTCATTTGTTGTAATTGGTCTGTGTAGGCTTTCTGATTCTTCCAGATTGATTTTTGGAAGATTATATGTTTCAAGGAATTTGTCCATTTCATCTAGGTTGTCTAGTTTTTTGGTATACAGTTCTTCATAGTATTTTCTTACAATATTTTGTATCTCTGTTGTGTCAGTTGTTATTTCTCCACTCTTACTTCTAATTTTATTTATTTGAGTTCACTCTCTTTTTTTTCTTGGTGAGTCTAGTTAAAGGTTCATCAATCTTGTTTACCTTTTCAAAGAACCAGCTCCTGGTTTCATTGATTTTCTGTAATGTTTCTTTAGCCTCTATGTCATTTATTTCTCCTCTGATCTTTATTATTTCCTTCCTTCTACTACCTCTGGGCTTTACTTGCTGTTCTTTTTCTAGTTCTTTTAGATGCATGGTTAAGTTGTTTATTTTTTTCTAGCTCCTTAAGGTATGCCTGTAATGCTATAAACTTCCCTCTCAGGACTGCTTTTCCTGTATCCCATAAATTTTGAGTTGGTGTATGCTGATTATTGTTCGTTTCTAGGAATTTTTTTTATTTCTTCTTTGATCTCATTGTTAACCCATTTGTTATTTAATAACATGCTATTTAGTTTTCAAGTGTTTGCGTATTTTTCAGTTTTTCTTTTGTGGTTGATTTTTAATTTCATGCCATTGTAATCATAGAAAGTGCTCGATATGATTTCAATCTTCTTAAATTTGTTAAGAGCATTTTTGTGGCCTAATATGTGGTCTATCCTAGAGAATGTACCATGAGCACTTGAAAAGAATGTATATTCTGCTGCTTTGGGGTGAAAGTGTCTGAAGATATCTATTAAATCGAGTTGATTTAGTGTGTTCTTTAAGTCTGCTGTTTCTTTGTTAATTTTCTTTCTTGAGGATCTATCTAGTGATGTTAGTGGGGTAATGAAATCCCCTACTATTATAGTATTGCTGTTGATCTTGCTCTTTAAATCCACCAATGTCTGTTTTATATATTTAGGTGCTCCTATATTAGATGCATAGATATTTATAATGGTTATCTCTTCCTGTTGGATTGCTCCCTTTTTCATTATGTAATGACCTTCTTTATCTCTTACTATAGCCTTTGTTTTAAAGTCTATTTTGTCTGATATAAGTATTGCTACCCCGCTTTTTTTTTCATTTCCATTTGCGTGAAATATTTCTTTCCATCCTTTTATCTTCAGTCTAAGTGCATCTTTTGTTTTAAGGTGTGTCTCTTGTAGAAAGTATATATATGGGTCCTGTTTTCTTATCCACACAGCTACCCTATGTCTTTTGATTGGATCATTTAATCCATTTACATTTAAGGTTATTGTTGATATGTAGTTGTTTATTGCCATTTTATTTGTTAAAACTGTATTCCTCTTTTGCTATATTCTTTTCCCCCCTTTGATCTGTTTACAACAGGCCTCTTAGTATTTCTTGCAGCATTGGTTTGGTTGTAGTGAATTCCTTGAGGTTTTTTTTGTCTGGAAAGCTTTTTATTTCTCCTTCAATATTAAAGGAGAGCCTTTCTGGATAAAGTAGTCTTGGTTGTATGTTCTTGTTCTGCATTACTTTGAATATTTCTTGCCATTCTCCTCTGGCCTCAAGTGTTTCTGTTGAGAAATCAGATGTCATCCTATTGAGGGCTCCTTTGTAGGTGATAGCCTTATTTTCTCTAACAGCTTTTAATATTTTCTCTTTATCATTTAGCTTTGGTATCTTAATTATGATGTGTCTTGGTGTAGATTTCCTTGAGTTTCTCTTTAATGGAGTACTCTGTGCTTCTTGAACTTGTGAGATGTTTTCCTGCCTTAATTTAAGGAAGTTTTCAGCTATGATACATTTGAACATGGTCTCTATTCCTTGTTCCTTCTCTTTTTCTTCAGGAACCCCTATAATGCAGATGTTATTTCTCTTCATGTTGTCACAGAGCTTTCTTAGAGTTTCTCAGGCTTTTTGAGTCTCTTTTCTTTTTTTCTGCTCTACTTCTGTGCCTTCATTTATCTTGTCCTCTAACTCACTGATTTGATTCTCAGCTTCATTCAGCCTGCTTTTAATTCCTTCCATTGTTTTCTTTATTTCTGATATTGTATTTGTCATTTCTGACTGATTCTTTTTTATTATTTCAATGTCTTTTTTTTATATTTGCTACCTCTTTATTTAGGTGTTTGTAATGACCATTTATTGTTGTTCTAAGATCTTTGAGCATCCTAACAATTGTTATTTTAAACTCTGTATCCGGTAATGTGGTTATATCTGACACATTCTGGTCCTTTTCTTGGGATTTCTCTTGATTCATTTGTGTTGCATTTCTCTGCCTTCTCATTTTGTCTGTGTAAAAGAAGGTTTTGGCCACTGGGGTCCACTGGGTGTGGCCTCTGTGTTCCCTAGGTGTGGTCTGTCTGTAGGCCTACCACCCCCTCTGCTGCTGCTGCCTTGGGCTTTCGGGTATGGGGGTTGCCGGTGCCAGCCCACTGGAGCTGTTGCTGTCATTTCCACCTCTTTTTCATGGGAGGGGCTGTGATTACATGCTTCGGTGTACAAGCCTCATTGGCCTCGGTCTTTGCCCCACCCCTGCAGGTTGAGTTATGCACTGCATGTGGCCACAAGCCTTGTCCCTGAGGGCAGGGATAAGCACCTTTGCTCAGCTGAGGGTCTCTGCCTGATTCTGAGCTTTTGCCTTGCCCTTGAGGGAGGAGCCCACTTGCTGGAAGACTGCAAGCCTTAGCTCCATGGGCAAGGTGGGGCTGCGTGCCCTCACTCATTTTCAAACTCTGCCTGTTCTGGGCTTTCGCTTCACCCTCCTGGAGGAGCTGGCTAGTGCGTCAGGCCACAAGCCTCAGTTCCTGTGGGCCGAGCGAGGCTGTACTCCTGCACCCTTGCTCAAGGGCAGGTCTCCACCTCTTCTGGGGCTCCTGCCCTTCCCCCGCAGGCTGGTTTGCAGATGGCTCGCAGTGGGACTTGACTACTTTCACGCGGCCCCTCTGACCCAGTTCGGCTAGAGTGAGCTCACACCTTGGCCTTAGTTGTGGCCAGCTGGCTTCCGCCCTTGCTGATAGAACTGCACTTCCACATTCTGCTGCTGCCTGCCCTCCAGCGAGTCCTCAGCCGTGTGGGTGGGGGCATTGCAGCTCAGACCCTAACACTCAATACTGTAGTCCTGAAAGTTCCTTCCTTCTAAATGACTCTGCTCTGAGTGCTGCGGGAGAGCTTGTTTGGCTGGTGTCTTGCTTCCTTTTGCTGGTATTGCTGTTTCTGGGGGAAATATTCACTTCAGATTTGGGGAGTGACTCTGCCCAGGGGTTAGGTTCGCTGTCCCTCAAAGTGTTTCTCTCTGTGCCTCCTAGATTACACTCTCTTCCTGCTACTCTGGTCCTCTCTCCCCATCCCCCAGAGCCCCGGGTGAGTGGTTGTGAGAGAGGTTTTCTGTGCTGTCCCTTTAAGAAGAATCCTGGGTCTGAGAAATCAGTCTCTTTCTCACAAACAGTATCCTGACTTGTTTCCAGCTAAATATTGTCCATACACCTCTTCTAGGCTCTGGGGCTGCAGGCTGGGGCATTGTTCCTGGGACTCAGGACCCTCCCCTCTCTGCTAAACTCACTTCCTGCCACACGAGTCTCTCTGGGCTGCTGTTCACTCCAAGGAGCTGGGCAGCCCTCTCCGTGTTTTCGCTTTTCCTACCAGTCTCAGTGTGGCTTCTTCAGTGTTCCTTGGTTAAAGAGTCCTCTTAGTTTAGTTCAAAGTTGGTTTTTCCAGATGATGGTTCTAAAATTAAGTTATAATCCACTTTGGTTCTGGGAGGTGGAAGTTGGTACGTCCACCTACTCCATTGCCATCTTGTCCCCCTGACCTTGGGGTTTTGAACCTGGGTCCTCCACATCCCAGTCTAACTCTATATCCACTGCCCCACTGCCTGGTCAGGCTTATTTTGATTTTTTTTTTTGAGGAAACTCCATACTCTTTTCCATAGTAGTTTTACCAAGAGTGCACAATTGTTAGCTTTCTTCCCCCAAGCCTCACTAACATTTGTTATCTCTTATCTTTTAATGATAGAGATTCTAAGTGTGAGTTGAAATCTCATTGTAATTTTGATTTACATTTCACCAATGATTAGTGATGTTGAGACCTTATCATGTATCTATTGGTATGGAGTGTCTTTTTTGAAAAATGTCTATTTTGTTCCTTTGTTTTTAAAAAAAAAATTTTTTTTGCTAGTAAGTTGTATATGTTCTTTATATAATTTGGATATTAACCCCTTATGAGATAATTGTTTGCAAATCCTTTGCCCACTTCTATAAATTGCCTTTTCATTTTGCTGATTGTTTCTTTTGCTTTGCAGAAACTTTTTAGTTTGATGTATCCCACTCTTTGATTTTTACTTTGTTATTGTGCTTTTGGTGCATATAAAAAAAATCAGTGTCAAGACTGATGTCAGGACACTTTTCTTTATGTTTTTTTTCTAGAAGTTTTAGGATTTCAGTTTTTTATGTTTAAGTCTTTAATATTTAATGTTTAGGACGTTTATGTTTAACTTAATTGCTGTGACTAGTCTAATCTAAGGATCCAATTTCATATTTCTACATGTAGTTATCCAGTTTTCTCAAAACCTTTTATAAAAGATAATTTTTTTATCCATTGAGTATTCTTGGCTCCCCATTAAAATATTAGTAAACCATATAATGTCAGGGTTTATCTGGACTCTGGATTATGTTCCATTGATATATATGTCTATTTTTATGGGAAAACCAATATTTTGATGATTTTAGCTTTTTAGCACAGTTTGAAATCAGGAACTGTGAGGCCACTAGCCTTGTTTTTGATCAGAATTCCTTTGACTATTCATCAATTTATGTTGTTCCATACAAGTTTTATGATTCTTTTCTATTTTTATGAAAAATGACATTTGAATTGTACACTAAATCTATATTTGGCTTTGGGTAGTATGGAGATTTTTACAATATTAATTTTTCTGATACATGAACACAAGATATCACTTCTTTTTTGTGTCTTTAATTTCTTTCTTTAATGTCTTGCAATTTTCAGTGTACAGATCTTTCACCTCTTTGTTTAATTTTATTCCTAAGTATTTTATTCTTTTTGATGCTGTTATGAATGGCATAGTATTTTTCATAATTTTTTCAGCTGTTTTATTCATGTATGTAAATGTTGATTTTGTGTCTTGCAACTTTACTGAATTTGTGATTAATTCTACCACTGTTTTGGTGGAATCTTTAGGATTTTCTATATAGAAGATCATATCATCTAAAAACAATGACAATTTTACCTCTTCCTTTACAATTTAGATGTGTTTTATTTGTTTTTCTTGTCCAGTTACTCTGGCTAAGACATGTAGTATTGTATTTAATAGGAGTAGCGAGATTAAGCCCACTTGTCTTTTTCCTGATCATAAAGGGAAAGCTTGCAAATTTTTACTGTTAAGTGTGATGTTAGTTGTAGGCTCATCATATATGCCATTTATTATGTTGAGGTATATTCCTTCTATAATCAATTTGTTGAATGTTTTTGTCCCAAAAGGTTGTTAAATCTCCTGCATCTATGGAGATTATCTGTATTTTACCCTTCATTCTGTTAATGTGGTGTTTCACATTTATTGACTTATATGTATTGAATCATTCTTGCATTCCAGGGATAAGTCCTGCCTGATCTTTTTGTATGATCCTTTTAATATGCTGTTAAATTTGGTTTACTAGTATTTACTAGTATGCTGTTGAAGATTTTTGTGTCTATAATGATCAGGGATACTGGTCTGAAATTTTATTGTAGTTTCCTTGTCTTAGTATTACAGAATTAATGACCTTATAAAATGAGTTTAGATATGTTTTTTCTTCATTGGGGGGGGAGAGTTTAGGAAGGATTGATATTAATTCTTCTCTAAATATCTCATAGAGTTCACTAGTGAACCATCAGGACCTGTGCTTTTTCTTGGAGGGAGGTTTTTAATTCAGTTTGATCTCCTTACACATTAGAGGTCTTTTATATTTATTTTTTTTCCCAAAATTTAGCTTTGGTAGGTTGTTTTCTGGAATTTATCCATTTATTTTAGGTTATTCAATTTCTTAGCATATACTTTTTATAGTAGTCTGTTATAATCCTTTCTATTTAAGTTGTTTCTCTTGTAATATGTCCCATTTAGTTTATACTTTTGAGTATTTTCTTTTTTATTGATTTTAATTAATTGTGTTTACATAGTTACAAGTATACCCCTCAATATAGATATCTCTCCCCCCCCATTGTTCTCCTTGATATCCCTTTTGCCCCCTCCCCCCATGGCCTTCCCCCCCTTTCTCTATGACTTACTATTCTACCCTCTATCTCTCTGTGTTATGTTTATATATGTTCATTAATGTCTTTCATTTCTTTGGTCACCTCCTCTCTTCCCCTTTCCCTCTGGACTCTTTGACCCCTTCTCTGCCTCTCTTCCATTCCTCACTTCACATTGTTCATTGGATTCTTCATATCATATGATATTTTTCTTTCTCTGCCTGGCTTATTTCGCTTAGCATAATAGACTGCATGTCCATGCATGTTGCTGCAAAGGGTAAAATTTTCTTCTTTTTCACAGCTGTGTGGTATTCCATTGTGTATATGTACCACAGCTTTTTGATCCACTTGTCTACTGATGGATACTTGGGCTGTTTCCAGATCTTGGCTATTGTAAACAATGCTGCAATAAACATGGGAGTACATTTCTTTTTCTGAATTGGTGATTTGTTATTTCTTAGGATATATTCTTAGAATTGGATAGCTGGGTCAAAAGGCAGTTCTATTTTTAATTTTTTGAGGAATCTGCATATTGTTTTTCACAGTGACTGCACCAGTCTGCATTCCCACCAGCAGTGCAGGAGGGTTCCCTTTTCTCTACACCCTTGTCAACACTTGTTATGTGTTGTTTTCTTAATGAGTGCCACTCTGACAGGTGTGATGAGGTATCTCACTGTAGTTTTAATTTGCATTTTTCTAATGATTAGTGATGTTGAACATTTTTTCACATGCCCATTGGCCATCTGTATGTCCTCTTTGGAAAAGTGTCTATTCAGTTCTTTTGCCCAATTTTTGATTGGATTGTTTGCTTTCCTGGTGTTTAGTTTTACAAGTTCTTTGTAGATTTTGGTTATTGCCCCCTTATTGGATGTGTTGGCAAATATGTTCTCCCATTGTGTGGGTTGCCTTTTTATTTTGTTCATGTTGTCATTTGCTGTGCAAAATCTTTTTAGTTTGATATAGTCCCATTTGTTCATCCTGTCCTATATTTCACTTGTCCGTTCAGTTAAATCAGCAAATGTATTGCTGCGAGAGATGTCGGAGAGCTTATTGCCTATGTTTTCTTCCAAGATGATCATGGTTTCACAGCTTACATTCAAGTCTTAAATCCATTTTGAGTTTATTTTTGTGAGTAGTGTAAGTTGGGGGCCTAGTTTCATTTTTTTGCATGTATTTGTCCAATTTTCTCAGTACTATTTGTTAAAGAGACTGTCTTTACTCCATTGTATGCTCTTAACTCCTTTGTCAAATATCAGTTGACCATAAAGGTGTGAGTTTATTTCTAGGTTCTCTGTTTTGTTCCATTGATCTGTATGCCTGTTCTTATGCCAGTATCAAGCTGTTTTGATTATATGGCCTCATAGTATCACTTGATATCAGGAAGTATGATACCCCCTGCTTTCTTTTTCTTTTTCAAAATTGCTGAGTATATTCGTGTTCTTCTTTGGTTCCATATAAATTTTTGGAATATTTGTTCTATATCTTTAAAGTATAACATTGGTAATTTAATTAAAATTGTATTGAATTTATATATTGCTTTCAGTAGTATAGACATACTAATGATATTTATTCTTCCTATCCATGAACACAGTATGTGCTTCCACTTATTTGTATCTTCCTTAATTTCTTTTATCAATATTTTATAGTTGTCTGAGAACAGGTCTTTAACCTCATCGGTTATATTTACTCCTAGGTACTTTATTTTTTGTTGTTGTAATACTGAAGGGGATTGTTTCTTTAATTTGTCTTTCTGACCCTTCATTGTTGATGTATACAAATGCCACTGGTTTCTGAATATTAATTTTAAAACCTGCTACCTTGCTGAATTCATTTATCAGTTCCAGTGGTTTTCTGACTGAGACTTTAGGGTTTTCTATGTATAGTATCAAGTCATCAGCAAATAATGATAGTTTTACTTCTTCTTTTCCAATTTGGATGCCTTTTATTTCTTCTTCTTGTCTGATTGCTGTGGCAAGGACTTCCAGAACTATGTTAAATAAGAGTAATGAAAGAGGGCACCCCTGCCTTGTTCCTGAAATTAAGGGGATTGCTTTTAATTTTTGCCCATTGAGTATGATGTTGGCTGTGGGTTTATCATAGATGGCCTTTATCATGTTGAGGTATGTTCCCTGTATTCCCACTTTGCTGAGAATTTTGATCATAAATAGGTACTGGATTTTATTGAATGCTTTTTCTGCATCTATTGATATTATCATGTGGTTTTTCTCCCTTTTTTTATGTGATGAATCATGTTGATTGATTTGTGAATATTGTACCAGCCTTGCCTCCCAGAATAAATCTCACTTGATCATGATGTCTGATATTTATCATGCAGTTTTGGATCTGATTGCTAATATTTTGTTGAGAATTTTAGCATCTAAGTTCATCAGGGATATTGGCCTATAGTGTTCTTTCTTTGTAGTGCCTTTACCTGGTTTTGGAATGAGGATTATGTTCATTTCATAAAAGGAGTTTTGAAGTTTTCCCTCCTCTTGAAGTTTTTGAAATAGCTTGAGAAGGATAGGAGATAGTTCTTTTTTACATATTTGATAAAATTCGCCTGTGAAGCCATCAGGCCCAGGACTTTTGTTTGTTGGGAGTTGTGTTTGTTTGTTTGTTTGTTTGTTTCAGAGACAGAGAGAGAGGGACAGACAGGAATGGAGAGAGATGAGAAGCATCAATCATCAGTTTTTCATTGCGACACCTTAGTTGTTCATTGATTGCTTTCTTATATGTGCCTTGACCATGGACCTTCAGCAGATCGAGTAACCCTTTGCTCGAGCCAGCGACCTTGGGTCCAAGCTGGTGAGCTTTTGTTCAAATCAGATGAACCTGTGCTCAAGCTGGTGATCTCGGGGTCTCGATCCTGGGTCTTTCTGCATCCCAGTCTGATGCTCTATCCACTGCGCCACCACCTGGTCAGGCGGGAATTTTTTTGATAACTGTTTCAATCTCTTTTTGTGTAATTGGTCTGTTTAGGTTTTCTGATTCTTCCATATTGATTTTTGAATGATTATATTTTTCAAGAAATTTATCCATTTGATTGAGGTTGTCCCATTTTGGAGCATACAATTCTTCATTGTATTTTCTTACAATCCTTTGTATTTCTGCTGTCAGTTGTTGCTTCTCCTCTCTCATTTCTAATTTTATTTATTTGATCCCTCTCTCTTTTTTTCTTAGTGAGTCTGGTTAAAGGTTCATTGATCTTGTTTACCTTTTCAAAGAACCAGCTCCTGGTTTTATTGATCTTCTGTATTGTTTTTTGGGGGTGAGGGGGATTGCCTCTATGTCATTTATTTTCGCTCTGATCTTTATTATTTTCTTCCTTCTACTTCCTCTGGGCTTTACTTGCTGTTCTTTTTCTAGTTCTTTCAGGTGCAGGGTTAAATTGTTAATTTGAGCTTTTTCTTGCTTATTAAGGAATACCTGCAATACTGTGAACTTCCCTCTCAGGATTGCTTTTGCTGTGTCCCATAAATTTTGAGTTGTTTTATATTCATTTTCATTTGTTTCACGGAACTTTTTTATTTCTTCCCTGATCTCATTGTTAACCCATTCATTACTTAATAGCATGCTATTTAGTATCCAAGCGTTTGAGTGTTTTTCAGTTTTTCTATTATAGTTGATTTCTAGTTTCATGCCATTGTGGTCAGAGAAAGTGCTTGATATGATTTCAATTTTCTTAAATGTATTAAGACTTGTTTTGTGTCCTAATATGTGGTCTATCCTAGAGAATATACTGTGAGCACTTGAAAAGAATGTATATTCTGCTGCTTGGAGTTAAAAGTTTGAAAGATATTTATTAAATTCAGTTGATCTAGTGTGTCATTTAAGGGTGCTGTTTCTTTGTTCATTTTTCTGTCTGGAGGTTCTATCCATTGATGTTAGTGGGGTATTAAAATCCCCTACTATTGCTGTTGATCTCTACCTTTTTGTTCATCAAAATCTGTTTTATATATTTAGGTGCTCCTATATTAGATGCATATATATTTATAATAGTTATATCTTCCTGTTGTAATGCTCCTTTTATCATTATGTAGTGAACTTCTTTATCTCTTACTATAGACTTTGTTTTAAAGTCTATTTTGTCAGATATTAGTATTGCTACCCCAGCTTTTTTTTCCTTTCCATTTGTGTGAAAAATTTTTTCCATCCCTTTACACTCAATCTATGTTTATCTTTTGTTCTGAGGTGAGTTTCTTGTAGACAGCATATGTAGGGGTCTTGTTTTCTTATCCATGGAGCTACCCTATGTCTTTTGATCAGATCATTTAATCCATTTACATTTAAAGTTATTATTGATATGTAGTTGTTTATTGACATTTTATTCTTTAGATCTAAATCCTCTTTTTCTCTATTCCTTTTTTCCTTTGCTCTTTCTACAGCAAGCCCCTTAACATTTCCTGCAGTACTGGTTTTGATGTAATGAATTCCTTAAGTTATTTTGGTCTGAGAAGCTTTTTATTTCTCCTTCAATTTTAAACTATAATTTTTCTGGATGAAGAAGTCTTGGTTGTAGACTCTTGTTCTACATTACATTAAATATTTCCTGCCATTCCCTTCTGACCTCAAGTATTTCCATTTAAAAGTTGGATGTCATCCTTATGAAGGCTCCTCTATAGAAAATTGACTTCTTTTCTCTTGCTGCTTTTAGTATTTTTTCTTTATCTCTTAACTTTGGTATTTTAATTATGATGTGTCTTGTTGTAAGCCTCATTGGGTTTCTCTTTATCGGAAATCTCTGTGCTTCTTGAACTTGTATGACTTTTCCTTCATCAATTTAGGAAAGTTTTCAGCTATGATTTCTTCAAACAGGTTCTCTATCCCTTGTTATTTCTCTTCTCCTTCAGGAACCTCTATGATGCGGATTTTATTTCTCTTCATATTGTCACAGAGTTCTCTTATAGTTTCCTCAGACTTTTTGAGCCTCTTTTCTTTTTGCTGCTCTGTTTCTGTGTTTTTATTTATCTTGTCCTCTAATTTGCTGATTCGATCCTCTGCTTTATCCAGCCTGCTGTTGATTCCTTCTAGTATAGTCTTCATTTCTGATATTGTAATTGCCATTTCTGATTGATTCTTTTTTATGATTTCAGTGTCCTTTTTGATGTTTGCAATTTCTTTATTTAGGTGCTCATTAAGTCTATCCATTGTAGCTCTAAGATCCTTAAGGATCCTAACAATCATTATTTTTAACTCTTCATCCAGTAATTTGGTTACTTCCATTTCATTCAGTCCTTTTTCTGGAGATTTTTCTTGTTGATTCATATGGATTACATTTCTCTGTCTTTTCATTCTCTCTGTGTGTGGATTGCAAGCTTGTTAGAATTGTGGGTCTGAGGTTGGTTTCTGGAATGCCTCTTCTCCTTTGGGACTTCATTCCTCACCCTCTGCTCGTTGCTTGGATTTTAATTCTCCTTAACTAGTAGAGCTGCTTGAAAATCTTAATTTCCCTGCTGTTTGTTTGCTGAGTCCAGCAGGGAGTGTTTGTGTTTGCTAATCCCAGTAGGGCGCGTCTGTGTTTAAGGGAGGGAAAGTGGGCATATCTTATGTTTTTGTTGTTGTTGTTTGTTGTTGTTTTTTTGGCCCCAGTTGAAACTGTATGCAGGAATTTTGGTGGGTGTGACCTCTGAGAACCTGAAGGTGTGGTCTGCCCAGTGCCTCTCTGGGGGCTGGGCACATTCTCAGTATGAAGAGGGAGGTGTAGCCCAGGTCTCCCAGAAAAGCTGAGTCACTGCCCCTCCCCTTTACTTCCTCCTTTCTAAACAAACTTTTATGCTGATTGGAGCTGGAGAGCTTTTGGGAGGTGGGTCAACTGAGTCCCCACTAGGCTTGTGCAGGATGAACAGAGTGACTCCTTACCTCGACACTGGATAATGACTCAGCTCAGCTCAGGTTTTGTCTCCCCATCACCATTTGTGTCCCCTTGTCTCAATATCTCCATCTTCTCATGCAAGAACAGTCCTCTAAGCCCTCCTCACTACCCCTGGAGCCCCAGGCAAGTGGCTGTGATATTTTCTGTGCTGGCCCTTTAAGGCTGCACTTTCTTTCACCAGCCACTTCCCACAGACAGAAATTTCACTCTTCTCCCCACTCAATGCTGTCATGCTGTCTCCTGTCCCTGGGTTTCTAAGCTGGGGCTCCAGTCCTGGGACTGAGGACTTCTGCCTCTCAGGGCCTCTCTCCTTATAATGAGAAACCTTCTGGGCCCTCAGCCTCAGCCTCCCCTCACTCCTCCTGGAAGGGGTGGAACCCCCACCATGCCCCCACATTCCCTATCAGGCTTGGTGTGGATTCTTCTGTGCTCCTTGGTTTTGAAGTCCTGTTTTTTTAGTCCAAAGTTGGTTTTTCATGATGATTGTTCTTAAATTAATTTGTAATCCAGTTTGGGTCATGAGAGGTGGCAGTCTGTGCATCTGCCTACTCTGCTGCTATCTTCCACACTAGCTTTTCTTGGATTAAATATTGCTCTCTAGAAATTTCAGTTTTATTCTATTAAAAATATTTAGTTTGTCTTATTATTTTAAAACATTTATTTTATAGTATTATAATGGAAAATAATGCAAATAATACTATTAATGGTTTTTTATTTCTGCATTAGCAGCGCCCAAAATAATTCTCTTCTTTTCACTGGTCCCCAGGTATAAAAAGATTGAAAACCACTGCTCTACACTAATGGCAGACATCCTCATTAAGAGCCAAGCACTCTCCTTCCATCCCAAATGCAAGGGAAGAAGAAAGGTTGCCTGTGTCTGGACTTAGAACACCCCTTGCTTTTCTATTTTCTGCCTCTTTGTGAGTCCCTGGCTTCTAACATATTCCAGACAGTTTGGGGAGGTGAGTGACAGGTCAGGGGAGCAAAGTTCAAGAAGGAGGTTTTCTCAGGGTCTCGCTCTAGTGCTGGCAATACATATTTGGAGAAGCAGGTAAGATTAACTACATCTGTAAGCAACGCTCCTCATACCCAGATGATGCTCTGTAACACATGTTGACTGGGACAATAAGCTTTGAAATGCCTTTGCTTTGGCATTGCTCTATAAACTGTTTCACCAAGGCAAACAGAGCATCACTTTTCCTTGGCTGAGCAAGTTCATATGATCTCACTTATATGTGGGATCTAATGAATTAAACAAACTAACAAGCAAAATAGAAATAGACACACAGATACAGAGAATGACTGACAGTGGTCAGAGGGGAGGAGGTTAGGAAGCTGAGTGAAAAGGGTGAAAGGATTAATTAAAACAACAACAACAAAAATCTCATAGATACAGATAACATTGTGGTTATTACCTGAGGGAAAGGGAGCCGGGGGAGGTAGAAGATGGCAAAGGGGGAATAAATGGTGATGGAAGGATACTTCACTTTGAGTGGTGAACGCACAATATGATATACAGATAATGTATTATAGAATTGTATTCTTAAAACCTATGTAATTTATTAGTCATAGTCACCCAATAAATGCAATGAAAAAGAAATAAAATAAAATAAAATATATCTCAAATGGCACTTATAAATTAGAAATAAAGCCTAACTGCCCACAATAGTTAAGTTGTTCATGCTGCTGTGCCATCTAGGAGTTAGGAGCCCACATTCAGGATGCAGATTGCTAGGTCTCACAACTGTGTGATATTGAGCAAATGAGTTTACTGAGCTGAACTTAAACTTCATCCACCAAATAGAGATAACAGCAGAGTTGGGCTCAGAGAGGCAGTTGAGAGATTTAAATGAGATACAGTAATAGAAATAATGTCAGATACATAATAAGGAATCAACCAGTGTCAGCAATTTGATTATTATTTATTATATAGTATGCCTATGTTTAAAGACATTTTATAATTTTTCTAAAGTGTAAATGGTCTCAATGCTCCCCCCTCCATTTAATTGTTCCCAAGAGAATGATGGTGCTGTGTGAAGTACCTTTAGCCCACTAGATGGGATATTTTCAGTTATGATAGAAAAAAATTGATATAGATATATAGATACACAGCATACTCACTCACAGTTTTTCTACAGAAAATATTATTTCCCAACAAGAAAATGATGTCTATAGCAACTTAATTTATTTAACTATAACCGTTAAGAGTAAGAATTAAAAACAAATAAACAAACAAACCTAAAAAGCCTTTCAAAGCCCGAGTTGCGTAGACTTGTCACTAATTAACTGTTCCACTTATTTCACTGTGCGCTTGCCTTAGAACCCAGACCATTATCTGGCCTTTGGAGTTGAAGGAATGCCTGACCCACCTTTCTCAGCAGGTTTCCACTGCAGCTGTATGGAATGCTCAGGCCCAGCAGGGACCACATCACGTTCCATTCTGTATCACCAAAACCAATAGGTTGTCTGACACAGTCAGTGTTTGCAAAGTTTATGCTAAAGCCACCCTGTTGTTCTCCTGATTCATTTTCTCACAGCAATCTGGAACCCTAAACCTCTGAAACCTCCTCCCCATGTATGACAAACATCCTTCTGTCAGTTCCTCACACTGAAGGGGCTGATTCACCATCTGTCATCTAACAGAGCTGCTGTTGTAAGGGGCTATAGTTTTTTCTTAGATCACTGACAAATATCTATACCACATAATATTCATACTGGGTGTTTTAAATGGGGCATTGTCATAGACTAAAAAGCAGAGTATGGAAGGCTTGCAGGGTCTAGAACTGGAAACAAACCCATCACAAGGGACTTTGGAGAGGTGTCCCAGGAGAGGCACAGACGTGTTCTATAGGCAGGCTGCAAAGCTGAGCTCCAAAGCCATAGTTCTTACACTATGCGAGCATCTGGGAGATAAACCTCAATCCTAAAACTGCCTGGGTCCTAAAAAGTTTCAAAGGTGGACTCAGACACAGGGACCAAGGCAGGATCCCAAAGGAAAGGTCTGTTCATCAGAACTGGCATATAAGGTCACATCTACCACCTCAAGTGACCTTGTATTTAAGTCAAACACCCCAAATAGCCCTTTATATTTGATGAAAATCTACTCAACTATTTTTGCACAATGGTGTAACAAATAAAAAGTTATTTTTCTTTATATAAAAAATGATTTATAATGTGCAAGTGTGCATTGTGTTGGGCAATTTGTAATGTAGTTTTATTTCATCTCTGCCAACATTCCATTACAGAAATATTTATCCAAATAAAGAACCAGAACTGGATAGACCTGAAATTCAAAATCAGCCTTTATCTGATTGCAAAATTCATGTTCTTTTCATTACATGACATGGACTTTCAACTATTCATGTGCATAGCAGACTTATATTTCTTTCTACTTATTTTTTAATCTCCAAAAGGAAAGAATTGTGTCTTAAATTCAATAGTACACTTTGCAGTGCTTAGCCTAGTTTTGATTTTAAAGCAGGTTTAATGAATATGTTTTAATTAACTGATGTATAAATCAATGATCATCAGTTTTAGGAAAGGAATTTCAATGGAAAGAATGGCCTCACAGTACCCAATCCCATTCACTGAATTCTGAGCTCACAAGACAGGTGCTTTCTCTTTCTAAGAAACAGTGTTGTTGGCCCTTGGCGGTTGGCTCAGTGGTAGATCATTGGCCTGGCATGCGGGGGACCCGGGTTCGATTCCCGGCCAGGGCACATAGGAGAAGCGCCCATTTGCTTCTCCACACCCCCCTCCTTCCTCTCTATCTCTCTCTTCCCCTCCCGCAGCCAAGGCTCCATTGGAACAAAGATGGCCCGGGCGCTGGGGATGGCTCCTTGGCCTCTGCCCCAGGTGCTAGAGTGGCTCTGGTCGCGGCAGAGCGACGCCCGGGAGGGGCAGAGCATCGCCCCTGGTGGGCGTGCCAGGTGGATCCCAGTTGGGCGCATGCGGGAGTCTGTCTGACTGTCTCTCCCCGTTTCCAGCTTCAGAAAAAAAAGAAACAGTGTTGCATATACAGGAAAACTACAGTCCAAACCAATTCATTGCTTCAGATGATGTATGTGCAGTTTCATATCAAGTATGTAACAACTACAATGTATTTACACTACATTCATTGCCCGACTTCAGCACAGGGAGAAAAGCATAGCCCAGGGGTCCCCAAACTGGTTTACACAGGGGGCCAGTTCACTGTCCCTCAGGCCATTGGAGAGGGCCGGACTATAAAAAAAACTATGAACAAATCCCTATGCACACTGCACATATCTTATTTTAAAGTAAAAAAACAAAATGATTCCAAAGTGTTGAGTTCAGTTCAGGGTAGCTTCCCTGTTCTGTTAATTAAACTTTGGGACATTGATACACAGGCTTGGGGAGATGATTGGATAGAAAGCACTGCTCTATTCGTTTACTTCCTAGCCTACAAAAACAAAACAAACAAACAAACAAAAAAAACAACAAAATGGGAACGAATACAATATTTAAAATAGAGAACAAGTAAATTTAAATCAACAAACTGACCAGTATTTCAATGGAAACTATGCTCCTCTCACTGACCACCAATGAAAGAGGTGCCCCTTCCGGGTGTGCGGGGGGGGGGGGGGGATAAATGGCCTCAGGGGGCCGCATGCGGCCCGCGGGCCGTAGTTTGGGGACCCCCGGCATAGCCGGTAGCTGTGCCAAAATGGATTGTTGGGCCAGAGCATGAAGAGAGTTAGCACTTGGTCCAGAGCCCCTCACCCACTTCAACCAGAGCAATTCCACTGCATCTGTTCCCAGCTGAAAGTTAGCATCTAGTTGTATTATCGTGTTAAAATGTTCCAGGCACTGTGACCAGGGCTTTAAAAGTATTTCATTTAGAGTTTCCAACAATGCTACGAGATAAGTACTATTACTCTCATTTTTAAAATAAGAAAACTAAATCTTAGGAATTTTTTTTTGAAATGTACATTTCAAAACAAGTAAAGTAGTGGGCCTGAGTTTTGAAAGTCATTTTATAATAAAATAGTATATATTTTCAATACTTTCATGAAATTTATAGAACAATGTTGGGAATAGAGTATTCTTATGGAGCAATGTTGGAGAAAGGAAAAAGCAGTGGTTTGCAATGAGAAGAGAGAGGAAGATTCAGTCCTTAACACTTCTCCCCTCCAAAAGACATTTGATGATGTCTGGAAATACTTTCAGCTATCATAGCTGAGGATGGAGATGCTACTGACATCTGGTGAATAGCGGCCAGTGATGATGCTAAACATTTTGCAATGCATAAGACAACTCTCAACAACAAAGGATTATTCAGTCCAGAATGTCAATAGTGTCAAGGCTGTGAAATCCTAAAAGACAGGACAAAGTTTGGTCAATCCATTGATACATAAATAGGTAGATGGATGGGAAGTTACTTTAGAGTAAAAAAAAACTGACTCAAAGTATCATAGCCATCTTTCCAGTTTTAGTATAATACTGTCCTGCAGCTATTGGTCAAATCAGTCAAATTTTAAATATCTTTATAAACAAGTAATAATATTATCAGCCATATTTAAGTATAACTTGTGCATCATATAGAGGAGTGATGTGGAATCCTATGGAAATGGCAAGTACTTATCATCTGAGATGCAGTTATGAGAGAAAAGAGAATATAAAAGATTATTTCAAGATTCTAAAACTATTTAATTAGAAAAGTAAGATAGCATTCATGGAAATAAAAGAATTAGAAAAGAAAATTAATTGTGTTTTGTGGCTTTAAATTAATTAACATGCTGAGTTTAAGATGGCTGTGCTATGTCCAAGCCAAAGTGCTTGGTAAATGATCAAAAACATAGGGCTGGAAACAGAATAGATCTACATATGAGATTCTCAGCTTTGAAGTAATAGCTGAATTTATGAAAGAAAGATTGTTGATTGGGTGAAAGGAAATGGTAATGTTGATAGGAACACTGGCTTTGGAAAGCAACCCCAAAGAAGAGCCAAGGGAAAGAGTCAATATAGAGAGAGAAGATCAAGAAACATTAATGTCACTATGGTGCAGGGAAGAGAGCATTTAAAGACGCTGGTCATCTGTACCAAATGCTACAGGGGGATCAAGAAAAAGAAGGTGGAAGAAATATCAGATGTTTTGAAAAAGGACCAGTGGCATTTAGAAGTGCCATAGAAGCAGGTAACTAAGGATAAATAATTTTTTAAATGGGACAGTCTTAGGTAGACCAACTGTTTGAGAAGTACAGCATGAAAGAAAGCCAGTTTGGATGATACCTAGGCATGAAGTACTTGATCTAAAATGTTTTTCTCTAAAATAAGAGCTCTTTAAGTATGTTCTTTAAAAGGGTGTGGGGCTCCTGGCTGATTGGCTCAGAGGTAGAGCGTCAGCCTGGCGTGTGGCAGTCCCAGGTTCGATTCCCAGCCAGGGCACATAGGAGAAGTGCCCATCTGCTTCTCCACCCTTCCTCCTCTCCTTTCTCTCTGTCTCTCTCTTCCCCTCCCACAGCCAAGTCTCCATTAGAGCAAAGTTGGTACGGCACTGAGGATGGCTTCATGGCCTCCACCTCAGGTGCAAGAATAGCTCTGGTTGCAACGGAGCAACACCCCACCAGGGCCTAGCATCGCCCCCTGGTGGGCATGCCGGAGTTTGTCTGCATGAGGGAGTCTGTCTGCCTCTTCCCACTTCTCACTTCGGAGGAATACCAAAAAAAGGGAGGGAGGAGAAAAAAAGGGGGTGGGGAAGGAGCAGTTGCTAAAAAGTGATCTGCATGGAACCAATTGCTCTTCCATAAAAAGAAAAAAAATGATTATAAATATTTGAAATGTTCAAGTAACAAAGAAAATTTTTACTTTACCAGTACACATTAGCCAAGAAGAATCAAATATTTAAATTTATTTTCTAATCTTCATGAAATAATCAGAATCTTATGGGTCTATTTCCAATTGTAATTTTTAAAAAAACTGTTACAAAGATAACTAGACAGCACCAAAGAAAGCTATCTTGGTGTGTATTATATTAACACCTGTAAAACTTGTTCCCACTTTCCTACTCAGATTAGATTTTATAACTTCCAGGAGAAACTTACGCAAGATGCTTGGCATGATCTTGCCAATCAATGCTTATATTTTTAAAGCAAGGTAATGTATTAGCTGAGTAAATTTGCTTTACTGCCAAGGGGAAAAATGGTAACATTGACCTGAAATGGTTCCAGTGACTGATAATCTATATAGAAGAAATGTGATGCAATTTGGAGTTATAATGACTATTGGTGATAAGAAGAGCAGAGTAACATGTTTGCTACTTTGTAAAGTTTGACCCTGAATTCAATTACATACACATCCTCCATGAAATTTTTAGAGTCAGGAAATTCAAATTGAACCACTGTAATTGCAAAGGTATACTCCACATTTTTAGTAAAATACAGAAATCTGGGTCAAGGATAATCATCATTTAAATTAATTATATAATTGAAGTAAAACTTTATATCTATTCATTTTTATACCCACCTATGCCAGAAAAGATTTAATGTTAAATTTATTTTCTTTGTAAATAGTCTGTCTTAAAATTCATAATCTATGACTAAAACATGAGAAAACATAGAACAAATAAAGAATACTTAAATTTTCAAAGGCAATTCTTCTGCTGGAAAGAACTTATATAGAAGATAGAATTCATATTTGAGAGCAAGTACTTCAAAATCATCTAATTCACTTCCTCTCTGCCTAATTTGTATAGGGCTAGCAAACTGATACCAATGTCAGTAAAGCAAATTACCTAAAACATTTCTTTGACTGAAAAAATAACTAGGACCACAGTCATAGTTATTTTAATCTTCAATATAATTTTATTTCTATTCCTGAGAGTTATCTTCATGAGTGACATAGATTTCGAAAATAAAAACAACAAAAAATAATGATTACAATAAATCTTGGATTGTTGTTGTCTGCTACAAATTATTTTTTGAAAAGTAGCGATAACATTCAAATATTATGATTTCTCTCATGAGCTCCTGAAAGGATAAATGAGCTCATTTCCCTTATTCGAGAGCCCCATTAACAGAGGTAAAGAAAAAAGCTTCCTTATTCCTAAGTGCTCTGGTGGAAGGAAGCAAGGCTGGAGAGGAGAGATGGCAGACTAAGTTCCTTCCTATCCTCTGGTCTATACAACATAGTGAGCTAGGTGGTTGGACTACATAACGGCGAGGCTTGATTTGGTTGAAATCCCCAAAACAGTGATAATCACACAGTCTTTAAGCAGAACTTAAGCTGACTATGGGACGAAACACAAGAGTCATTATAGGCTCAGCAAGATGTCTTAATGTTATTTGATCTCAAAACTGAATGTAGGTATCAGGCAGCTCAGGGAAAGACCCCACCAGGAAAGTCTCAAAGTAAAGAAAACACATCATGTTGACACACTTTCCCTTTAGAACGACCTGGTAGTTTCCCAGTTTGCAGTGGGACAGCCATCAGAAAGCACGTGCTGCACACCAGGAATAAGTTACATAACAAACCTGAACTTGAGCCCCAACAGGATGCCGACCGCAGCAACCTCTGGCTGTCACTATCAGATAACATCGTCACTGACTAATTCTCTAAAACCAGGGACACTTTATCCTCTCATGCAAGTTTCTCCTCTTTAGGGCTTGACTAACAAATAGCAGTGCTGTCCAACATATAAGAATGACCTTCTCCTTTTTTTTCCAACCAAATAATGAAGAGACAAATGCTGCTCTCCACTTACTGGAATTGTCTCAACACTTTAAAAAAATTATAAAACAACTTTGTTAAAGTGATGACTAGTGATTTCTCTAAGACTGGCCTCTATCCAGTGATTTTTATAATTCTGGCTGTTTAGCAAAGGTCTGCCGTGCCTAAAATGGTCTTTTAAAAAAACAAGAAAAGAAAATCTACATAATATGCAAAGATTACTGGATTTAAACTCTTTGACTTCTGACATTTATTAACTTAAATGAGTTATGCTTTTTTCAATTTGATTTGTAGTCCTTGATATAGATTAATTATCGTAAAGAAAGGTCAGCTTTGGAGAGAAAAGGAAGAATACTCTAAATTATAAACTACATTTTATGTGAAATCTTGTTCTTATTTATTCAAGAAAATGCATGAACTTAAACTAGGCCAATTCTATCAGTGTTTTATTGATAGACCTGTGAATTGAAGAAGTTTTCATTAATGGAAGAGTTATAATCACTTTATGAATTACTGTGAAACAAATGAATACTTTCAATGTGGGATTTTTCAAATTGTATTCCAAGGGAAACTAAAGATATGTGTAGGTGTTTGAAGGGAAACAAAACTTCTATAGTCAGAGAGCATGTTCTGTAACTCCTCTTAGAGATTATTTAGGTATGTTAATCAAGTCTACTACAGAACCCATTTCCTTGAAATTCCTACTTGGGCTCCCTGGACACCAGCTGTGAAATATGAGTCTGAATCATCTGGAACAGTTCATACTTATAAGAACTTAGAAGAGTCCACTTGTGATTTATTTTCACTAATGGTTTGCTTGGTAAAGTCATTCTTCATCAATAATTCCAAAGCAAACATCAGGTCAAAGTTAACAAAGTGTGAACCAGTGAGGGTTTAAGAACATAAGTAGAGCACTACAAACATGATGAGGAAATCCCCACACCCACTCCTATATTTGAACACATCCAGTAACCTTTCTCGTTGGCTCCCCACCCTACATCTACACCTAGATGTTGACAAGACTGAACTTTATGAAGCTTGACTTAGTGCTCTAGCCTCTTGTGCACCTTCATTCTCTACCCTAATACTGTCTTATTCTCCCACTTGAAGCATATAACTGGTCCATGCTCTCTCATTATCTCTAATCAAATATCTGCCTTTTGAAAAGAATCTGACATAGAAATCTCACCAGGACTCAAAGGTCCAAAAAAACCTTAAATGTGATCTCTTCTAAAGGTATTTGGGTTTTTTGTTTGTTTGTTTTAAGGGAGAGAAGGGGAGATAGAGAGACAGACTCCCGTATGCGCCCCAACCGGGATCCATCTGGCAACCCTTATCAGGGAACGATGCTCTAATCAACTGAGCTATCCTCAGCACCCAGGACTGCTGGCTGCAAGAGGGGAAAAGAGAGAGAGACGGGGGTGCGGGAGGGGAAGAGAAGCAGACAGTCACTTCTCATGTGTGCCCTGACTGGGGGTCAAACCCAGGATGTCCTCACGCCTGGCCAATGCTCTGTCCACTGGGCAAACCAGCCAGGGCCGGTACTTACATTTTAATGGGAGCAAATAAGTCAATCCCTAGTTGAAGAATACAAAAATTCTGAGCTAGAAAGAGTATTAGAGATGAAGTTAACAGCCCAGAATCACACAACTAAGTAGAGACAATATCAGTCTCTAAAATCTCAGGCCACTTTACTATATATTTCTGGCCACCCTCCTCCTAGTACCTTAAAGAAAAAGAGAAATTCCTGAAAGTTATTTACCCCTCCGACTTTTAAAACTGACCTTAAAAGATTCCATGATACATCATTCCCAGAGCTGTGGAAATAGCCCTCTGCTCAGTTTTTCTCTTTGCACATCTACGGAGAGAAAACAAAAGCTCTAGACCTCCTAGCCACCCAAACAAGCACCCACTCTGTTTCTATGACTGTTCCAGACACCAACAGTGTATGGTGAATAAAAGACACAACGTCCCTGCTCAGTGGGCCCGGTGTTGTAGCAGGAAGACAGAATGAATGAGCAAACAAATACATATAAAAGTAATGTCAGGTAATGACCAGTGTTGTGCAGAGAATGAAGCAAGATAAAGGGGTGGGTGGGGACACTGTCTTAGATGCAGTGTCAGCAAGGTCTCTCTGAGAAGGTGAAATTTAGTAAAGTCCTGTATGATATAAAGAAGCACATGGAAAGGCCCATGGGGAAGAAGCATCCAGGCAGAAGGGGCAGTGAGGGTGAAGGAGCTGAAGCCAGAACTAACTGGGTGAGCTCCACAAAAGGCCAGAGCCAGGCAGCTGGTGTGTGGCAGAGGAGGCAGGAATGGACCCTGTGGGCTCTGGGTTTGTGGGCTCTGGTAAGAAGCCTATGTTAGCACTGAGTGATGGGAATCCTTGGAGGGCTCCAGTCAAGAGAGCGACCTTATCTTAATGCACATTTTTTAAAGGCCACTCTGATGGCAGTGTGAAGAAATGAGACTGACAGAAAGGGTGGAAACAGGGTGGATGTGGCAAGATCAGTCAGAAGACCATTGCAGTAGACCAAAAAGAAAGTGAGGTCCACCTGGCCCAAGCAGCAGCGGGGAGGCAGGGCAGGTGAGGAAAATAAAGGAATTAGAGATCAATCACGTGTTAGGGCCAACTGGTATTTACCCCTGATATGGAGAAGAATGGGAGACAGAACCTAGGGTACAAATGGCAGGAATGCAAAACTCTAATTATGCATTCTTAAATTTGAGGTGCTATGTACATCTAAGTAGCGAGGTCATGTAGACAGTTTGGTACACAAGTCTAGGAATCAGGAGAGAGAGATCAATGTGGGAATCAGCAGAGGCTAATTAGTTTTTATCAATGGCATTTAAAGTCACAAGGGAGACTGCCTGGGTTTTCTGGGGGGGAAGGTAGAGGAGAGAGTTGAGGCCCATGTCCTGGAGCACACTGGCATTTATAGACTGGGAAAAAGAAGGGGTCCAGCCAAGGAGACTGACAAGAAGTTATTCATGAGGTTAAAATAAATAAAAACAAATAAATAAAAATGAAACAACTTCATATGTTCTAGAAGCCAAAGAAGAGAGAGTGATCAATATCGATTATGACATCCTAGCCAGATAGCTCCGTTGGTTAGAGCGTCACCTGGAGGCAAGAGGTTGCGAGTTCAATCACCGGTCAGGCACATACAGGAACAGATAGATGTTCCTGTCTCTTTCTTTCTCTCTCTCTCTCTCTCCTTTCCTCTCTCACTAAAGTCAATAAATAATAAAATCAAATCATTAAAAAATATATCTATATGTCAACTGCCATTGAGCAACAGAAAAAGATTAGACCATCTGATCAGACAATATGGAATTCATGGATGAAGTGGAAATAGTCCAGATAGCTGTTCACAGAAAGTTTTGCTGTGAAAGGGAAGAGTAAAATAAACCAGTAGCTGGCATAAGTGATGAGTCAAAGATGGTCTTTTTTTTAAGTAGAAAAGAGCCTGAAATGGTAGTAGGCTGTTTGGGGAGATCCAAAAGGCAAGGGGAAATTAATGATGGTGCAATAGAAAGAGGGCTTAACCTCAGATGTCAATGCCTTAAGGAGGGGAAAATGGAGGGCACCCAGCCCAAAAGAAGTGAGATTGTCTTGAGAGAAGACCAGAGATGCCCATCCATTGCAATGATAAAAGAAAGTCAGTACATAGATATAAGTGCAGGCAATGAGCTACTTCATCTTTATCACTTCTTTTTATCCCAAATAAGAAACCAGATCACCAGCTGAGAGTGAGGATGGGGAGGCACATGGTAACTCAGAAGAGAGGAAAGGCAGGGAGCAAACATCTAAGATGCAGGAAATCAAGCATTCATGTAAGAACTCTGGATATAAATTAAAGCAGAGTTGTTATCCTTCTGAAACACAGGAGTAGAGTAGAGGGAGCTTGGGGCTAAGCAGAGTTGGAACTTTTGCCAGGAGTGTTGAGGAGACATACACAAAGAAGGGATGATAGTGATGCCCCTGGAATTTGAAGCCAGGTGAGTGGAAGTTAGGGTGCATGGCTGTCAGTCAGTGTTGGAGAGTCAGGACAGGAGAGAAGGATGACTGGAGTGGGAGCAACAAAATGAGCAGGCTGCCAAGATGCAGGCAGGGCCAGAGAGCAGCAGGTCTCAAAATTACCATGCAAATAACTGAATGAAATGAGATGAGTGGAAAGAGCTATTTAAAAAAAAATCTAAGTAACAAGGATAAAAACAAATTCAAAGTGAAAGGCTGGAAAACAATACTCCAAGCAAATAACATCCAAAAAAAAGCAGGTGTAGCAATACTCATATCGGATAATGCTGACTACAAGACAGGAAAAGTACTTAGAGACAAAAATGGCCATTTCATAATGGCTAAGGGGACACTGAATCAAGAAGACATAACAATTCTTAATATATATGCACCAAACCAAGGAGCACCAAAATATATAAGACAGCTACTTATTGATCTTAAAACAAAAACTGACAAAAATACAATCATACTTGGAGACCTCAATACACCGCTGACGGCTCTAGATCGGTCATCCAAACAGAGAATCAACAAAGACATAGTGGCCTTAAAAAAACACTAGAGCACCTGGATATGATAGACATCTACAGGACATTTCATCCCAAAGTGACTGAGTATACATTTTTCTCCAGTGTACATGGATCATTCTCAAGAATTGACCATATGTTGGGCCACAAAAACAATATCAGCAAATTCAGAAAAATTGAAGTTGTACCAAGCATATTTTCTGATCATAAAGCCTTGAAACTAGAATTCAACTGCAAAAAAGAGGAAAAAAATCCCACAAAAATGTGGAAACTAAACAACATACTTTTAAAAAATGAATGGGTCAAAGAAGAAATAAGTGCAGAGATCAAAAGATATATACAGACTAATGAAAATGACAATACGACATATCAGAATCTATGGGATGCAGCAAAAGCAGTGATAAGAGGGAAGTTCATATCGCTTCAGGCATATATGAAAAAACAAGAGAGAGCCCAAGTGAACCACTTAACTTCCCACCTTAAGGAACTAGAAAAAGAAGAACAAAGACAACCCAAAACCAGCCGAAGAAAGGAGATAATAAAAATCAGAGCAGAAATAAATGAATTAGAGAACAGAAAAACTATAGAAAAAATTAATAGAACAAGGAGCTGGTTCTTTGAAAAGATCAACAAAATTGACAAACCCTTGGCAAGACTTACCAAGGAAAAAAGAGAAAGAACTCATATAAACAAAATACAAAATGAAAGAGGAGAAATCAACCATGGACACCGTAGATATACAAAGAATTTATGTAGAATACTATGAAAAACTTTATGCCACTAAATTCAACAACCTAGAGAAATGGATAAATTCCTAGAACAATACAACCTTTCCTCTAGACTGAGTCAAGAAGAAGCAGAAAGCCTAAACAGACCTATCAGTAGAGAAGAAATAGAAAAAAACCATTAAAAACCTCCCCAAAATAAAAAGTCCAGGCCTGAAGGCTATACCAGCGAATTTTATCAAACATTCAAAGAAGACTTGGTTCCTATTCTACTCAAAGTCTTCCAAAAAATTGAAGAAGAAGCAATAATTCCAAACACATTTTATGAGGCCAACATAACCCTCATACCAAAACCAGGCAAGGATGGAGGCACAAAAAAAGAAAACTACAGACCAATATCTCTAATGAATACAGATGCTAAAATACTAAACAAAATACTAGCAAATCGAATACAACAACATATTAAAAAAATAATACATCATGATCAAGTGGGATTCATCCCAGAATCTCAAGGATGGTTCAACATACGTAAAACGGTTAATGTAATACACCATATCAACAAAACAAAGAACAAAAACCACATGATCTTATCAATAGACGCAGAAAAGGCTTTCGATAAAATACAACACAATTTTATGTTTAAGACTCTCAACAAAATGGGTATAGAAGGAAAATATCTCAACATGATAAAGGCCATATATGATAAACCATCAGCTAACATCATATTAAATGGCACTAAACTGAAGGCTTTCCCCCTTAAATCAGGAACAAGACAGGGTTGTCCACTCTCTCCACTCTTATTTAATGTGGTACTAGAGGTTCTAGCCAGAGCAATCAGACAAGACAAAGAAATAAAAGGCATCCATATCAGAAAAGAAGAAGTAAAGGTATCACTTTTTGCAGATGATATGATCCTATACATCGAAAACCCCAAAGAATCCACAAAAAGACTACTAGAAACAATAAGCCAATACAGTAAGGTCGCAGGATACAAAATTAACATTCAGAAGTCAATAGCCTTTCTATATGCCAACAATGAAACAACTGAGAAGGAACTCAAAAGAATAATCCCCTTCACGATTGCAACAAAAAAAATAAAATACTTAGGAATAAACATAACAAAGAATCTAAAGGACTTATATAATGAAAAAAAAAAAAAAAAAAAAAAAAAAAAAAAAAAAAAAAAAAAAAAAAAAAAAAAAAAAAAAAAAAAAAAAAAAAAAAAAAAAAAAAAAAAAAAAAAAAAAAAAAAAAAAAAAAAAAAAAAAAAAAAAAAAAAAAAAAAAAAAAAAAAAAAAAAAAAAAAAAAAAAAAAAAAAAAAAAAAAAAAAAAAAAAAAAAAAAAAAAAAAAAAAAAAAAAAAAAAAAAAAAAAAAAAAACTAACCATTGTTAAGGGAAATCGAAAAAGATATAATGAGATGGAAGAATATACCTTGTTCTTGGCTAGGAAGAATAAATATAATCAAGATGGCTATATTACCCAAAGCAATATACAAATTTAATGCAATTCCCATCAAAATTCCAATGACATTTTTTAAAGAAATAGAGCAAAAAATCATCAGATTTATATGGAACTATAAAAAACCCCGAATAGCCAAAGCAATCCTAAAGAAAAAGAATGAAGCTGGGGGCATAACAATACCTGACTTCAAACTCTATTATAGGGCCACGACAATCAAAACAGCATGGTATTGGCAGAAAAATAGACACTCAGACCAATGGAACAGAATAGAAAGTCCAGAAATAAAACCACATATATATAGTCAAATAATTTTTGATAAAGGGGCCAACAACACACAATGGAGAAAAGAAAGCCTCTTCAATAAATAGTGCTGGGAAAACTGGAAAGCCACATGCAAAAGAATGAAACTGGACTACAGTCTCTCTCCCTGTACAAAAATTAACTCAAAATGGATCAAAGATCTAAACATAAGACCTGAAACAATTAAGTACATAGAAGAAGACATAGGTACTCAACTCATGGACCTGGGTTTTAAAGAGCATTTTATGAATTTGACTCCAATGGCAAGAGAAGTGAAGGCAAAAATTAATGAATGGGACTACATCAGACTAAGAAGTTTTTGCTCAGCAAGAGAAACTGATAACAAAATAAACAGAAAGCCAACTAAATGGGAAATGATATTTTCAAACAACAGCTCAGATAAGGGCCTAATATCCAAAATATACAAAGAACTCATAAAACTCAACAACAAACAAACAAACAATCCAATAAAAAAATGGGAAGAGGATATGAATAGACACTTCTCCCAGGAAGAAATACAAATGGCCAACAGATATATGAAAAGATGCTCATCTTCTTTAGCTATTAGAGAAATGCAAATCAAAACGGCAATGAGATACCACCTCACACCTGTTCGATTAGCTGTTATTAGCAAGTCAGGTAATAGCAAATGTTGGAGAGGCTGTGGAGAAAAAGGAACCCTCATACACTGTTGGTGGGAATGTAAAGTAGTACAACCATTATGGAAGAAAGTATGGTGGTTCCTCAAAAAACTGAAAATAGAACTACCTTATGACCCAGCAATCCCTCTACTGGGTATATATCCCCAAAACTCAGAAACATTGATACGTAAAGACACATGCAGCCCCATGTTTATTGCAGCATTGTTCACAGTGGCCAGGACATGGAAACAACCAAAAAGCCCATCAATAGATGACTGGATAAAGAAGATGTGGCACATATACACTATGGAATACTACTCAGCCATAAGAAATGATGACATCGGAACATTTACAGCAAAATGGTGGGATCTTGATAACATGATACGAAGCGAAATAAGTAAATCAGAAAAAAACAGGAACTGTATTATTCCATACGTAGGTGGGACATAATAGTGAAACTAAGAGACATTGATAAGAGTGTGGTGGTTACGGGGGGGAGGGGGGAATGGGAGAGGGATAGGGGGTGGGAGGGGCACAAAGAAAACAAGATAGAAGGTGACAGAGGACAATCTGACTTTGGGTGGTGGGTATGCAACATAATTGAAAGACAAGATAACCTGGACTTGTTATCTTTGAATATATGTATCCTGATTTATTGATGTCACCCCATTTAAAAAATAAAATTATAAAATAAAAAAAAAAAAAAAAATCTATCCAAATATGCAGAGGCCAGAGTGCCTGAGCATCATCCACATGGATTTAAAGTTGCCAAGAGTGATGGCAAGAGTAGAGGTGAAGACGTAAGTCAGCCAGCCAAGTAAATCTGCAGTGAGTTCAGTAGAAAAACTGTACAAAGAAAAGAATGGGATTGTCTGGGAGTATGGAATGCAAAAGAGATGGGGATTTTCAGGGCAAACAAGAGAAATGGTGAGGATCAACGTGAGCATTTAGCTCCAACTCCAGGCCTGATAGTCTGTGAGATTTGGGAGAAAAAGCAGCTACTACTTGAGTGTTTTAGAGTAAAGAAAGACCCAGTGGGCTTCTGGTAGAGTAAACAGTGAATTAATGACACTGCTGGTGGCTTTATAGTGAAGCAGAGGGAAATGAGTCATAGTCGTATAACCCAAAGTTTGTCAGCCTCGGCACCACTGACATTTGGGGCCAGATAATTCTGTGTTGTGAGGGGGAAGTCCTGTGTTTTGTAATATGTGTAGCAGCATTCCAAGGCCTCTGACCACTAGATGTTCACAACACACCTGTGTATACACACACACACACACACACAATTTAGACAACCAAAAATGTCTCCTGCTAATACCCAAAGTCTCCTGGAGGGCACAGTCATGGCAGTTGGGAACCTCTACCTGTCCCTAACAACTTTAGTGTCATTCCTCTTTGACTCTGTTAAGTACCTAGTAAGCTGAGCCACGGGAGAGAGAAAAATACATCCCATGAAGGATTAGCTTCTTCCATGAACAGTCATCAAGCTGCCCTGTAGTCCAATATTCTTTCTGTTTTAATAACAGCTTAAAAAGAAGACTACCTAAAGAGACCACTATTTGTCACACATTTTCCACTGGCCCTGAACAGTAGAGTAGAATTGGTTCACTCTAAGTCTCACTAGTATATTCACTGCTTACAGATAAAACTTCCAGGTTGCAAAGTGTAAGCCACAGAAATTAATGTTCAGGTCTCTACAAGGTCATATGCATATCTGCCACTGGGTTTCCTAGAAAGGACTACTAGATTTATACCCAAACTTACTCTGAAGATTCTGCATGCAGTAGGAGGCACACTACTGAATGTAGACTTGTGTGAATAAATGACAACAGGACGAGCACACAGGTCTTTGCAAATAGCACACACCTGGGCCACAGCCTGGCAGAGTGTCTGAGGTTGCACCACGACAGTGCCATATTGTGTAACTAGTCCAATCCAGAATCACTGATTTCCCAATAACAATGTAATCACCCTGTAATCTCTGTGTTTTAAAAAAAGATAAACACATAGATAAACAATCACACACCATTTCCTTGAAGTAACCAGTGTGACAACATCTAAAACAAACAGTCTCCTTTGGGAAGCTAATTTCACCAAGGTTAACCATTGATGTGTTGGGTGGACTCCTTCATACACCGAGTGCCAACACTCAAAGCTGAAAATTGAAGTTTTTTCAAGAATTTTTCTAGGAGATAGTAGCCCTGGGACCCACTCCAAAAGAACACATTTCCTAGAATGCTATCGTCTAGAGCTGGAATTGTATGGGTAGATGACCTTAATTTATGGAGAAACCATACTTCTGTCCCCCTCGATGTCCTAAATTCATCCCACCCTTAAGATTTCATTTGAGCTCACACTTTTGACACTGAGGATTAAAGCCCCAAAAGACCATTATCAAGGGGACTCAGATATTCAGCAAATGCATCTTTTCCTTGTCTTGCACCTTCATTGGCTGGTTAGTTGAGCAAGAGAAAAGAGGCTGAGAAACCAAAGAAGTCTGCTGCTGTCCTGTTAATGAACCACTCTTCAAAGAGGCTCTGCAAAAGAGGCAGGTAAGAGCGTAAGCTGAAGCTATGGTGGAAGATGATCTGTGACCTTTACACAGCCCAGCTCTCCAACCCTCATTATTACTGCTGGCTAATGGGCTTCTGAGTATTTCCAGGCTGGAATCTCCCAACTTTCACAAGGACGGCAGAGCCCTCTGGCTAACAACTGCAGAGCACTGAACAGGATCTTTTTTTTTTTTTTTTTTTCACCACCTCCCTTTTCAAGAGGCATACTTCCCAAGAGAGCCCATGGGGGTGTTCATCCAAACACCCATCCCCTCATGGAGAACTGAGCGGAGGGAGACCATGCCTTCAGTCGATTCAATTTACTCAGCAGCCTGAGCCCCAGTCCTTTCTTACTTCCTTTCTCACTGTGTAAGAATGGGAGGTTAAAAAGGAGAAAATGTTTTCTATGAAAAATAATTCTGAGCAAAAATAAGAACTTTTTCATCTGAGACTAGGAGTAGCCTGAAGGAAAGTAATTTGGTCAGAGAGCAAGGTGTTTGTGCAGAATTCCCAGTGGGAGACTGGGAAAGGTACCTGGGTCCCTGAGGAAAGCTTGTCATCAGGTTGAGAACAAGAGTATTCCTTTTTCCACTCATTCTTCCTGTTAAAACAATTTATCAACAAGTGTTTATTGGTACCTGCTATGAATCTAGTCCTCTATGCTCTGGATTTCAGATAGGAGACAAAATAAGTAGAAGATATTAATTCTTTTAACAAGATTTGAGTACCTACTATGTTATCAGGCCCTAAACAAAATTAATCCTCGATGTTGAAGAACCCAGTCTAATAAGAAAGGCATATATATCTATCAGAGCTTCTGCACCTTAGCCCAGCTGGCATTTGGGGCCAGATCATCCTTTGTTGTGGGGCTGTCCTGTGTATTGTAGGACATTTTGCAGCATTTCTGACCTCAGTTCACTGCAACCTCCTCCCCAAGTTGTGACAACCAAAAATGTCTCAAGATAATCACCCCTTGTATTCTAGAGGATGAAACGGATGCTCCTACCATCTCCCCATTGAGAACCACTGACAGATACAAATGTTTATAATGTTGTATGATGAATTTAGTAGTCGAGTTTATACACAAACTGTGGTTGTCCTACAAAAGAGAGTCTAAACATCTTTGCCTAAAAAGGAACTTGGAAGAGGTGATGCCGGCACAGGACCTTGGAAAGAAAGTAGGGATCAACAGGTAGGCAAGACAAGGAGCGGGGTACCATCCAGGCAAAATGAGAGTGTGCATAAAAGCAAGAAACAAAAATGCAAGAAACTGCAAGCACACATAGAGCATGAGAGATGGCCAGGGTGATAGGGTACTGGGGGGGAGAAGCAGCTACCAGATTTTGGAAGGTCTAGGCAACCACAGAGAAGAGTCTGGCCCCTGTCATCTGAAAAAAAGGGACATAGCTGGAATGTTTTAAAGCAGGGGTATAAGATGAATCAAGTTTTTTCAATTTTTTTATCCCACTGACAGAAAGACATTGCCTCCGAGAAAAACTGAAATGTAGCATGGAAAAGTGAGACACAGAAGACATGAACAAGAGAACAGGAGAGAATAGTCACTATTGGTGTTTTAAAAAATTAGTGATTCCTCTTAAGAATATTATGAATGTTATGGTTTGTGTCATTGCTTTTTATTTTAGTAAAGCAGCCTCTGGTTTTTTTCTCAGTAGGTTGCAAATTTTTCAAAGTCACGGACAGGTGTCTGGTTTCTGTCTATGGCCCAGCAGCACCTTGTAGAGAGCCTGGCGTGTTGCAAAGTCTCAACCTCAGTAAGTTTCACTGCAGAAATGATGTTTGAAATGAGAGCTCAGGAAACATTTTTTAAAATAAGGACAGATAGTAAATATTTTTGGCTTTCCATGAGTGGCCATCTCTGCCCCAACCATGTGGCTCTGCTATTGTTATATAATGAAGCCACTGATTGTGAGGAAATGAAGAAGGAGACTGTGTTCCAATAAAACTTTATTTGTAAAATAGGCCGAAGGCTGGATTTGACTTGAGGGCCACATTTTGCCAACTCTTGTTGCAAACAAAGTTTAAATTCAACGTGTCAAGAGGTGCAGTTATGCAAGAATATTTTTCCAAGAACAGACATCTCCACAAAAAGAGAAAAGGCAACTTCTTGGCCCCAAAGTCAAGTCATTAATCTGCTTTTGCAGACACACATATCCACTTGCTCTAATAAACTCAGAGTGATAGGTTGCTGCAAACAGAAGACATCTAAATCTATCCTTTCCTTTTAATGCTAAGGAAAGGACATCCTCATCATTTAGCATGCCTTGCACAAACTTCAGTGGCTAGTTTTTGTTCATACCACATGCATGCGGGAGAAAACCCAAACCCAAAGACTTCTAGGTGCAGAACTCCCTGACTGTGCACTCTGTGGGAAGTGAGCCAACCTGCCACCACACAAGGGAGATGCTCTAGGATTTGAAAGGAAGCAGTCATTGAGCTGACCTAGGGTGGGATGTTTGGAAATACTGTCCTATCTTGTATCACATCCAGCCCTGCAGGGCTTCAAGGATAGCAGTGTCTGCACTGAACACCAAGCCAGCACTCTTCTGGGGCTCTGAATAACAGCAGGAGAAAAGGAGTGCCGAGACATGACTCAGCCATGTACACACTGCTGCAATGATCCCTTGGAAGTGTATTCATTGATAAGGAGGGCCTGCACACCAACTGTCTTGAGAATGACATTCCTTTCGTTAAGCATGCATCACCAGACCCAACTAGGGGATCTTTAAGCATCTCCTTCCTGTTTGATTTGGGAGAAATGTAATTTGTTTCTCATCACATAGCAGACTTCTTGTAACTCAATACTACATAGTTACAGGCAGTGCTGGGATTCAAATAATTTAACAACCAATTCTCTGCCCTAATGACCATTTTAAGTATAAAAAAATATATACTAAAAGGTAGTTTATTTTCATGCACTTAATACTTAAATAAAAACAATAAAAGAGGTACACAAAACTAGATTGTGTTATAAGAAAGAGTTTTGCCCTGGCCGGTTGGCTCAGCGGTAGAGCGTCGGCCTAGCGTGCAGAGGACCTGGGTTCAATTCCCGGCCAGGGCACACAGGAGAAGCGCCCATTTGCTTCTCCACCCCTCCGCCGCGCCTTCCTCTCTGTCTCTCTCTTCCCCTCCTGCAGCCAAGGCTCCATTGGAGCAAAGATGGCCCGGGCGCTGGGGATGGTTCTGTGGCCTCTGCCTCAGGCGTTAGAGTGGCTCTGGTCGCAACATGGCGACGCCCAGGATGGGCAGAGCATCGTCCCCTGGTGGGCAGAGCTTCGCCCCTAGTGGGCATGCCGGGTGGATCCCGGTCGGGCGCATGCGGGAGTCTGTCTGACTGTCTCTCCCTGTTTCCAGCTTCAGAAAAACGCAAAAAAAAGAAAAAAAAAAAAGAAAGAAAGAAAGAGTTTTAAAATATTAATGAAAAAATATAATAAATAATACCTGGCAAAAAAACAATAAAATTGTTAAAATATTTATTTCCATATTTGCTTCTTGATTGGCATCCTCACTTGCGATTTTTTTCACCTATGGACAAAATGAACATTACTACTGTTAAGCCTAATTCGGAGGGACCCAAAACATGGAAGACACGAACAAGGTCCATGGATTACACATCAAAGCTTTATTGTCTAGCTTGGCCAAGCAGCGGGAACTCCGACAGAAATCTGACAAAGAGTGCGCCGGCCTTTTGTTCTACTTAGTTTTTATAGTTTTGTAAGTGGGAAGTACGGAAGCAAAAATTGTAATTAGGAGCCCCTTACTACTATTGGTTATAGTCATATATCCTTTAACATGATAGGACCACGTTCAATTTGCAAGCCATACATCCTTTTGGGGAAAACAAAGTTTACAAGCCAACACAATGGTAGAAAGATGTCTCTTTACATATTAAAAGGCATTCCTATATTATCTAGTGTTCATCTGCTATCTCTCTGTCCAGAGTCACACGTGTTAACCACACATATTTACATAGGAGAGGTAGTTTCCGTGGGGACAAATGCCCGCAAATGGCTCATTGCTATGAGAAAAGGTTTATTTTGGCTTTTCTCTTCCTGTACCTGGCTAGCCATTCACCCTTTTCCCCACAGGTGTGGTGGAATGTCTGGGGATCCATGTTTCCCTCCCCTTTGCATTTACAATACAATGCCAAGGGCTATCCTGACTATGCCAATCACACAGTACAGAGACTATTTTCACAATTTCTCTCCACACCTTAACCCAAATCAACAAAATGTTTCTCAAGCCTCCCAAAATATTAATATTTCTTTTTTTTTTTTTTCATTTTTCTGAAGCTGGAAACAGGGAGAGACAGTCAGACAGACTCCCGCATGCACCCGACTGGGATCCACTCGGCACGCCCACCAGGGGGCGATGCTCTGCCCATCCTGGGCGTTGCCATATTGCGACCAGAGCCACTCTAGTGCCTGAGGCAGAGGGCACAGAGCCATCCCCAGCGCCCGGGCCATCTTTGCTCCAATGGAGCCTTGGCTGCGGGAGGGGAAGAGAGAGACAGAGAGGAAAGCGCGGCGGAGGGGTGGAGAAGCAAATGGGCGCTTCTCCTGTGTGCCCTGGCCGGGAATCAAACCCGGGTCCTCCGCACGCTAAGCCGACGCTCTACCGCTGAGCCAACTGGCCAGGGCTTAATATTAATTCTGTAGCTTTTGGTACTTTACAACACCTGCGGGTGAAGTGGCTCAGTGGCTCCTCACTACAGGCGCTTAGAATATGTTCTTGTGCAGATGAATGTTAAAAATGAATAGGTAATGTAAATTGGTGATTTCCCCATTGGGCGGCTGCCCAGGCGCCCACCTTAGAGAGAACCCTGATTACAAGTGCCATTTTAACTGGTTCACTGAACTCAACAAAAATTAGGTGTTGACTCTGCCAAATTGGTGTAAACCAGCTGAATCCCATCACTGGTTACAGGTTATCTGAATCTCTGAGGTGCTTAAGGCTTTCTAGAGGACAGCTTCTCCTAATCCAGTGCCCTCCCAACCTACCCCACCCTGAGGTAAGAAGTCTCCTGCATTTCTCTTGTTTTACAAATGAAAGACAGGACAAGTGAAATCAACCCAGACAAGAGCTTTTCCCCTGCTCATTTAAAGGCTTGGTGCATGTCTCTCCTCCCTGAACCAGTCACTGCATGTATTAGGGACATTCTGTGGTTGGAGAAATGTGTGTTCTTTATTAATTTTGTTGTTGTTGAATCTTCAGGGTGGTTTCCTTCACAGGTTTTGAAGTCACTAGATCTGCAAGACAACTCACAGAAACTGCATTTCAAATAGAAAACTTGTAATAATATAGGAATCCAGTGTCAACATTTTCCCTTGAAACAATTTGGAGTCAGAAAGGCAGAAAGTTAGAAAGTATTATCAAGGTAAAATCCCAGATGCATTCCATGACAAGTTGACCACGAAGATGGTATCTCCCCATCACCTGTCAATGGCTCCTGATTTGTTGAAGAAAACTATCTCTTTTTTTAATGTCTTGGTAAATTTGTGTTAACAAATTGACATGCCCATCTTCCATAAACTGCTTTACTTAAACCTACACGCCCTAAAGTCATTCAAGCAAAAGATTTCCATTAGAAGTTTAGAACAAGTCAACATGACTATCCACATTTTGACTTAATAGATTTTTCATGGTCAGGTTGTATCTTTAAAATGGGATGGAAGTGATACAACAAAAGGCCCAGAGTAACTACTTATCGCATTCAAAATTTGTAGACTCCCTTGATACATTAAGACAGTAACACCCATTATTTTGAAAGTGATAAGTTATTAATTCAAACTCAAGGGATTTACAATTGCATTTTATTTTAGGACCTATCTGAAAAAAGAACACTGCAGGGCACATAAATTTTTCTCATACAGTTTTTGAAATAAATCAAAGTGAAGTGTGTCTCCACTGATGCTGAACACAAATGTCACAATGTCTGGTGTCTTGTTTATGCTTCGCCTTGTCCTCACCCCATCCCACCCCACTCCCCCCAAAAAAGACCTTCATTGGTTTATTTGTACTAGTGGTTCTTCCCAATGGGGAATTTGCCTCCCAGGAAAGACCCACCTAAGGAGACATTTGGCAATGTCTAGAGATGTTTAATTTGTCACAACTGGGGAGAAGGATGCTACTGGCTTCTAATGAGTGGAGACCAGGGATGCTGCTAAGCGTCCTACAGCAAACAGAATGCCCCCAACCTGAGCAAAGAAAAATTGTCTAACCTCAACATCAATAGTGCTGAGGTTGAGAAACCTGGGATTGTTTATACATTTAATTACTATGAACCACATGATGAAACTTTGCAAAAGTTGAAGGACATTATAGGCTATATTCACAGTATCTACACTAAGAGAGTTAATATTTCTCATGGACATGGCAGTGGGCATTGGTCTCCTACTTTGAGGAGAGCTGCTGGGGTGTGTGGAGGGATAGGAGGCGGTGAAGGCTCTCGGCACAGTCCACAGGGTGTGGATGGTTCCAGGTGCTTGGTATTTACTACACAATCTGTTTGGATTCAAGCAGACTTTTCAACTAAGGGCATGAATTCAACTGGCCTTTAAGGAAAGCAGATTGAAGATGTAAATTAGAAAGAGGTTGAAGATATACACATGTTGCTTTGTGATCTTATGAAACTCCAAAGAATTTAAACTCTGAAAAGGACATATTAAGCTCTCTCAGGACCAAAAAGTTGGTATTGCATATAAAATAAAAAGCAGTATTTACATAGACTGGTGAGTTATTTCTGCACAGAGAAAGTGACATCTAAAGTTAGGCCTTGTTTCAGCACTGTATCTTAAATGTTTTAATTTAAAGAGTTTTATTATGGTGAAAGGACAAGGCTGGGACCAGGCCTCCAAGCAGAGGTGCAGCATATGAAAGGCTCAAGAACATAAAGCACTCAACACCTTCAGAAGCTGGAGAACTGAGGGGAGGCCCGTGCTTTATAGCAAAATCCTGGAAGAGGCTACAGTGGGAATGATTACTCCAGCCTGGGCTCTGACAGTAGGACACCTGTCTGCTCCCTCAACTGTCCTCATTCTCAGTAGTTTGCCCAAATCTGCTGACAGTGGTTCTGTGAGCACATCACCACCTGAAATGCAATCAATGTGCTCAGATTCACAGTGCAAACTCACAGCACTTGGAGCTTTGTTATTCTCTCCCCCTTGAGGCTTTCTCCATCTCCTCAAAATCTGAAGTTGGATCATATTTTAATTGTGTTTAAGTTCTCTGGCTTTGGCATGAACATAGTTTACCCTGACAGAGACCACAGAGGCAGAACAAGAGAGCTGCCTTTCTCCCCATCCTTTATTAGCAGTACTCCATCTGCCCCAAGCATGGTCCTGACCCCTCCCCATTCTTCTCTTTGCTCCAAACCTGTAGCTTTTGGAAACCAATTTTTATTCAGCAATGCCTCTCTCCTAAGCCTTACTGCCTGGGGCTCAGCCTTGCTGACCCTCCCCTTCAGTCTGTGCCTCCCCTCCTTCATCTTTGGTGAGAGATACCCTCTTCCATGTTTACAGGTTCTTTTTTTATCAATAGCCATCAGAAATTTCCAAAGCCCCCTCAGGTTTCTTCATGCCTCTCAGAGGGGAGCAGCCATCGATAGCATTCAGCCAAGGAGTAAGACCTGTGGTCTTTGAGCTCCTCTCATACTTCTCCTGCTCCACTATCTTCCCTCCTCCTCGAAGGTCGACCAGTCGACACCTCCACCTGATGAAGCTGACTCCTCCAGCCCCTGTGTCTGAAAGCCGTCTTATTTCTTCCATTTGCACTCTTTACTTTGGTTCATCTGGAACCTCAGTGACCAGAAAGGAGGGAGAATCCAGAAAGGGAAGGATGTATAGAAAGACCTAAGAATGGGGGTGCGGGAGAAGCACCCAAATGGCATCAAAATATCAATCAAGCCAGTTTCAATGCCCAGTGGGGGAAACATGGGGACACTTCTAGGAAATGGCTTCTTTGCAATCCCAAGCAGTCTGAAGGAGGCCCCAAGGGCAGAACCGGGACACAGCTATGTGCCCTGTGGGAAGAAACCAACAAAGCATGGTGGAAGCTGAGCAGACCCAGGTTCAGGGTGGGGTTCAGGGTGGGGCTCCGGCCCTGAAGTCTCATTGAGCTGCCTAAAAGATAATTGTTAGTAAAAATAAAATAAAATAAAATAAAGAAAAACAGAGCTAACTGATACGAACAGGAAGTGATTAAAATTATCAGCCGGAGGGAGGGGGTAATGTTCCTGCCATCAAAAATTTAAGTCAAATTACTTCAATCACTCCATGGCCTGTGACGGTCAAAAGCGCTCCCAGTATACTTTAATATCTCTCTAATTTCCTGAGAAGATTGTGTTCCACAGATGCCTCAGCCCTTGGTCCCTTCATCTCCTCAAAAGAGGCTCAGCCACTGACCTTACAGCAACTTCCTCCATTCTCAAAACAAACACTTTATCAGCAACGTACACATTTAGTAAACTTTTCAGGCATTTTTACAGACTCACTTAGAGAAGCCATACAAGGCATGCCTGGATCCCAGCTGCCTGCAGCTCCCTCTCCACTTCTCTTACCTCCACCCTCCATCCCCTTGCCTGTATGAAGCTCCACATTCATTTCCTTCATACACAGAGATTCCAGGGCTATCTACCCTCTCTGATGTTGCAGCCTGGCACCACCCATCAGCAGCTCTGTGACATTGGCCTAGTGCAGGGGTCTCAAACTCAACTCAGCATGTGGGCCGCAGAGCAAGATCACAGCCATTTGGCAGGCTGCACTAGGTCTACAAAAGGCAACTGTTACGCAACACTTTTCTCACTGCAGTTGAAAACAAAAAAAAATCAGTACAACAAGCACAATCGTACATGCAGTTTACTCAGTGTCACAAAACGACCAGAAACTGTAGTTCGCATCACAACTGCTGTTAACTAAGCTAATATCTAGCTAGGATGCTAGAGAAATGAAAAATACAAGTAGGCCCCTAGGCTTACTTAATTTTATCCAAAATATTTTGAACTTCATGGATTAGTCTGCGGGCCACACAAAATTGTTCGGCGGGCCACATGCGGCCCGCGGGCCGCGAGTTTGAGACCCCTGGCCTAGTGACTCACTTTCTCTAAGCCTCAGTTTCCCTCACTACAAAGGGGGGCTTTCATAGCACCCACTCTGAGGTTCAAGTGAGAAAATCCAGGGAAGACACTAGCACAGCATCTGGTACCTGGTGAGTTCTCAGTGAATGGGAGCCATTATTATCCTTATACTTCTATTTCCTGAAGCCATGGGATCTTGACCACTGTCCAGCTAAAGACCAAACAGATTGCTTTTCAAACAAGATAAAAAAATATTTCTCTTCCTTGTGAGAATCAAAGACTCTCCCAGAACCTGACAAAAGACTGAACTTTTTTTTATGTGAGAGGAGGGGAGATAGTGAGACAGACTCCCGCATGCACACTGATCGCGATCCACTGGGCTCCATTTGAGCTGATGCTCGAATGCTGAGCTATTTTTAGCACTTGAGGCTGACACGCTTGGACCAACCAAGTTATCCTCAGTGCCCAGGGCCACATTCGAACCAATAGAGCCACTGGCTACAGGAGAGGAAGAAGAAGAGAAGGGGGAGAGGGAGGAAGAGAGAAGCAGATGGTCACCTCTCCTATGTGCCTGACCAGGGATCGAACCGAGGATGTCCATACACTAGGCCAACACTCTATCCACTGAGCCACCAGCCAGGGCCGAGACTGAACATTTTAAAACAACTTTCTCTGTTCTCTCTCTCTGCCTGACAATTCCCACGCACCCATAAAACAATGACTCACTCGGGTGCAGACTACTGTGTCTCCTGGACCCAGTTCTGCTGAACTTGCAGCTCCTCCCCAACACTGTCTGACACAACCTCATGCCCCTTCTTCAGATCTTCAAGGCAAGGACTCTGGCTCAGCTTGGATGAGGCGTCCACACTTGGTCTGCTTAGCTGTGGCCAAAGGAGCTGGTCAATCCAGCACAACAGAGTCCATCTGTTGGCAAAGAAATGGGACTGCGTGCAAGCAAAGCATGAGACTGACAGAAGCCCATGCACAATTACTGTCACAATTACTGGCCAGAGATGACACATGCAGACAGGGCACAGAGACCTGGACACTGAGGCTTAAATCATGTGTCAGCCTTTAAGCTTCCCCTCCCAGTGGTCCTGAGTCTCCACACAATATCCCTGCGGTGCTCAGAACAGGAGTGGGCACTGAGGAGGCAAACCCTACCGCATGAAGGGCACCAGTGCTGCACTGTGCCTATAAGTATACACACAGGAGATTGCACAGAGCCACCAAACCATGTGGCATCTCTCTTTGGAACTCTTATGTAGCATTTCCCTGTCTCAAGAAGCAGATATCTGGAAGATGTGAGCAAGTGCTCCTTACCTCACCCTCTTTGAAAGACCCCTTTGGTGCTTAGGTTCCAAAATCTCCCTGCCCCCAACCCAGGAATGCCCTGCACATCATCACCAAAGGCTGTGAAAACTTCTACAGAAACTTCTGCAAAACAAATTTTTGTCCACATTTATTTGACAAGAGAATCCTTTTTAAGATAACACCTATTAACACCGCATAGAATCTGCTTGGAATACTGTTTGAAAAGAGCTGTCCCATGGCATTGTCTGTCTTATTCTGTGTTCATTTCAGGGCTGGTTTGTTCTTTCATAAATCCTTCTTACTGTACTGTCAGCTTTCTGGGGACTGGGAACACTGTGTCCAACCTGCTGACCTTTCCTGTGCTGCGTGGCCGCTGAGCCTTCCTTTCTCTTCAGCGCGTCCCACGGTAGACTGTACCTCCCTTTTATAAATGCTTTCTTGCATTTTACCTATAGTGCCTTCATTTCTTACCCTGTTCTCTAAATTCTGTTCCCCAAATTTACTCCTCACCAACTATTTTTCCTTAGGAAACAAGTCACATGGGTCTCCCAGCAGCAGCTGGTTGTCTGCATGAATCCTGTCAAATGCCCCAGACCAGCTCCTCCCTCCTTCCATTCATTCATTCATAGTCATCTTGTATTGAGTCTGTGTTTTGGCAGAGATATGCCCTTGAGATTAGGGTTAGAAATAAAATGCACCCCATTTCTTATGAGTTTCCAGTCTGAATAGAGTCAGGACAGGTCAACAGGAGAAGTCAGCGTGTCCAGTGCAGGAACAAACAGAAGAGGGAAGGGTGAGCCAGCCTGGAGGGGCAAGGGAGGGCCAGAGAGGAGGTCTGAGCTGGTGGAAGCCCCAAGCAAATAGTGGGAGGGGAGGCTCCAGTACAAGGGAGGCAGCTGGAGCAGACCCGTCAGTATGCATAGAAGCCACAGGAAGTCTGATGTTTCTGAGTCCTAGGTTGAAGGCAGAGAGGAGTGGAAAAGGGGTCCTAATAGGCAGGCGCAAGCTGGGTCCTTATCAGCCCCATCAGGACTTTGTAATGTGGACTGTGAGCAGCAGTGGTGGGTTTTTACTCACAGTGGTAACATGACCTAGTGAATATCTTAGAAAGACCACCCTGTGGTGAGGAAAAGCCAGCTGGTGAATCAGAAGAGTGGTGGCACTGAGCATGTTTGTGAGGAAGTGAGTTGCACTTAATGGGGTTCTCCAGCAGAGTGCTGCCCCTCATGCCTAAAAGTTTGTTCAAAATCACCATCTTTTCACCCAAATGTCTCATCCTGCTCTTGTTCCCTGTTTCTCATCATGATTTTCCAAGGCTCCAGGGCAAGAACCTCAAGGCCATCTTTGACACTTCCCTCACCACATTCCATTAATGCTTCCCTTACCCATAATGTCCTTTCCTCTGCCCCTACCCCCTTGCATCCCTGTGGCCTCCTCCCTGGTCCAGTCCCCAGCACACCTACCTGTTGTTTCTACAGTGTCCTGTACAGCTCCCTCTGGGCAGCTCTCTCTCTGCTCTACTGTCACTCACCCTCCGAGTGAGGGCACGCATCTCCCTTCCTGTCCTGAAGGTGCCGTTAGATATGTGCCTACTTCTCTCTATGAACGGCAAATCTTTTACTGCAGCCCCGTTGACCTCAGCTCCTTGCACCTCCAGTAATGCTTTCCCCCTCCTCAGGGTGCATGGAGCTGAGACCCTACTCAATGCCACCTTATTAGTAGGACATGGCCCTACCTTCCTGAACACTTGTAGCCCACACCTCCTCCTCCACTCCTAGGACTCTGAGCATGTGTCCTCTTCTACTAGCATTATTTTTTTAAATTTAGGTCCTGTTTCACCAGCTAGATAGTACGTCCCTGAGAAAAGACAGAGACTTTATTCTGCATGTCGGCCTCCTCTTTCCTAACGGGCACAGAAGAAGCATAGCAATGTGGTTGATAAGGGAGTTTCCTCCCCCATGTAGTCTATGGGTCACTATTTATCAGCCAGGGTCTCCCATGAGTGGTTATGACTTTCTGAGCTTCCAACTCACTACAGCAGAGTGATTCAGGGACTAGAGAGAAATGGGTTCATTGACTTTTTTCCATGAATGACCTCTGTAAATACTAAGATTTCTAGTTCTCTTAATTTGCTAGAAAACAAGCCAAACGTAATCCAACAAACAGCAGCTTCTAAGAGATCATGTACTGTGGGGTGCCTTGTTCAAGCTTGTGAAATTATAATGACATTTACTAAAGGATTTTTGTAGATTTTTGTACCTTTTAATACTCTCTGATCACACTAGATAAAAAAAAGATTCACTCTTTTTCTTACAAGGATCTGATTCAGTAGTATACACTGAGTACAATATTCTAAGCATTCTTCTAAATGCTTCTGCATTCATTATATCACTTTGTGATCAGATCTCTTCACAGTTTTAGCAAAACCTGGTTGACTGTGTTTTATTTATTTGTGTTTTAAGATTTAACTGAAGTCAGCCAAAGTAAAGTTATAATATAAATTATATGAATCAGACAATAAGTTCTACTGAGCTATATTTAAACAGGGAACTAATAAATATATGTTGAATTGAATATACTTTTGGAAACATTGAACTTAAATGTTGCCACAGCCTTGCAATGTAGTTTTATCAGCCACATGTAGAATGAGAAAACTGAAGATAATAGGTAGGAAATACCTTGCCGGAGGTGACACAGCCACTGCTCACACAGTGCTGTTTTGCTCTTGACTGCCGGCCAGCAGATAACCAAAAGAAAATACCCAAGCCCTCCCAGACTCAAGTCTTCCCTCCATCTCAAGTGAGAAGCCTAGTGGAAACAACCGGCCCTTGTCTCTGCACAAAGCACACACAGCCACAAATATGTCAATACGTAGACCTTGAGTAAGAGGCAAAACTGGTTGTGTGAGACTTCTCTTTCTTCCTAAGCTGAAGAGTTGGTACTTGCAATGCAACAGTTGGGTACTGCTACTTTACTGATTGCCCCACAGAGGAAAGATCCAAACCGTGGTGGAGGCCAGTGGGGGGAGGGACTTGTCAGAGAGTACCCCTGTCACCCTCACCTGCAGAAGCAGACAAAACTCAAACCTATCTCTTAGAGGCCTCTGGTCTACCCCTCTTACACTGTCATATGCCACATGCAACTTGCAATTTACAAATAAATATGACCCCAACATTATCCATAAAATAACAGTACTATGAACAACACTATAAAGAACCACATCCATTGGGGCATGGCATGCCTTCCAAGTGAGAAAGGAGCCAAATATGAGAACAACCAACTTAAATAGCTACAATATTCATAATTTTATCTTAAAACATAGGTAGTTTTTAAAATGTAATAATTGTTTTAAATAAAATGCTTAGAGATATATATATAATGTAATTATATATTATCTATACAGATATACAGGGTGAGCAAAGGTAAATTTACACTTGCATTGCGACATCCTTTTGGGTTACAAAGCTATTGTAATAATTATCATAACCATCATGTCTTTCCATATGAACAACAAACCTACTTTTACCTACCCACCCCTGTATATATATTCATTGTAAAGAGTTTTATTATTTTCAAAGTGGGCATTTCATGTAAAGGAAATAGAAGATGCTAAGCTCAAGCTGAAATCTTGATTATTAAAAAGCAAGAAAGTTTGTTTTTAGGAGAACAACTGTTCATTGGTTTGAGTTTTGTCTGCTTCTGCAGGTGAGGGTGAGAGGGGTACTCCCTGACAAGTCCCTCCCCCCACTGGCATCTCTGAATTAATAATATTCACAGTATTATTCTTTATTCTACAATTAACTTTTAATCATACCATTTTTCTTATATAATAACTACCTAGGTTGTATATAAAACATATATATATGTATATATATATATGCGTGTATGATCTTTGATCTAGACTGCCCATCCACGTACGATTAATAACATACGATTATGAAATTTTAAGGAGAGCTAAAGTTCTCTGTGATGTTGGAGACATAAAAATCATTAAGTTTTGCTATTCTTCTGAGCAGTAGTGCCTTCAGTGTAATTATTGCTGGTAAATCTTTTAGCTGAGCGATTCTTTTAATGTTGATTATTATAGTAAGACAAATGGATCTATTCGGAGGCCCGGTAAGTACAGTATGTAAAATGTCTGAACACTGGATCAAACTGTATGGTTAATCCTCTAATTGCCCATTGAGAAACTGTTTCAAGAATAATTACAGTACCTGGTCTTATTCATATGCATTGCTAATCCTTTTTAAATCTTATGAAGCTATTTGGCTCAACAATATCCTGAGGCTGAAGTTGCCATAGATTTGATAGGTATTTGCTTTAAAATACTACCCAGGACCCAGGACACACACACACACACACACACACACACACAAACAAGTATGTTTGCTTTCAAAGTGTCCCTTGCACTTGAAGTGTGTGTGCACTCATGATTTTCCTGAGCTCATTATATGTCACCAACCCCTTTTTCCTAAGGGTGGGGATGAACATTCGTGAAGATCAGAGAGACTGAGGAAAATGCATACTATTCCCCTGACTATCAGACCTGATGAACTCTTATTTGCCCAAGAACTTGATGTCTCAGAGGTCAGCTCTTCAAGTCACCTTTGCTGAAGACCTAAACTGAGATCCAGCTGACTCCTTTCTGCTGCTCTGTGTCCTGGGCCTCCTTCCTCTACTGCAAGTATCAGATTCTTGTGTTTAAAAGACGTTCATAAGACACTTTGTTGCTCTCAAGGAAACTAGCAGGAAGATAACTAAAAAAAAAAAAGAAGGTCTCTATTGATCTTGACACAATAGAGGCCAAAGAATGGGCTGGGCTTGGAGACATCTGGGAAGGATTCAGAAACAGAGTGAGCAAAAGCAGGACTAATTTAAGCCACTTTTTAAAGAATCTCCTGTGTGTTGCTTACTGGCAAAAACTAGAACAGCCCACAGCAATCACTGTATTAAATCAAGTGGATCTGGCCCTAGAACAATTAAGTACAGAATGTATATAGACTACATAAACTTTTGCCACACACAAAAAAAGGTAGACTGGTCAATTTGCTCATCTGTAAAAGTGGGGGTAATCACAGTGTAGTTCCCCGGCAAGTTTATTGTAAGGATTCCACCTGAAGTGACACATCATGAATATGAGTTTCCTCTCTCTCCCTTACATGAAATTCATGCAAGTTGATCATTCTCTTTTACATTTTCTTGTTTTTGAAATAAGTATCAGTAAAAATGGCTGCCATAGTCTGTCCGCAGGTGGCATGAAGATCTCTTGCCCAGTTGTTTCTGTAATCCATAAATGTTTACCTCCTCAAAGTGAGGAGGTATATAGAAGTAGTTGATTTCCCCCCCCAAAATAAAAACTTATTATTATAATTATCCAGTTGTGATAATGTAACATTTAAGGGCCCTGTTGCTATTTAGCCTGACCTGTGGTGGCACAGTGGATAAAGTGTCAACCTGGAATGCTAAGGTTGCCAGTTCGAAACCCTGGGCTTACTTGGTCAAGGCATATATGGAAGTTGATGCTTCCTACTCCTTTCCTCCTTCTCTCTCTCTCTCTCTCTCACTCACTCTCTCCTAAAATGAATAAATAAAATCTTTTTTTTTTTCATTGAAAAAAAAAAGATTGCTATTTCAAGCTAATGAAATAGAGAAACTTCTGTTTCTATGTCAGGTAAGATTATCAAAACTCCCAGTTCTATTGCAGAAGCTCTTCTGTGGTAGCACCCTTCAAGACAGCCCCCAAGGAACCCCTCCCTAATCAAGTTACCTCCCACACTGTGCCATAGTTAGTCTGTGTAACCAATAGGACATGGCAAAGCCCTTGGTTTCTTCTATCTTGAATCACTAGCTCTGGAGGAAGCAACTGCCCAGGCAATCTTTGGAGACATCCACAGGGCAAAGAACTGAGATACCAGACAACAGGCACCAAGCATGAAGGCTCGTTAACAACTACATGAAGTTGACTCTCCCTCAGTTGAGCCTTTAGATGACTACAGTCCTGGCTGACAGCTTGACTGCCACCTAATGACGGAACCTGAGCTACAATCATTTAGCTAAACACTCCTGAATTCCTGGCCCACAAAAATTATGATAATAGTTTTGATGGACTAAGTTCCTACATTTAGGGTAATTTGTTACTCAGTAATAAATAACTAATACATTTCTTAATTAATACATACAATCACACGCATTCATGTGCACGCACACATTCATTAGAAATTCTTAGCCTCCTTTTCAACCTGATAATTATACTACATTTGGAGCCCTGCTCTAAACTTGTCCACACTAAGGAACTATATTATAATGTCCTTTAGTTCTTCATCTTGGAGACTTCAGTCCCTGGAGCCTAGGATGTACCCATCTCACAACAAATTCCTTCATATATCACAGGGTATATTCTATGTTGGGAAAAAAGACCCTTTTGGCTTCCATGTCTTTATCAAATAAAGGCAAATACAAATGAAAGTGTTTGCCCTACTAAAGAGAAAACCCTTCTTATAAACTTCTCTTCTAAGATGAAAGGAGATTCCAAATTTTATGAACTGTAGAAAATCAGTGAAGCAGAACATGGAATCAATAAATTCTTGGTTCATTGTCAGCTGGTTGAAGAGATTCTTTTGAAACATTTATAACATAGGTTATTATAAAAAATAAACCAAATACAGGTGTAAGGTGATATCTCTTGGTGGTTTTAATTTGCATTTCTCTGATGATTAGTGACGTTGGGCATCCTTTCACATGTGTATTAGCCATCTGTATATCCACTTTGGAGAAATGTCTGTTTAGGTCTTCTGCCCATTTTTTAATTGGATTGTTTGAGAGGTTTTTGGTGTTAAGTTGTATGAGTTCTTTATAAATTTGGATATTAACTCCTTATTAAATATGTCCTGGCCACATATCTTCTTTCATTCAGTAGGTTGTCTTTTCCTTTCATTGATAGTTTCTTTTGTTATGCAAAACTTTTTTAGTTTGATGTAGTCTCATTTGTTTATTTTTTCTTTTGTTTCCTTTGCCTAAAGAGGTATATCCAAAAATACATATTACTAAGAGCAGTATCAGAGAGTTTATGTCTGTATTTTCTTCTAAGAGCATTATGGTTTGGGGTCCTATATTTGTCTTTAACCTATTTTGAGTTTATTGAGGTATATGATATAAGAAAGCAGTCCAGTTTCATTTCTTTGCATGTATCTGTCCAGCTTTCCCAACACCATTTATTGAAGAGACTGAGATATCACCTCACACCTATCAAAATGACTGTCATAAATAAATCAACAAATAGCAAGTATTGACAAGGATGTCAGGAAAAGCGAACCCTTATGCACTGTTATTGGGATTACAAATTGGTGCAGCCACTATGTAAAAGAGTATGGAGAGTCCTCAAAAAATTTGAAAATAAAACTACCTTATGACCCAATAATTCCACTTCTGGGTATTTATCTAAAGAAACCAAAACACTAATTTGAAAGAATATATGCACCCCTGTGTTCATTGCAACATTATTTACTATAACCAAGGTTGGAAAGCCACCTAAATGTCCATCAATAGACAACTAAATAAAGAATACTGGTAAATATATGCAATGAAATATACTTGGCTATAAAAATGGAATATTACTTGGCTATAAAACTTGGCTATAAAAAGAGAATATTACTTGGCTATAAAAATAAGTCAGAAAGAAAAAGATAAGTACCATATGGTTTCTTACTTATTTGTGGAATCTAAAAATCAAATGAACAAACAAAGCAGAAACAGAGTTACAGATACAGAGAACAAACGACAGTTACTAGATAGGAAGGGCTTGGGGGCTGGGTGGAAAAGGTGAGGAGAGTAAGAAGTACAAATTGGAAGTTACAAAACAGTCATGGGGATGTAAAGTACAGTACAGGGAACTAGTCGATAATATTGTAATAATTATGTATGGTGCCAGATGGGTACTATACTTATGGAGAGGATCACTTTATAAGATATATAAATGTCCAACCATTATGCTACACATCTGAAACTAATATAATATTGACTGTAAACTGTAATTTAAAAAAAATTTTAATTTAAAAAATAAATCAAAGAACCAATTTAAATGAACAATTTATGCATATATTAATTCTTATGCTTTGAAATATAGTGCAGATTTATGAGTTCAAAGATATTACTATTTAGTATTTTGTAAAACATGGTACATAAGTACATTTGTAAAAGACTTAAAAGATTATGCCTCATATCTGTCATTACCTATTAAATTCTACAGCCATAATTTAGTTAATCCCCAAATTCTCTGCCATCATCATGAGATGAAACACCCTTGATGAACAAAATGATTTGTTTATTATATAAAATGAATCATGAAGTAAAACTATTTCTGGTTTAAACTATAATATCCAGTAACTGAGTCATGCCGGTGTAAAGCACAGTTGATCTAAGTATTAACAGTAATGTCATTAACATAAAATATTGAAGATAAGTAAAAGAAATGAGACAAAAACTAGAATATGTCACTATACTGTAAATAACTTTATTCTGGACTTTAGTCTATTATATATAATGAAATATTTTCATCATAATAATATTCAGAATGTAGAAGGGCTGCCCACTGGGCCTTTAAGAAGGAGGACAAGTGGATGAGAAGAAATTTGACATTAATCTTTGCAATCAGAAAAAGACCCATACTAAATGCCATCAAACCAAGCGAGAACAAGATAATTGCCCTTTGAAGCACTTTCTGTAATCTACCTCAATTTAATTCAATCATGAATACTTAGAAATTTCCTGAAATCTCAGCCGCTTTTCAACTCAGACTTGAATCCTCAGAATCCAATAAAGATAAAACACTTAGAAACATCTCAAAGGCCCAAACCTCAAAGAAATTAAATATATAACTATAAAAACTATGTAATCATTTAAATATAAGCACAAAAAGCATTTGGCAAAAATTTAACACCCATTAATTATTTTTTTAAAAACCCTTAATAAATGAGGTACTTCTTCAAAGTGATATCTATAAACAAAGCTTAAAGTGAAATATGGAATGTTTCGCTTCCCCCTAAAATGGAGAATAAAGCAAAGATATACACTCCTACTATTCTATTCAAAATTATACTCAAAATCTTAACCTTTTGTATGAAGGTAAGAAAAAAGAAGCCATAAAGTTTAGAAAGTAATAAGTAAAACTATCTCTGTTTGCAGATGGCACAGTGGTTTATTTAGAAAATCCAATGAGATGCATAAAAAAGTCATTAAAACTTATATGAGTATTCATCAAAGTAAAACATACAAGAGCCAGTTATAGTTTTAATATTAGCATTAACAATGGGAAAAGAAATCTGGAGATGTTTTCTCGGAACATATGTACCCTGATTTATCAATGTCACTGCATTAAAATTAATAAAAATAAAAGAAAAAAACCAATGGGAAAAGAGCCTGACCAGGCTGTGGTGCAGTGGATAGAGAGTCGAACTGGGTTGTGGAGGACCGAGGTTCGAGATCCCAAGGTGGCCAGCTTGAGCGCGGGCTCATCTGGTTTGAGCAAAGCTCATCAGCTTGGATCCAAGGTCGCTGGCTCGAGCAAGGGGTTACTCAGTCTGCTGTAGCCCCCAGTCAAGGCACATATGAGAAATCAATCAATGAACAACTAAGGAGCTGCAAAGAAGAATTGATGTTTCTCATCTTTCTCCCTTCCGGTCTGTCCCTATCTGTCCCTCTCTCTGACTCTCTCTGTCTCTGCTACAAAAAAAAAAAAAGAAAGAAAAAGATGGGGAAAGAAAATTTTAATTTACAAAAGAATTCAAGGCATTTACAATTCAAAGATCAAACATATAAGAAAAACAATTGGAAGCCAAATATTATTTAAGAAAAAATTATGAATATATTAGTACTTTAAGTTACCATAAATCTGAAAAAGTTAACAAAAGTTAACAAATAACAAAATTTTATAACTAATACCAAAAAAAAAAAAAAGACCTCTAAGTGTACTATTCACTAAAAGACACAGAGGGAACAAAATGTCTGATTTCCTCTGCAAAGAATTATGATTTGGTAATAGAAACAAAATAAAGTCATACAAAACAATTAGGTAATACTGAAATGTTAACCTGTGAGTTGCAGCACAGAGCCTATAAAACAGGAAACCTCAGTACAGACTGGAAGAGTCAGAAGGCAAGTAGGGCTTAGGCCTAATGACAATAACTGACTTATATGATACAGCACTTTACTGTTTTCTCAGTACTTTCAGATTTTACCTCTTTACTGTTTAAACTTCTGTGAGATAAACAAGGCTTAAATCCAGTCTCTACTTTATGGAAGTGTCTGAGATCATGTAACTGTAAGATGATGATGCAGGACCAGAATGTAAGTCCTCAGTCTCTTCATTTTCCAGAGAAGGACTGCATGAGCAGACCATGTGGGGAGTGAAGATGGGGCTGGGCGGTTCAGATGTAGTACAGGGTCAGCATTATAAGGTGACCAGAAAGTCAAACTGGATGGGTCAGGCACAGCCTTGAGATAGAAAAATCACACGCGCGCGCATGCACACACACACACACACACACACACACACACACAACACAAACCCCATAGTCAGTCTGGGTTTTTTTGTAATAAATAAATTTTTATTAATTTCAATAAATCAGAGTACATATATTCAAAGAAAACATGTCCAGGTTATCAGTCAGACTGTTTTTAATGAGGAAGGGAAGCTTAGGGGTGTGGATCCCAGATAAGGGTATCATGCTCCCAGGTGTTCCAACCTCAAACCTAGCATTACTATGTAACCTCGTGCAAGCTACAGTCCCACATCTGAAAAATGACCAACTCTGTTCAGCACAATAGCTTCATATTCTTTTCCTTAGAGATGGCTCCCTAATAGTATGCATTTCAGGCTCCGAGGAATTGGGAACTTTTTCCATACTTTTAATATTAGCCACACTTATTTCATAACACAAACATGGAATCCTGTCACTTGTGATAGAGCCACAAAGGAAACAGGGTGGGAAGGACCCCAGAGTACCCACCTGAAACATCCATGCACTATTGCCTCTCTGAACACCAAGAAATTAGCAGGTAGTGATAGCAATAATCAGTACTTGTAGAACGGAGCAGATCCTCACCAGAGTTTCTAAGAGCTCAGTCTGTTAATACTCAGATGCATTTAAAAGGAGAAAATTCTAAAACTTTGGGTGCCAGTTTCCCCCTGAATTGAAACTGATTTTGCCACATGCCCATTCCCTCCAGGCTGCTCAGATCTCTCTATGAGGCAACAACCAGAGCACCATCTTATAAATTGGTCTGGTGAATTCTGTTCTATAGAGAAGATAAACCAGCCATTGGACTGAAAGTAGAACCAAATGTCCACAGGATGTGGCTCTACTCACAGCAATGGTAATTATTCAATGGGGCATAGCTTTTTTGAAGCTCCAGGCTTAATGCCTTACACACAGAACTCCACAGGAATACTCTGAGCTAAGTACTAGCTTAACTGCTTTTTACATTTCAGGAAATTGAGACTCCAAGAGTCTAAGCACCTTGAACAGGTCACACAGCAATCAAGTGGCAGAGCTGGGAAGTGAGTTTTCCCTCCAAGCTTCACACTGCTGTCTCTCAAAATGGGACGCAAGGATCTTAGAGTATGGTGCTGAAAGTGATGGCCAGCACTCACACAGCCCCGGCTCCTAATGTTGAGACTGTATATAAAATGGCACATAGTGGCAGAACCAGAGAGTCACAGTAGGAAGAACAGACCCTCAGACTCAAGGGTCTTTGGAATTCTTCCATCATCTCTATCCCTATGGTCCAGGAGAAGCCTTCTACATCACATGTTGGGAAAGCCAGTGCTCAATCTCCCCACCCAAACTGACCAAAAGAACATCTGTCGAGTCCCTGGCTCTTTGCAAAGAAAGGTGAGCTGAGGGTAAGAAGAGGTTGTTTATGTAGATTTCAGCTTTAGAACAACTGTCGTCAGTGGCAGTCGGCACAGGTGAGTAAGGTCAAAACAATAACAGAACGCTCTTTATTTGAGATCATAGCTATTGCTTAATTACATACTGCATTATGTTATGATGTTGCTAGGGTTTCTAGCCTCCAGCACTCTTGAACCTCCATCTCTGTTTCTCTGGGTGTGACCCTTGGAACTTTGCCACCACTGAATATTTTCTGTGCCGACTCCAGGTCCCCTGGCTTTGACAAGGGGGTAACCCGGCAAACAAATCCTGGGAGAATCCCAGCACCCCAAATTAATGTAAGAATCAAGAAAACCTTTATTTTGGTTGAAATGACTCTCCCTGTCTGAAAAAACACCGCTTTCTTTTATTTTTTTTCTAAACAAAAAATGCTTTCTTCTGTGTTGCTTGGTCACTCAACAAGGAAAAAGGAACTGCTTCTATTCTTTATTGTTTGGTGTTTACTTAGGGCACAGAGGTAGAGTCCAATGCCTGTGAAAAATCTTGTGTATAAACTGGAAATTCTGGCTTCTAAAAGAGTCTGTTCATTTCATTTTATTTTGGGATGTGTAGATTTTCTTTTCACCAATTGTCAAAGGAATGACTAATATTGCAAAGGATTTGGTTTTGTTTTGGGAGTGTTTTTGAAGGATTTCTTTTGTCTTTAAAACAACTGCAAAGTTGTGTTAGAGCAGAAATCTTAAGGTACATTCTTATTTTTTTGTTGTTGTTTCTTATTTTAGAAAAATGTGCTGAAGGAAAGCTATAAATATAATAACTTTAGATAAAAAAATGTATCGGTGGGGTTAGGTAAGTTGTACAATATTGTCACGGGCATGTAAGAAAGGAAAATAAATACAAAAGAAGTATTACTTCAGAAATTTTTAATTTTAAACTTGGTCCTAGACTTTTTAATATACATTCTCTAGGCTCACCAACAGTGCAGAGTAAAAATCTTCTGTATTTGTTTGTATGCATGGATAAAGAATAAAAGGATTAAAAAGACTACAGAAGGCCCTGGCTGGTTGGTTCAGTGGTAGAGCATCGGCCCAGGGTGTGAAACTCTAGAGTTTGATTCCCAGCCAGGACACACAAGAAAAGCACCCATCTGCTTCTCCCCCCCCTCCTTCCTTTCTGTCTCTCTCTTCCTCTCCCGCAGCCAAGGCTCCAATGGAACAAAGTTGTCCTGGGTGCTGAGGATGGCTCCATGGCCTCCATCTCAGGTGCTAGAATGGCTCCAGTTGCAATGGAGCATGGCCCTCTGGAGGGCATGCCGGGTGGATTCCAGTCGGGTGCATGTGGGAATCTCTCTCTCTTCCTCCCCACTTCTCACTTCAGAAAAATAAAAAATAAAAAAAGACTACAGAAAAAAAAGGAAGCATTGTCAAGTTATGTATTTGGAATATACTAAAGCATTACTTTATTAAAAATTAATCTAGTAGCTGAATGAATAGTTGAAATTTTTTAAGGGAGAAGTACACAGTTTAGACTAAAAAAAATTTTGGGAAATCCTAACTTCATAGAGATAGTATGCTATAAATAATAAAATTTCTCCAAATGATAAAATTATGACCAATGTGGTAAAAGCACTGGGCAGGGTGAAAAGACTGGTCTTACTTCCATATCTACTAGTCAATGTGCAGCTTTGTCCTTGAACTGTCTGGACTTGAGTTTCCTCAATCTGCAAAAGAGGCAGCTCCCCTAGATGACGTCTAAGAAATATGAATCTATTGTCATTTGCATTTTTATCAATGTCAGTTTACTTTTTGCCTATCTTTAATTTAAATATGTAATGTGTGAGAGTATTCTCACTGAGGTGCAAAAAAAAAATATTATTCATTTTGTTTTTCCAATCTTCCATTTTTTATAATCTTGGCAAACATTACATTCAGTATTCTGGCTTTGGCAAACCACCGAGACCATCACATGCTGCAGACGTTGGAAACTTTCCCCTTAAGTATGGGAGCCTTGCAGCTCTTTTTCTTCCCCTCGAGATCCCTTCTTGCTAGAAACCATCTTGTTCATGTTATTGTCTCAACAGCCCTTTCAAAAACTGTTTTAGGTTAGTAGAAAATACCATGCACAGAAAGAACATACTATCTGAGACTAGGAGTGACAGGAGCCATCATTCAGCCACAAAATTCTTGCCTGTTATGGGAAGTACAAACAGTTTGTACACGCACCCTTCCTTGAAGGGATTTCTGTTAGCCTAGAGAGCAGGTCTGCTTTCCTCTGCTCAAAACCTGTCCTGTTTAACATTCCTCCACCATACTTACACTTCTCTGTCAGGTTTAGCCCCTCACTGGATTCATAACATGGTGCTTTCTCCCACTGTGTGTGCTTTTCTGGGTTTTGCCCCTATCCAGTGCCATAGCCATCAGCCAAATTGGCATAGAGAAGCTGAGGAACCACAGAGATGGGGGAGGCATCCTTGAAGATGAATCGAATAAGCAGTTTGACACAGACAAAATAGCAGACTTACTGCTGGAATTTTTACTTAGTGTGGTAACTTGAAATATACCACCTGCCATGCCTTTCAAAAATTTGTATGTGAAAGTCTTTACCACTAGTATCTCAGACTGTGGGCGAGAGCATTAGGGTAAAACCTCTAATCCAATCTGACTGAATTCCTCATAAAAAGAGAGACTGGGATACAGATATGCACAGAGAATAGAAGGCGTGAAGGTAGAATGCAAAGAAGACCATCTGCAAGCTAAGAAGTGAGCCTTCAGAAGAAACTAAACCTGCCGACACCTCCTTGATCTCAGACTTTCAACCCCCAGAAGTGTGAAGAGATAAATGTCTGCGGTTTAAAGCTATGGTACCTTGTCATGGTGGCTCTCCCATATGAATACACTTAACAAACAATTGTCTTAGTGAAGTTGACTGGCAGGAAAACATTTTGAAGGACCCAGGAGCGCTGCTGTCGGGGTTATCACTGCTCACACATCAGTGTATTTATCTGGTGCTCTCTTCAAACTGTGAAGGGACCCTTTTCTCCAGGGGCCATGCTCATGATGCCTGGGGTCAGACAAGAAACTAAATGTCTGTATAGTACATGGCCTGTTGGGTCCATCAGAGCAGACAATGAAATTTTTCTAAAGATGGCTTTTCATTAAGAGAGTGGAAAGTTTTGGCACGTAGGTGCTCAGTAAATATTTGTTCAATGAGTGAGCACAGCCTTTGGGACCCTGATGAACTACCTTCTCAGGATGGGGTTCTTTCTACCCAAAGGATCTGTCTCTAGAGTCAAAGCTCCCTCCAGCTTTTTCAGAACCACAGCACTCCTCCTTCTTTCCTCTTCAAAAATATGCTCAGGTCTTCTCTCAGAATCTTCTCTGAGTGATATTCCCCTTCTCTTTTCAGTAACAAAATCTCATAGATTGCATTCCAATGGACAAAATAGTTTCGCCTCTAGAGATATTCCCAAAAGGTGGCTATCACGCTATAACATGTGGGCCAGTGCTACAGTGGGGCAAAGAAGTGATGCTTCTCGGTTCTGTTTCATCTTTCTCCCCAAGGTCAATTTTTCTCTCTAAGGATGGCCAACACTAGCTCATGCAATTGACAAAGCATATCAATGGGCATTGCTTCATCTAATATCCACAACAACCCGCAAACAAAGTTGAGTTAGAGATGCACCTCAGAAAGGTACTATAGCCTTAGTGTGCAGACGTAGTATTGATTGACTCATTTAAAAAAACCCCGACCACCATTCTACCCATGTAATTATTGACAGTCATGAATTATAACAAGACAAAATGTAGTTCAAGGATTTTGTAGAGCTGGTAAGAAAATCTGACTGTCCCTTTATCACCTTGGAATAGCACTGACACATGGGTGGCATGAATCTAACCATCTCCCTCTGCATCCACAAAAGACACACTGACCATGCACACTTCTGGCTGGGCTGGACACCACCTCCCCCCACACAGACTCTGCAATGCAATATGCTGTCTCTCTGGCTAAGTAAATGTTCGTGAGAGAGCCCGACAAGCTCTGATCAGCTGTTGAGATATTTATTTGTACATATTGATGCTAAAGATAATCTGATGACTAGGTTTTAAAGTGTGTTCATGAATGCCCTTTATGATATTTTATCATTATGCTTTCTTAATTCTTTATGGAGATTTAGGGCTGGAGTGCAACATCCTCTTTATAAACGTCCAAAATAATTCTGACCAAGCCAAGCCTGAACCAGTAGCTGGTGTGCTGTACAAAACAAAGAACCCCCGAGAGTATTCACTTACAATGAGCTGCTGGAAGCAGTGAGGAAAACTAGTGGCTACTTCTCCTTCCCACGAAGCTCTCACATCCAGGTCCAAACAGGAACCTCTGCCAATCACAAACATCTTGGGGAAAGGATGATTTGTTCCATTTCTAAGCCCGAATCATGGAATACAAAAAGCACTAACAGTTGAGATGCCATATGCAACCCCTTAGTTTAGATGTTCCATGCTGAGTCGAGCTGCCTGCTTTCTTCACAACTTTGGCAGCACCAGAGAGCTACTGAAAGGTGTTGTTATCTCAGATGGGCTCTTCTGTTGAACAACAGTTTTTGGAATATGGCATTCACAGAGTATTTGGGGCCAGGAGAGAGGGCAGGTTGGCAGGCAAAGAATGCAGATTTATAAGGTTGCATTTGTTCCGGAGGTCAACATCCAAAAAAAAATATGTTGACTTCTTATAAATCATGAAAATTTTCAATTCTGTTACCAGTTTTATCAACTTTTGTTGTTTTCCTTTGCTTTGCATTTGATCAAAGCAAAGTCCTGCTCCTCCACCTATAGAAGTTGGTTCTAACTTGTTTTGATTCTTAGGGAATAGTATAAAAAACAGCTTTCATGCTTGCTTATTTCTTTCCTAATTCCCATGTAACTGACATTCTTGGGAAGAAGCCATTTTGTAGTAAATATGGGACAGGGGATATGCGAGTTCAAACCATGCCCTCACCAGCTGAACCTACACCCACTCAAGAGTTGGACTTAGCCCCATCTCTTCAGTTGGACACAGCCACCCAAACAGTACTTGGGGCACAATGAAACTGCCAATACACACATATATACACATGTGCATGTGCATGCACACGTACACATACAACTAACACAGGCACATGCACAACCAGACCACCTGTCACCGACCATCTAAATGGGCTCTTCCTCAATCCAAATGATGTGTATCCTTTGTTCCTTATTAGATTTTAAGTTACTTGAATGTTTACACTGAAGCCTTTACTTTTTTTTTAAGTGAGAGGAGGGGAGATAGAGAGACAGATACCTGCATGCGCCCCGACCCGGATCTACTTGGCAACCCCTGTCTGGGGCTGATGCTTGAATCAACTGAGCTAGCTATCTTCAGCACCCAGGGCCAATGCTCAAACCAATCAAGCTACTGGCTGTAATAGGGGAAGAGAGAGAGGAAGAGAAGCAGTGGTTGCTTCTCTCCCTCTCTTTTTTTTTAATTTATTAAGTAAGAGGTGGAGAGGCAGAGACAGACTCCTGTATGTGCTCAAACCGGGATCCACCTGGCAAGCTCCCTACCAGGGGATGCTCTGCCTGTCTGGGCTGCTGCTTCATTGCTCAGCAACCGAGCTACTTCAGTGCTTTAAGTGAGGCCATGGAGCCATCCTCAGCAGCTGCAGCCAACTTTGCTTGAACCACTCAAGCCATGGCTGCAGGAGGGGCAGAGAGAATGAGAAAGAGAGATAGAGAAAGGGGAGGAAGGGTGTAGAAGCAGATGGTCCCTTCTTCTGTGTGCCATGACCGGGAAACAAACTTGGGACTTCCACATGCCAGCTGACACTCTACTGCTGAACCAACTGGCCAGGGCTGGATGGTCACTTCTCCTGTGTGCCTTGACTATGGATTAAACCTGGGATGTCTACACACCAGGCCAATGCTCTATTCATTTAACAAACCGTCAGGGCCTAAAGTTTTTTCTGAACTTATATTTCTGTCCCAATATAGAGCCATCAGAAGTAAATGGTCCCTTGGGACTGACTGGCCAGGGTTAGTGACCACCTTCTTCCCTGTCAGAGGGGTAACAGCAACCAGCATAAGGAATAAGTTGAATTCAGATGTGGACATTGAAATAATCCACAAAATAGAACAAAAATTACAGTCTTCCATGTGAGTGAAGGTCACTGAAACATTAGGGAAGAAAAACTATAAGAAAAGAAGAACTAAACATCCAAACTAAAGTAACTTCTTAAATCATCTTTAGAATAATTTTCACTTATTTTTTTTCCTGTTGACATAAGACTTACCAGAAGCTTTCTGGAACCATGGCTTCTCAACCATGTAAACCACAGTAAAATAACGACTCTTGGTTTACTTATTCTTCGGGTTTGCTACAATTGATCTCAAAACATATGACAAGAGAAAGACAAATAAAAAGGAGCCAAGACTCTGAAAAAATAGCAAGATAATGGGCACACTTCCTACAATGGCAGCCGAAGTGTAATTTCCCAAACCTTTTTCTTAGTGTCTGTGAAAGAAGGAGAGGCTATCAGTCCTTGGCAGATATCCATGGTGACCAAATCAATGACAGCTTCAGGGTAATCCTATTCAACTTCCTATTTTAGCAGAGGAGAAAACTGAGACCCAGAGGACTGAGACAACCAACCCACTTGAGGTCACTAAGGTGGTTAGTGGCAAAACTGGGCTTAAAGCCTTGTTTTATTGGCTCCTTGTCATGGACTTGCAGAATCCTACAGTAGGAGGAACCACCCAGTCCAATCAGCCTGAGACTTCACCTGCACCAGGTGTGGGACTAGTTTGTACCTGAGCTCTGGGGGAGAAGAAGGGTGAGACTGACCTCACCTCTACCCAGGCGGACCATCCTGACATTGGACATCTCTCTGAATGTAAAAATGTCTTAGTTTCCACCCCCAGTCCTCCTTCTGTCCTTGGAGGTTACATACAGGTTTTACCTTGCTTCTCTGATCCTTGCCTTCAGAGTCACAGGTAGCTGTGTGTCTTTTAGTATGTCAGTCATTCTCCCTGAGGCATGCAATCAGCCCCTGAGCCCCACGCTTTGGGTGTATTTTGTCCTTGTTGTCTGAAATGCATTGCCCAAATGGAATGCCAGTACACCAGAAGTAGTTAAATTAGCCTGGAGAAGAGAGGGGCAGTTTCCTCTTTTCAGGAGGAAACATCCTGCTTAATGCAGCCAAAGAAGGACTAAGCAAACAGGTGGCATCTGCCTTCTACCACAAGCCCGAGGTTCTTTTTATGCTTTATCTTGCTGCTAAGCCCTGTTGCACCCTGGGAATGCTAGTGAATTTAAATCTGTGAACCCAAGGAAAGAGACTTTATACTGAATCATTTAATACACTACTTTTATGTTATCCAGCCTTTCTGTCTAATCTGTGATGTGAGGCCCTGTAGGGTCTTAACCGAGAACATCCTTCTAAATGTGTATATCCTGGGCAGGACATACTGAGTGGTGTGGTTCAGCACGACAAGTGTCTCTCTAAAGTCACTGTTGGTCATCACATAGACCAGCCTTTGCAGGATGTAGTCACTGGACCTTTAATAACTTGCCATCATTCTGACCTGTAGCCATATGTCTTCATTTTGTACACAAGGATAGCACCAGGGGAGACCATGCCAAAGACCTTGCTGAGTAACCCATGGTGGCAGCATTTCCTTGACTACCAGTCTAGTGGCCCTGTCACAAGAAACAATGGATTTGCTGCAACATGGTTTGTACCTGTGGATCTAGACTTGTGCATCTGCCATGACCACCCTGGCACCTCAGCAAATATTGACAGGCATACCTCATGTTCCAATCATCACCTCTGCCATGTTAAATCTGAAGAGCACTTAGCTAATTTCAAGGAGGAGGTTGGCCATGACAGCACTGGAAACTACTGAGCTATCCAGGCTCTGTCTATCCAAGAGCTTAGCTGGGAGAGTTTCCAATGAGCTACGTGCCCATTCCTTGGTGGGCTTTCAGGAGGACAGAGGATGGGCAGGGAATGGTTCAGTGCTGCTGCCCATGCATGGCTCAAGAGAAGACTGGGCAGTTTTGCCCAGTCTTCTCCTCCAAGGCACGGTCTTCAGACATCCCTCATCTTCAGAATTCCTTATGTGCTCCCCTGAAACAAGCCCCAGTTGCTGCCTGCCTCTGGGCTGGCTCCTAGCTCCCTGCACACCTGTTCTTACCTCTTGCCCAGTATCCACTCCTGCTAACAGGAGTCATTCATGCTCCAGTCTGTCTGCATGGGTTTTATGAATTTATGTTGCAAAAGTAACACAGCAACAGAATAAAGTATTCCAATCAAGCTAAAGATAAAAATGCATGGGGCCTTTCAGACCAATTAATATTTCACTTGTCAGTTTAGATTCCAGAGAAAAAATCCTTCTCCCTGTTAATAGTGATGTAAGAACCCTCTGTGTTTGCAAAGCCACAAATCTTCCTGATCAGAATGCCATTTAAAATCATTACAAAAGGTCAGTAATCTTTGCCTTCAACACAGAGGGGCTGCTTTCACATTTCTTTGGCAGTTTATTGCATAAATATTATTTTTGCCATCATTCTTCAGCATGTAGGTGGGATCTTCAGTAGGCAGAGACAGTGATAAATGAGTCTCCGGGTGTTACTGCTCTTTAAAAAATTCCTTTAACAAATAGTTATGAGGACTGAAGTCATTTTCAGAGGCAGCTCTGAGGGTAGGCTCCTCCATTTCTTAAAGAAACACTGACCTGTTTGATAGCTACAGAATATGCTCTCAAGGAGACAAAACAGAATGCCCATATGTTGAGTACAACACTGTCAAGTCTCTTCACCATTCAAGCAAATACTATTTGATGCTTGGCATGCAGACAACAGTAAGCATGCTGGGGACTTGGCAAAGCAGGGGAATGTACGCCGCTCAATCTGCTCTTTACAGCACATGGTAAGTATGGAAGTTAATTCTTTCTAATTGTTTAAAAGACTCCAACTCTGAGAGTTTGTGACTGAGTCAAGATTGCTAGACTAATGAGCAGAAAGAGCAGACTAGAACTTCAGTTTCTTCAACCCAAGACACAGACTCTTCAGGAGAGAGAGACAGACAGCAACAGAAGATGGAAACACTAGAGTGTTGGACCCAAGCAGACTTGGATTCCAATCCTAACTCTCCTTCCTACCAAACCTGTGGCTTGGGCTAGCCATGTAGGTGCTCTAAATTCTAGTCTTCTTACCCTTTGGAGTTTGAGCTCTCCACCAGACTTGAATCCTCTCCCATAGAGGGCAAAGAACACACAGTCCTGCTCTGCACTGCCTTCACCAGGCCTAACACAGAGCCTGACACACTCAATGAAAATGATAAATAAGTCAGTGAATGAATGAATGAAGGCAGGGAGGTCCTGCTCCAGCAAAGAAATCTATTTAACTTTGTGGGACCCAGTGTTCCCCAAAACCTGCATCCGAGTTCATTTTTCTTTGAATACCTATAACCTACCTTCCTGAGAAATGCTATTCTAGAGGAGCGGGTCATATTTATAGCCCTCACTGGATGTGGGCTGTTTGCCGCTTCGAGATGAGGTTCAGTGGTCCCCATAGGTCTTTTCTTCTAGCCATTGCCAATTTCATATGAAGCCTCAATTGACTTTTCTCAAACCTGAGTATAGAGCTGAATGCCTTTCTCCATCCACCAATTAACTTACAAAATGCTAATTTTCATCTCACTATTAGTCTAGGAAAAAAATAAGAATTAGGAAAGAATATTAGTATGATGTAAATCTGCAATGTAGCCCAAGAAGAAATAAAACTTTTCTTTATACTCCTTGTGGATTAACTGAGTCCCAACTCCCACCTATTAGCCTCATATCAAGACTTAAAATAATATTTAATTTTCTTCCTAGGAGAAGGGGTAAGAAGATAACATTTCTACAATCACCAAGACATTGCAAATGAAGTCATTTTATTTTATTTCCATAGAAGTATAGGTATCTGTAAATGGGACCATTGCTGAGAGAAAGCTATCTCAGCAGCGATGAAAAGTGTGTAATGAGAGCAGGGGTGTTGGTTCCCCAGGGGTGGTGGCCACCACCCGGAATGGCCCCTGCAGAGATGCCACAGAGCACAACAGAAAACATACAGCAGCCCCGCGGCTCCCGGACGAGATGGACAGAGTTTCCTTCATTCATGAGTCACTGGCTATCTTAGTCTAATTGGGCTGCTAGAACAAAACACCACAGGTGGGGTGGCTTAAACACCACACACTTATTTCTCCCGGTTCTGGAGGCTGGAAGTCCAGGATGAAGGTGCTGGCCAACTCAGTTTCTGGTGAGCGCTTCCCTTCCAGTTCATAGGGCAGCTGCCTTCTCGCTGTGTCCTCACATGGCCTTTGTTTCTCTTCTTGCAATCCAGTCCAGTTGGGTTGGGACTCCACCCTCATGACCTCATTTTATCTTAATCATTTCCTCACAATTCTTATTTCCAAATATAGTCACATCGGAGGTAGGCGTTCAACATATGAATTTGAGGGAGACATAAACAGTCCATAACACTGACCTTTGCTAGCATAAGAACTACCAAAACAGACCTGAGATGCCAACTGCCTTGCACAGAATGGGCTTGACACACATGATGAGTGTTATTCCTAGAGGTCATGCTGTCCAGTCACAAAGAAGTTTAGCAATAAGGAGTAAGAAAGCTATGTCACACTGCTACTCCACACCTGGCACACCTGGTCCCAAGAGCTGCATTAAACTTGAGGAAAAAAAAAAAACAGGAATAAAATGCCCCTCCAGACAACCCATGTGTTTATCAACAGATGAATGGATAAGCAAAATGTAGTATATACATGCAATGAAATATGATTCAGCCTTGAAAAGAATGAAATTCTGATACGTGCTGCAGCGTGATGAACTATGAGAACATTGTGCTCAGTGAAGTAGGCAGTCACAGAAGGATAAATACTGTAGGACCCCATTTACATGAGGGTCCTAGAATAGTAGATTCATAGAGATGGAGAGTTGACAGATGGTTGCCACAGGCTGGATGGAGGGGAGAGAGGGGAGTTATTATTGAATGTGCATAGAGTGTAAGTTTGCAAGATAAAAATGTTCTAGATATAGATGGTGGTGATGGTTGCACATAATGTGAATATACTTAACCTACTGAACTGTACACCTAAGAAGTGTTTAAGATGATGCATTTTACATTGTGTGTACTTTATCATAATTTTTAAAACAATATAAGCTATAAGAAAGAAAGAAAGAAAGAAAGAAAGAAAGAAAGAAAGAAAGAAAGAGAAAGAAGAAAGAAAGAAGAAAGAAAGAAAGAAAGAAAGAAAGAAAGAAAGAAAGAAAGAAAGAAAGAAAGAAAGAAAGAAAGAAAGAAAGCAAGCTCCTCTTAAAGAAGTTATGGTCACCTTTATGCAGCCTCCTCAGCACTGCACAGCCAGTTTCTTTCCCGTCCTGGCCACCTAACCACCACTGCCACTATCTATGCTGTCTCATCCTGGTCACCTAACCACAACTGCCACTATGGGGATATTTCCAAGGTGATGGTTTCTATTTAAGCCTGGACTTAGCTCTTTTAATGGAGTAAGGTCTGTGTTGAGGCAGCCAAGCTGTGGAAAGCTCTTTGACATTTCATAACACACCTGCTAACTTCAATAGCACTTTCAGCATTCCAGCGGAAAAAGCATCTCGACCTGACAGACGTTTTCAATGACTGGCATTCTTTCACAATTCTTGCTCTCCAAAATGTTTTTTAAAAACACCTCTGCCCATAAAATATAACACACAAAAAACGTTGCCTTATGAGTCATACGACTGGAACACACATTCAGTCCATGTAATAATCTTTATATAATTTGCTCCTTAGTTGTTGTCAGACCCATTAGGTAAATATGCAACATGTATTTCTTTGAAAATAATGGCCTCTATAAAAACAATCATTGTGAATAGTTTGAGCAATAAAAAAATTCCACAACAAGTTTCACCAAGAAGAATTTTTAAAAGATAAAAGTATATTTGTTTGGAAGTCACTCAGGGTGAAATATCAAACAAGATTTTCCCAAGTCTACCCTGGGCATTGCTGCTTTTAAAATTTACACATAAAAAAAACCCAGATTGGTCTATCTGAGCAGTAGGGACAAATGCCAACATCTCTTAGCAGAGATCAACTTTGCACAGAAAAAATAGAATATAGAATCAATAGGTGGAAAAATAGAATTCAACTAACTAGCTTCCTTTCCTAAGCAGGACATTGCCATCCTCACCTCGTTTCCACACACAAAGACGGGTATCTCTGGCACTGCTCTGCACACAAAGAGCCTCACAACGAAGACATGTGTTCTCTTCTTGGCACACACAGTTAGAAAATTAGAAACTTTTTTTTTTTTGCTTGCAAAGAATGGGGCAGAATTTAATGTTGCTTCTAAACCTAACATGACTTATTTCAAGTTCTTTATCTCATAAATGAAATGGAGAGCTAAACCTTAGAAAGCAAAGTAGGATTCTATTTGAAAGGTGCAAGAAAAGCTGTGAGAACCAGAAATCATTACCCACACAATACATATACACTCAGACACACAATACACACACACAGTACACACATTCACATTCATACCTCACACACAGACACACAGACATGCTCACAAGCACATTCACACGCACATCCTCACTCTCAGCTGTTTCGTCCAGGGTTGATAAATACAAGACAGAGGCACTATCTTGCCACCCTCTGGAGCCCAGGGAAAACTGTAACTGCCCATGATATTACCCTTGCCCTTCAAGTCCAGACTTGCCCCTCCACCTCTCTCAGGCCATCAGACAGCATCTTTCCATCCACCCAGATGGCAGTTGAACTGGAACCTCTGTGCTCTCCCTGGTCTAAGCTTCTTCATTCTTGAATCCAGAACCCTAAATGAATAAATCAAGAACAAATGGAATTTTGTATTAGTAGAGTATAATTATCTTTTGCCTTTTTGTCTGGAGGAGTAAAGTTATATAACTACAGATAGGTTATAAAGCTTCTTAAATGTCAACTTGATTTTTTTAATGGCTTATTTAATTATGCCATTACCCTGAAATGTCTCCAAAAGTAGACATGAGACAGGAATGTTCTAGTAAGGCTCTGATTTGGGTCATGACCTCTATGGGTTGATCCAGACTTTGTATCCCTTGTTCTTAGAATTTGATAAGCAGCATGGACACATGCTCTGAATCCTCAATGTAAGGATGAAAGGGGATTAACTGTGACATTCTAAAGGTCTGCCACGCTCCATAAGTCTTCCTTCTTCCTCCAAAAAGAATGGAAACCACGTTATTGCTGTTTAATTAAAAGTTTATTGAGTAGAATTGTTACTATTGGATTAAGCTAAAAAAAATGGAATGGCTCTACTTCCTTTTTTCGTGTGTGTGTGTGTGTGTGTGTGTGTGTGTGTGTGGCACCAGGGGGTGGAGGAGCATATATGGTTTTTTCAAAGAAAGAAGGAAGGACAGGAATTTTCTGGTTGGTGTTATATAAATAAAAAATACAGGTATATCTACTTAGCTTCTACCACCAGCTTGATGAAATACACCAGAGTGTTTGGTTTCTTTAAGTCTCAAGGGCTATTTTGTCCTCTGTCCAGTAATCAGTAAATTTAAACAAATGGGTAACAAAGTTAAGGGTCTAGGTAGGACAAAGATTAATAAAAGAAAATCAGAATTTTCCAATGAAGCATTTTGTATCAAATACTTTAAGAAGTGTCCCCTACAAGTCTCTTTTCCAGTGTGTCCCCTCAGGTGAGACAGTGTTCTAGGAATACCTTGCTCCTCTCTCCAGTTCCTCACCAAGAGTAGAAAGGCAGATGAACACATGGTGTAGAGAAGAGGAACAGTGGTTGGTCTCTCGGCACATCTGTATAGTTAATGGACCAAGAAGAGGAGAAATAGAGTGACCACAGGAGTGCAGGGTGGGCTTCCCTGGTGCCACAAAAGGTTCCCCAGACCCTTCTCTTCTCATTTCAAAGATGCAGCCAAAATCACCCCCACTATCTGTGGTGGCCATCAGTCATGCCTGTGTCTTCCCAGGTCACTGCTAGCCCTGCACTTAAGCAAACACAGTTAAATTAATATAATATAAAAAAAACCAGAGGTATGTATAAATGTAATTTAGAAAATTAAACAGAGGAGAGTTTGATGAAATACACCAGGGTGTTTGGTTTCACGAAAAGCATAGTGTACTTTGCCCCAGCTCTAAGAACCCTCATTCTCTGGCTGAACTCAGGTTTTCACTCACCCTTCAAGACTGGGCTGGCTCAGGAGTCACCTTCCCAGTTCTCTTCCACAGAACTCCTCTCATCTGGGCTCCCCACTTTTATAGTACCGATCATATAGCATTGTAACTGCTGATTTATCAGCTTGCTTCCCTGGAATTTGGAATTCTTTGTAAAAGGGAATGTCTTTCATCTTTGTGTCTGCAGTTCAGTCCCTAATATTAAACATGTTAGACAAATAATGTTGAGCATTGACCTGAACATAGACTTGACTCAAGCGTTCATTGAGTCTTCAGCCCCAAACTGGCAAGACACCATGGGGAATGAAGAATAAATAGAAGACATACTTGCTTTCCCTAAATACCTAATACTTTCCTTGGAAAGGATTTACTTGGAAGCCAAGGTGTACGCTATAGACAAATTTCTTATAGAACCCACAGAATAGGAATGGGAGCTTTATAAGTTAGGGAAACTACATGGAAGATAGATGAAGTTCTTGAGCACAGGGAATGTAAAAGAGAGCCTGACTTGACTTGAGAGAGAAAGTAACAGGGGAAAGGAATGCCATGCACGAAGAGGCCTCTGACCCCAGGGTTGTGAACATAGCTCTGAGCAGTCAGTCCCGTCTTAAAACACTTGCTGCATATCTTTGTTAACTGTGTAGTCGTGGGTGAGCTCCTCACATGTTCTCTGCTTCAGTTTCTTCTGTTAAAAGGGGGAAGTGATAGAAACCTCAAATTGTGTGTTTTAAATAGGATAATGCATGGAAATCCTTAGCATGATGCAATTCTACAGCTTGTTCTAGTGTTAGCTGATAGCATGCACCCAGTAGCAATGAGCCAAGCCTGCCCACAGGACAAGGAGACAGACAGGCTATGCTAGTGTTGGTATCCCTTGAGAAATGTGTGAACATTGGCTTAAAGCAGCAATTTTCAAACAGTATGCCACAAGAATTTTAAAAAACATGTAATACCTTATTGTTTAGTCAGGAGCACTGACCTCTTTACCTCTAGATTGTCAAATAAAAAATGACAACAATCAACACAACAACAGCCATCTGATGTGAATAAATTAAAATACCCATTGTTTTTGTCAGATTGGCAAAAAAAAATTTTTTTTATATGTGCTGCAGAATTTTGGTAATTAGTTTCTGTGTGCCAGATGAAAAAGGTTGAAAATTGCTGGCATAAAAGAAATATAGTGGGCCTAGGCTATGAAGGACTTGAAAAACCAGTCAATGAATTTAGACATAATGTGAGAAGAAAGAGGGAGTCCCAGGAGGTATTCCCCTATCCCCAGTGAGGACAAGGAGCAGAGCCTCCTGGTCCAGCGCTTTCTCACCTCACTCCTGCAAGGCACACTGACTGTCTAACGTGGCTCCTGATATATTAAACCTTCAGTAGTACTTTGATTATTCTGTGAACCTTTTATTCCCATTAACAAGGAGTGCCTAAAATAGGATAAAGCAATAAAATCTCTCCTCGTCTCTAATTTTGTTTGACTTCATTACTTTAGTTCAAGTAACATAACCTTGCGCTCCTCAATATTTTGCATTTTCAAAATAGTAGATGACTCAGTGGTAGAGCATCATCGCACCGTATGGAAGTCCCAGGTTTGATTCCCAGTCAGGGCACACAGGAAAAGCGCCCATCTGCTTCTCCACCCTTCCCCCTCTCCTTTCTCTCTCTCTCTCTTTTCCCCTCCTGCAGCCAAGACTCCATGGGAGCAAACTTGGCCCAGGTGCTGAGAATGGTTCCATGGCCTCCGCCTCAGGCACTAGAATGGCTGTGGTTGCAGTGGAGCATGCCCCTAATGGGTAGAGTATCACCCCCTAGTGGGCATGTCAGAAGGATCCTGGTTGGGCTCATGCACCGCCCCCCCTTCTCACTTTGGAAAAATACAAAAAAAAAAAATAGATGAACCAGCACCTCCTCAGAGTACTGGGAGAATGAGCATCTCTCAAACCTACTGGAATCCTAGCTAGGCTGAACCTCCTCACATCCTGCTGCCTCTGAAGTCCATGCCATGCTGGATTTTCCTCCATTCGATGTCCATGTATCTGATTATCCTTTACAGAGGGGGATGGCTTTCCCTCCACACATACTGATGAAGGCAGTTATTATCTCCCTCTCTGCTCTACCCAATCTTCCATGTTTCTTCCAAATCTCCATGCTTCTTTCACAGCATGGAAACTAAAATGCTGTCCATCACTAATTCCCAAAAGGTTTTGTTTCCGTTCTACTTCAGCACCAGTAGAACTTCTGGAGCCAGCTCATGTCAGCTCACTAGAGCTCGTGGGTAAATTTTTAAGTCCATGAACTGGTTGTGAAACACTGCTAATTTGAAATTGCCCTGGCAGGAGTATTTACACTGTGGAAACTGACACTCACTGTAATACAGGGCTCGATTTATTGTTCTGTTGATTGTCTAGACACAAGAAAGTCATAGAGAAAATGTTAATACTGCATATAACACTTTAAACTGTGTTATCTGTACCTTACATTGTGAATAGCACAAAATAATTAAGAACATCTTACTCCAGTATTTGAAAACTGTTTTATTCAACAAAAAATGTAGATCACATCCTGTCTTCATTATTTCCCCCTTTGATCTCACTTGCTAATGGTAAACAAAATATCAGCCAACATTGATATTAAAATCCCGTTCCGAGAGCCAGCACTACACCCACCATCACTATCCACAGCACAGAATTCCCGGAGGGGAATGGCATTTGGTCATTTCATTTCCATGGGGCCCAAGCTCTCTTCAGCCTACAAGCAAGATAGTTTGCCCTTTCCTTGGCTACTGACCCTGCTCTTGTCAAACCAACTCCCCTTCAACCTGTACTTCAAGAAACAAACAGGGACCAAGGCAATGGCTCAATGGATAGAACAATATCCCAGTGTGCCAAGGTCATGGGTTTGATCCTTGGTCAGGGCACATATCATACAAGAAGCAACCAATGAATATACAATTAAATGGAAGAACTAAATGTAACAATGAGTTGATGCTTCTCTCTTTCTCCCTCTTTGTCTCTCTCTTAAAATTATGGGAAAATAATTTTAAGAAAGAAATGGGACACCTGAAGATCCTCAATTGTGGGTACCACCTATTTGTGCCTTCTTTATTCACAGACTTTGGAGTTCAAGGATTTCCCAATGGTGAGATGCCTCAGAGATTGTGAAATAAGTAAGAGCACATCTTAGGCAAGTCATATATAAATGATGGGAAGAGAAATAACATTCCCTTAGACAGGGCATTATCAGACATTTATGACAAACTCTAAAGGAACTCAACTGGGCCTCATTTTCCTACACATTCTGTTTTGCTCTTTGGAAAAATTTGCACCTGGGCAAAAAATTATTCTTGCAAAGTAACTGTACCTGCAATCAGCTAGTTGGAGGGGAAAAGATCCAGCCATGCTTGCAATTAGATAATTTCTGTTATAATTTCTTGACTTAGGAACAATGATCATTTTTAGATAGCACTTACAGTTTTTTTCAAGTTGTTTATGAACAAACATCATGTAGTTATTCTTCAACAACCCCATACACCACACCTATGTTATAATCTAGCAGCAAGGGAGAGAGACCAAAACGAGGCTTTCTGGCTACGATCAAAGAGAAACTGTGCAACCTCAAACATACAAATATCACCTTATCACTCCTGGGTTTCAAACTAGTAACAGCCCCCAGTAGCCACTAGCTAAGGTCCCAATTCTTTAGCAAGACGTGCAGGCTTTCTATTATACTTTTCTCATTCCCACTCTTTCCCACCTTCCTAAAAGTACCATGTGCTCTAGTCTCATGTCTCTGTGCTATTCCTTATACACCACATACTCAGAGGTACCACCAGCTGCATAAAAGTGGCCCTCTGTGACATGCCCTTCTCCTTCCTGAGTTGGAAAATATTCACTTAATTGAACTCAGCTGTTACCGCTCCTGAAGAGCCTCCCTCAGTGAGCCGAGATAAATTGGTCACAACTCTGGTACTCCAAGCACATTGTCTCAGGTACAATATTATAACTGAGTTGTTTCTTATGTATTTGTCTTTGAGATTCAACTATAAACTTGTCCAAAGTAGACATTATTTCTCATTCAACTGTATGTCTTCCCCTGGCCCTGGAAACCAGGTATGTCCTCAACAATGTCCGTTGGATAAAAAACAAAAACAAAATCGGTCAGTTCCAGGAAGGCTGTGGGCCTTTAGTCCTGGTCTCTTTGACAAAATGACCTGATCACCTGAGGAGGAGGTCTCAGGTCTCATGGAGAGAGAGGATGAGGTCTGATGAGGGTGTTTGATGAACCTGGTTGGCCCAGCACTCTTGCCTGGGTTCAAAAGATGAGCCATCCAAGTGAAGCCCTGTGCAAGAGGTAAGTGGAGCCTCCCCTCTACCGAACTGGCAGAGTGAGCAACAACCTCACATCCTGGAACGCTTCGTATGCTGTCATTATTATCTATACATTTTGTAGTAAAATATCTGCCAACTAAAAATGAGATTTGTATCCTAAAGTGTCTTGATATGTTTTCATACACACACACACACACACACACACACACACACACACAAAGTTAGCATCTTGAAATTTTCTATCCTGATTCAAAGCACCATGACTATTGGTCCAATTTCTTAAGCCAGTGTGGACCTCCCTGGGCACAAAGCCCAATCCATGTTACCTTCTTAATTCCTCCCTTGTCCATCATCTTCTTTCACCCCCCACTGGCACTGCCTCAGTGCAGGTCATCCTCATCACTCACCTGAGTCACTGCAACCACCTCCAACTTGCGTCCTTGTCACCATTCCCAGCTCCCTCAACTTAATCCAAAACCCCCAGCTTGTTCCACATTTCATACAAAGTAAAGTGCAAATTGCTATGCCTGGCATTCAAAGATTCTATGACCCACCCTATGTCTAAATCTGTACTATCCAATATAGTAACAACTAGCCACATGGGCTATTTAATTTTAAATTTGAACTAAGTAACATTAAATTAAAATTTCTCAATTATACTAATTACCTTTCAATTACTCAAGAGTCACTGATAGCTTGTAGCTATTATATCAGACAGTGATTTCTAAACAGTCTGTGGTCAAAGGCAAATCTATTGGACATTGTGACTCTAGATATGTCCAGACAGAAAGGACAAAGAAGCTATTTTATGCTATTTTTCAGTGGCATCATCACCCAGAGATGAGGCACCAGGTCTACCACTGTTCTGGGCAGGCTTATAAATGGTTCATCAGGACAAGTTTCCTGATTGCCCCTTTTCTGGAAACAGAGAGCATGATCACAGCTGTTTAGAGACATAGGAGATTCTGTTCACAAAACCCCTTGCAAACTACCATTGTACATAGGGGCTCTGGAAATCTGAGGGCCCTAGACCTCCCCTGGAACATCAGTGGTACTCACTCAATAGCTGACCTCAGTAACTTGGAGTAAGGGAGGAAGTGACATGACTATTTAAAACTAGTGGTTCTCAACCTTGGCTACACATAAAAACCCTTTAGGGATGTCCATGTTACCCTCCAGACCGACTGACTCATAACCCTGAAGGTGGAGCCCAAACACTGACAGAACTGCAGAGCTGTCCTGTGACTCAAGTGTATGCTTCAGGCTGAGGACCACTGGTTTGGCCCAATAAGATGTTACTTCTGCTTTGGACTTCTTTTCCTTTCCGTTTTTCTTCATAGACACACATTCAAAATAAAATGAGTAGAAAATTAGAATTCTTTTCTCCTAATTTGATAAGAATTCTTGGTTAAATAAATATATTGATACAAAATTGGTGATGCTGATTATTTCTAACTTCCATTTGGAAACATTTTGTTGACATTTCTATAGCAATTTCCTCTGAAAGGTCACTGGATCACAAGGTAAGAGAGTCCAGCACAGACCTCACCCTACCTCAACTTGTTTTTTGTTTTTGGTTTTTTTTGTGTTTTTCCAAAGTTAGAAGTGGAGAGGCAGTCAGACAGACTCCCGCATGCGCCTGACTAGGATCCACCCAGCATGCCCACCAAGGGGCAAAGCTCTGCCCATCTGGGACGTTGCTCGGTTGTGGCCAGAGCCATTTCAACACCTGAGGTGGAGGCCATGGAGCCGTCCTCCGTGCCTGGGCCAACCTTGCTCCATTGGAGCCTTGGCTGCGGGAACGGAAGAGAAAGAGAAAGAGAAAGGAGAAGGGGAAGGGTGGAGAAGCATATGGGCACTTCTCCTTTGTGCCCTGACCAGGAATTGAACCTGGGACTTCCATATGTGGAACTGACACTCTACCACTGAGCCAAACTACCAGGGCCCTTGCCCCAACTTCTAACTCTGCCCTGCAGTCATTCAACATTTGAACACTGCATTGCTGTTTCATATGTAGTACACTATATATATTTGAAATGGATTTACACATAAAATTGATTTTAGCACCAAAATTTACCTGATACCATCTGCCAGTATTTATCTAAATCTAAAAAATCAAATAAAAAGCAATTTGTTTTCTGTTTATGGAAACTATTTTTAAGAAGAACTGGAATGTGTAAGCAAAAGAAAAAAATTGCCTTATCTCCCTCTTAAACGGGCAAAGGAGCTCACCCTGGATTCTAGCTGATGCTCAGAGCAAACTGGAGTCATACAGGGAAAGAGTCGTTTCTGTGGCTTTAGGAGGAGGAGGACTGGAGGGAGCAACCACCAATGTCCCTCTGCTGAGACCCTCTCTCAGGTCCATCACTAACTCCATACAGCATCAGCCTTGGGGGAATGTACCAGCCCCACCCTCCTGACTCCGTGTGGCCCTGACCTGCCAAACTTGTGTCCTGCAGAGGAATCTGTTGACTGCAACCAGCCTGAGTTCATGTTGTAGTCTTTATTGGAAGGCTCTCGAGGAAGTCTGGGCAGACTCAGGAAGTGTCAGAAACACACAGAGAGAAACTGAGTTGTGTGGCTTTAGAGAGCAGACCACATTTCCCTGAGCGCTTCTACGAGCACCACTGTTCCCATGCATAGCCCTCACTCTACATGGGCAAATCTTACTCTGTTTTTACTTGGTGAACTCTACGGGCCTCATTCTAATGACTGCCTGAGACCCCAGCCCACCACAAAGTCCCACAGGACCCAGATGGGTGGCAGCTGACCTTGATGTGCTGTGAGACTATTGCTGAGTGTCTTTAGATGCAACACTGGCACAAAGTTTAAATCTGAATCAAGCTGGTGAACACTACTTGCCCCTACCTGGTGATTCCCTGAGAACCTCCCTCACACAACACTCATACTGCCAGCAGAGGCAGATTAAGGTTGGTTGAGGCCTAGGGCACAGAAGAAAATATTGGGCCCCTTAAAAAAGGAGAGGGACAGGGAAAATAAAAATACATGTTAATCATACTTTTAAATAAATAAACATATTATGTACTATTAATGTTAAATTTTCACATATGAAACCAAACTTGGGGTCATTAGAGAAAAGTATAAAGTGGGGGTTTTGCAGGGCCCCTCAGAAGTCAGGGCCCAGGGCATGTGCCCAGTACACCCGCCATTAAATCTGCCTCTGACCGCTAGAGGTCCTTACAGTGGCTGAGCCAAACAGATAGCCATCTGCTGAAGATGGATTTCAGGGTGTCTTCACCTTTTGCTGACCTTCCCCAGGCTCAATACTTGTGGAAGCTGCCCCAGAAATGCAATTTGTCCCCCCATATACACCCAGGCCCTGCAGAGGCAGTTCCTAACAGTTAGCTCAAGGCCTGCTACAGGCAATGTCTATACCCTCATACCTCCCTAAAGACCCCATATCCAACACACTGGGTGGCTGGCTTCAGACCACATCAGAGAAAAACTAGTGATTAGCTTCTCAAGTGGCACACACAAAGGGAGGTCTCAGCAGACACCAGAACCTAGTGGGGTAAAATTAGCTCCATGAGATCAGCCCACACACAGCAGCTTGTACACTGTGGTTGAGGTCAATGCTCATGGTTGGCCAGCCTGAGGGTCAACTCCACCCATAGACAGGCCAACAACAACAAAGGCTCATCTAAAATAAGAGGGCTTACACAGCCTACATAAGGGACATTCCTGCAGAACCTCAATTAGGTGATAAGGGAGTCTGTGCCCCTGAACGCTCCAAGACAGCTACTACATAAGCTCACAATTTCCAGACTGGGAGATATGGCAGATCTACCTAATACACTAGCAAATACAAAGAGACATCCAAAGTGGGGGTAAAAGAAAATAAGCAGCAAATGAAAGAACAGGAGAGAACTCCAGAAAAGGAAATAAATAAAATGAAGAAAAGCAAACTATAAATTATGGAATTCAAAACAATGGCTATATGGATGTTTAAAGAATTTAGTGAAAACTTCAATAAAGAGATAGCAAGCACAAAAATGAAATATAGAAACCATTTTAAAAAACCAGTGAAAATTAAGAATACAATATTTAAAATGAAGAATACACTAGGCAGAATCAACAGCAGACTTCAAGAAGCAGAGGACCAAATCAGCAATTTGGATAACAAGATAGCAGAAAACTCACAAAGACAATGACAAAAAGAAAAAAGAGTTTTGAAAATGAGGATAGTTTGACGGACATCTGGGATAAAATTAAGCATTAACAACATCTGCATCATAGGAGTAATAGAAAGAGAAAAGAGAACACAAGGGACTGAGAATACCTGTCAGAATAGATACCATGACCTGACCAGGCAGTGCACAGTGGATAGAGTATCGACCTGGGATGCTGGGCACCCAGGTTCAAAACCCTGAGGTCACTGGCTTGAGCAAGAAGTCACTGGCTCAGCTGGAGCCCCCCAGTCAAGGCACATGTGAAAAAGCAATCAATGAACTAAGGTGCCACAACAAGTTGAGGATTCTCATCTCCTTCCCTTCTTGTCTGTCTGTCTCTCCCTCACTAAAAAGAAAAGAAGAAAAGGAAATAAAAAAGGAATAGCTATCATCAGTATATCAACAAACAAGTGTTGGCCATGGAGAAAAGGGAACTCTTGTGCACTGTTGGTAGAAACACAGTTTGGTGCAGCCACTGCAGAAAACAATATGGAGATTCCTTTAAAAAATAAATATAAAACTGCCTGACAACCCAGCAATTCCACTTCTGGGTATTTATCTGGAGAAATACAAAACACTAATTTTAAAAATATATGCATCCCTATGTTAACTGTAACATTATTTACAATAGCCAAGACAGAAAAGCAATCTAAGCATCTATCAATAAAAGACTGAATAAAATCAGTACATATATTCAATAGAATATTATTTGGCATAAAAAGGATGAAATCTTACATGTGACAACATGTATGGATCTCAGTAAAATAAGTCACACAGAGAAAGACAAATACCATATCATTTCATTTATATGTTATATCTTAAAAGAAAAATAAATGAGCAAGCAAAAAGAAATAGATTAACAGAGATCAGACTGCTAGTGCCAGATGAGAGAGGGGTTAGGGGACTGCGTAAAAAAGGTGAAGGGATTGAGAAGTACTAATTGGTAGTCACAGAATAGTCTTGGGAAGTAAAGTACAGCATAAAGACTACAGTCAATAATAATATTGTAAGAACTATGAAAGGTGCCAGGTGGGTACCTGAAATATCAAGAAGAACCACTCTGTAAAGTAAATGACTGTCTAACCACTACACTGTGCACTTCAAACTAATACAAAATAATATTGTGCACAAGCTAAAATTGAAAAATAAAACTTAAAAATAAATGCTTTGTGCTACAATATTGTGCTGAGAAGCTTCAGGTTAAGAAGTCATATCCCCCCAGCTCTGTGTCTCCATTCTATGTACTTTTTGTTCCACTTGGCCTAATAGAATTTTCATTTTGTTACTGTATTTTTTCAATTTTTAAAATTTTTTAAATCATCTCTTATTAGTGTTATTAACAATACTGCACCACTCTCAAATGCCATTACAGAAAAAGAAATCAAATATCATGGATACAAAAGACGGAGCTGTAGCTCATATAGATGAGGAAAAATCTCTAGAAAAAAATTTTGCTTGCAAACCTTGGAGTTTAATGACAGAGAATTAAAATTTGAAGTCCTAAAAATACTCAGGGAAATACAAGAAAGGATGGAAAGGCAATTTAGAGTGCTCAAAAAACAATTCAATGAACAAAAAGAATACATCATCAAGGAAATTGAAACTATGAAAAGGAATCAGAAATGAAAAACTCAATAGATGAACTGAAAAACAAGGTAACAAGCTTAGCTAACAGGCCAGATAAAAGAGAGAATTAGTGACATAGAAGACAGGCAACTAGAAACACTACAGAGAGAAGAGGAGAGAGACTCACAAATTTTAAAAAAAAATGAGAAAGCCCTACAGGAATTATCTAACTCCATCAGAAAGAACAACATATGAATAATGGGTATATCAGAAAGAGAAGAGAGAGAAAATGGAATGGAGAACATATTCAAACAAATAATAGACAAGAACTTCCCAAGCCTGTGGAAAGAATTAGAGCCTCGAATTCAAGAAGCAAACAGAACACGGAGTTATCTTAACCCAAACAGACCTGCTCCAAGGCACATCATAATGAAATGATCACAAACCAATGACAAAGTAAAAATCCTCAAGGTAGCCAGGGAAATGAAGAATACAACATATAAAGGAAGGCCCATTAGGTTATCATCAGATTTCTCAGCAGAAACTCTACAAGCCAGAAGAGAGTGGACCCTAATATTTAAAGTACTGAAAGAGAGGAACTTCCAGCCAAGCATACTATATCCATCAAAGCTATCCTTCAAATATAAAGGAGAAATAATAACATTCACAGATATAGAAAAGATGAGGAAATTTATCACCAGAAAACCCCCACTTCAAGAAATACTAAAGGGGGTTATCTGACCAGATACAAAGAACAAAACAAAACAAAATTACAAGTAAAAGCTCCATCAAGATCACAATAAAAACAAGATTAATCTGTGACAACAAAAACAAAAAAGGGGAGAGGACAAAGATTAACAGTAGAAAAGAAGGATGGAGTGCAGAAGCACCATGAGATAATGTACTACAATGAATATGATATGTATTCTTTCTATTACTCAATGGTAACTAACTACCCCTGAAAAAACCACTACAGAAACACATGGCTTAAAAAAAAATAGAGAAAAGAAGTATGGAATACAACCAAACAAAAACAAATGACAGAAAAACAAAAGAGAAGAACCAAACAAGATACAGAGCTATCAGAAAGCAATATAAAATGGCAATAGGAAACCAACAAGTGTCAATAATTACACTAAATGTAAATGGATTGAACTCACCAATAAAAAGACACAGAGTAGCAGAATTAATTAAAAAAGAAAACCCAACTCTATGCTGTCCTCAAGAAACACATCTAAGCTACAGGGATAAAAACAAATTCAAAGTGAAAGGTTGGAAAATGATTCTTCAAGCAAATAACATCCAAAGAAAAGCAAGTGTGGCTATACTCATATCTAACAATGCTGACTACAAGACAGCAAAGGTAATCAGAGACAAAGATTGTCATTTCATAATGATAAAGAGGACATTGAATCAAGAAAACATAACACTTCTTAATATATATGCACCAAACCAAGGAGCACCAAAGTATATAAGACATCTACTAACTGACCTAAAAATAAAAACCAACAAAAATACAATCATACATGGAGACCTCAATATACTGCTGATGGCTCTAGATCACTCAACCAAACAGAAAATCAATAAAGAAATATCAGCCTTAAACAAAACACTAGAACAATTGGATATGATAAACATCTACAGGACATTTCATCCCAAAACACCAGAGTATACATTTTTCTCCAGTGTACATGGAACATTATCAAGAATTGACCACATATTGGGCCACAAAACTAACATCAACAAATTCAGAAAGATTGAAATTATACCAAGAATATTTTCTGACCATGAAGCTTTGAAACTAGAATTCAACCACAAAAAAGAAGTAACAAACACACAAAAATATAGAAATTAAACAACATACTCCTAAAAACTGAGTGGGTCAAAGAAGAAATAAAAGCAGAGATAAAAAGATACATACAAATAAAAATGACAATACAACATATCAGAATCTCTGGGATGCAGCAAAAGCAGTAATAAGAGAGAAGTTCATATCACTACAGGCCCGTATGAACAAACAAGAGAGAGCCCAAGTAAATAATTTAACTTCAAATCTTAAGGAACTAGAAAAAGAAGAACAAATACAACTCAAAACCAGCAAAAGAAAGAAAATAATAAAAATTAGAGCAGAAATAAATGAAATAGACAACAGAAAAACTATAGAAAAAAATCAATAAAACAAGGAAATGGTTCTTTGAAAAGATTAACAAAATTGACAAACCCTTGGCAAGACTCACTAAGGAAAAAAGAGAAAAAACTCATATAAACAAAATTCAAAATGAAAGAGGAGAAATCACCACAGATATCATAGATATACAAAGAATTATTGTAAAATACTAAGAAAAACTATATGCCAACAAATTTAACAATCTAGAAAAAATGGATAAATTCCTAGAACAATACAATCTTCCTACTGAGTCATGAAGAAGTAGATAGCCTAAACAGACCCATAAGCAGGGAGGAAATAGGAACAACTATCAAAAACCTCCCAAAAAATAAAAATCCAGGGCCAGACGGCTATACTAGTGAATTCTATCAAACAGTCAAAGAAGACTTGGTTCCTATTCTACTCAGTCTTCCAAAAAATTGAAGAAGCAGCAATACTTCTAAACACATTTTATGAGGCCAACATAACCCTCATACCAAAACTTGGCAAGGACAACACAAAGAAAGAAAACTACAGACCAATATCTCTAATGAATACAGATGCTAATACTAAACAAAATACTAGCAAATCAAAAACAATAACACATTAAAAAAATAATTCATCATGATCAAGTGGAATTCAGCACAGAATCACCAGGATGGTTCAACTTATGTAAAACAGTTAAGGTAGTACACCATATCAACAAAACAAAGAACAAAACCCATATGATCCTATCAATAGATGAAAAGGCATTTGATAAAATACAACATCATTTTATGTTTAAAACACTCAACAAAATGGATAAAGAAGGAAAATATCTCAACAAAATAAAGGCCATTTATGACAAACCATCAGCTAACATCATATTAAATGCCATGAAACCGAGGACTTTTCCCCTAAAATCAGGAACAAGACAAGGTTGCTCACTCTCTCCACTCTTATTCAATGTAGTGCTGGAAGTCCTAGCCAGAGCTATCAGACAAAAGAAATAAAAGGCATTCATATTGGGAAGGAAAAAGCAAAGTTTTCACTTTTTCCAGATGATATGATCCTGTACATTGAGAACCCTAAAGACTCCACAAAAAGACTATTAGAAACAATAAACCAATACAGTAAGATCGCGGGATACAAAATTAATATACAGAAGTCTATTTATTGCCTTCCTATATGCCAACAATGAAACATCAGAAAACAAACTCAAAAAAATAATCCCCTACATGGTTAAAACAAAAAAATTAAAATAAAATACCTAAGAATAAACATAAAAAAGAATATAAACAACCTATATAATGAAAACTACAAAGCATTTAAGGGAAATCAAAAAAGATACAATAAAATGGAAAAATATTCCTTGTTCTTGAATACGAAGAATAAACATAGTCAAAATGACCATATTATCCAAAGCAATATACAAATTTAATGCAATTCCCATCAAAATTTCAGTGGCATTTTTTAAAGAAAAGGAACAAAAAATTATCAGGTTTATAATGGAACTATAAAAAACCCCGAATAGCCAAAGAAATCCTAAGGAAAAAGAACGAAGCTGGGGGCATTACAATACCTGACTTCAAATTATATTATAGAGCCACGATAATCAAAACCACATGGTATTGGCAGAAAAATAGACACTCAGACCAATGGAACAGAATAGAATGTCCAGAAATAAAACCACATATATATGGTCAAATAACTTTTGATAAAGGAGCCAAAAACACACAATGGCGAAAAAAAAAAAAGCATCTTCAATAAATAAATGGTGCTGGGAAAACTGGAGAGCCACATACAAAAGAATGAAATTCAACTACAGTTTGTCCCTTGTACTAAAATTAATTCAAAATGGATGAAAGACCTAAATATAAGACCTAAAACAATAAATTACATAGAAGAAAACATAGGTACTAAACTCATGGACCTTGGCCATAAAGAGCATTTTATAAATTTGACTCTAATGGCAAGGGAAGTGAAGGCAAAGATAAATGAATGGGACTACATCAGACTAAGAAGCTTTTGCACAGCAAAAAAAAACAACAACAAAAAAAAACTGACAACAAAACAAATAGACAGCCAACTAAATGGGAGATGATATTTTCAAACAACAGCACAGATAAGGGCCTAACATCCAAAATATACAAAAAAAATCAGAAAACTCAACAAGCAAACAATCCAATAAAAAAACGGGAAGAGAACATGAACAAATACTTCTCCCAGGAAGAAATACAAATGGCCAACACATATATGAAAAGATGCTCATCTTCATTAGCTATTAGAGAAATGCAAATCAAAACTACAATGAGATACCACCTCACACCTGTTAGATTAGCTATTATCAACAAGACAGGTAATAGCAAGTGTTGGAGAGGCTGTGGAGGAAAAGGAATCCTCATTCACTGTTGGTGGGAATGTAAATTAGTACAACCATTATGGAATAAAATATGGTTGTTCCTCAAAAAATTAAGAATAGAACTACCTTATGACCCAGCAATCCCACTACTGGGTATATGCCCCCAAAACTCAAAAACACTGGTACATAAAGACACATGCAGTCCCATGTTCATTGCAGCATTGTTCACAGTGGCCAACACATGGACACAACCAAAAAGCCCTTCAATAGATTATTGGATAAAGAAGATGTGGTTCGGCCCTGGCCGGTTGGCTCAGCGGTAGAGCGTCGGCCTAGCGTGCGGAGGACCCGGGTTCGATTCCCGGCCAGGGCACATAGGAGAAGCGCCCATTTGCTTCTCCACCCCTCCGCCGCGCCTTCCTCTCTGTCTCTCTCTTCCCCTCCCGCAGCCAAGGCTCCATTGGAGCAAAGATGGCCCGGGCGCTGGGGATGGCTCTGTGGCCTCTGCCCCAGGCGCTAGAGTGGCTCTGGTCGCAACATGGCGACACCCAGGAGGGTCGCAACATGGCGACGCCCAGGATGGGCAGAGCATCGCCCCCTGGTGGGCAGAGCGTCGCCCCCTGGTGGGCGTGCCGGGTGGATCCCGGTCGGGCGCATGCGGGAGTCTGTCTGACTGTCTCTCCCTGTTTCCAGCTTCAGAAAAATGCAAAAAAAAAAAAAAAAAAAAGAAGATGTGGTTCATATATACTATGGAATACTACTGAACCATAAGAAATGATGAAATTGGATCATTTACAACAACATGGATGGACCTTGATAGCATTATACTGAGTGAAATAAGTAAATAAGAAAAAAGTAAGAACTATATGATTTCATACATAGGTGGGACACAAAATTGAGACTCATGGATTTAGATAAGAGGGTGGTGGTTACCAGGAAGTGGGGGATGGGAGAGGCACAAAGAAAACCAAATAGAAGGTGATGGAAGATAATTTAAATTGGGTGATGGGTATACAACATAATCAAGTGTCAAAATGATCTGGAGATGTTTTCTCTGAATCTATGTGCCCTAATTAATCAATGTCACCCCGTTAAAATTAATTGTCTAAACTTAAAAAAAAAAAAGAAGTCATAGAACTGTGGAGCATAAAGGCACCTTGAAATCTATTAGAAGCAAATAACCTCATTTTACAGGTGAAACTCAGAGGTTGTGGAGCTTGCCCAAGGCCAATCACGGTGTCCTGCCTCCCAGCCCCACAGTGGAAGAGGAGGATGCCACTGAGTTACTGAGGAAAGCAAGGGTTGGCACTGTTCTTTCAATTGAACTTTATCATTGAAATTATAAAGCATTGCACTAAGCCACTCAAATACCCTCTTTCCTGGGTCCTTTTCATGCAATTACCTGCATTTAGCAGAGAGATGTTTCTCACATACAACTCTAAGTGCATGAATGCCTTCTTTTCACGCTAACCAGAGCTCACCTAGCCCTTCTGTATGCCTTGCTCAAACAGTTTAGCTCAGCATATGCAGATGACTGGTATTCCCTTACTATGTGGTAGGCAATCTGAGAGCACTTCACTTTGTACCATCTCATTTAATTCTCATCAGAACCCTCTGAGATCCCTACTACTGTTACCACCAGGGTCCAGATTGGGAAACTCAGGTTTAGAGACATTAGGTCAGTGTATCTAAGATCACCCAGCCTTTAAGTGGCAGAGCTGATATTTGAACCTTGATCTGCATAATTTGAGCACAAAGCTCTGAAACAGCACAATATAGTACTGAAGAGTCAGTCTTGGAATAGTAACTAACCCCAGTTTTTAATTTCAGAAAGCCTCTACCTCACCACAGGTCTGTTAACTTCCTTAAAATGCTTCCATGTACAGTGCACAAATGCCTTCACCAAAAGTTGGGACCCACGGCTTCCTGTTAGACTACTCAAAATGACATACCGTAATCCTGTTCCATGTTTTATGGAACTTTATTTATTTATTTATTTATTGCATTTACATAGATTCTAGTGTCTCCCCGAATGCATCCCCCTTCCCCCATATTCCCCTCAACATCTCCCTTACCCCCATCCTAACAGATCCCTCTCCCCTTCCCTTCAGGTTTAATTCCATTCCTCAGTTCACATTGTTCCTTGGATTCTTCAAATGAGTGAGGTCATATGATATTTTTTTTCTCTGCCTGGCTTATTTCATTTAACCTAATAGTTTCCAGGTCCATCCATGTTGTTGCAAAAGGTAATATTTCCTTCTTTTTCATGGCCCCATAGTATTCCATTGTATATATGTACCACAGCCTTTTAATTTACTCGTTCACTGACAGACACTTGGGCTGTTTCTAGATCTTCACTATTGTGAACAATGCTGCCATAAACATGGGGGTGCATTTCTTTCATTGAGTCAGTGATATGGTGTTTTTGGGATATATTCCTATAAGTGGGATGGCTGGGTCAAAAGGCTAAAAAGCTTTTGCACAGCTAAAGACAATATGAACAGAATAAAAAGACAAACCACACAATGGGAGAGCATATTCGACAATATGTCTGATAAGTTGTTAATAACCAAAATTTATAAAGAACATGTAAAACTCAACACCAGGAAGACAAACAATCCAATCAAAAAATGGGAAAAAGAAACGAATAGACACTTCTCCAAAGAGGAAATACAGATGGCCAATAGACAGATGAAAAAATGTTCATCACTAATCATTAGAGAAATGCAAATTAAAACCACAATGAGATACCACCTCACACCAGTCCAGAATGGTGCTCATTAACAAAACAACACAGAATAAGTGCTGGAGAGTTTGTGGAGAAAAGGGAACCCTCCTGCACTGCTGGTGGGAATGCAGACTGGTGCAGCCACTGTGGAAAACAGTATGGAGATTCCTCAAAAAATTAAAAATGGAACTGCCTTTTATGGAACTATTTAAGTAATCAATTTAGATTGTCGCCCAAATAAGAACCCACTGCCCTAATTTGCAGCCTGCCATTAGTCAGAATGTCAACATGTTCTGATCAAATGTCACCCACATACAGGAATCTTGCTGTGACTACTTGAACCTCACAATGCTTCACAGAAATAACCCTTGTTAGCTTAACTGTAAAGTCTGCTCAGCAAAATAAGCTCCAGTTTATGCCCTCAAGGAATTTACCCCAACAATTGATTTGGAGAAGTTGTTCTCTTTCCCTTTTCTGTTCCTCACAAATGACTCTAAATACAATCACCAACATGCACTGATTGTATTTTGACATAATTGGTTTAGCATATTCTCCAGAAGCATGAAAGTTATTCTTTTTAATCACTACATGATTGTTCTTAACACAAGAGAGATAGTGAACTGAATATTTTCATTACCACAATGAAATAAGATCCTTCAACAACACATTAACAGAGTTGCTAAATATAGTTCCTTTATAGCTATAGAAACCCTCTCCCCTTAAAACTGTTTGGCAACTACTTAATATGTTTCCTTAACAATGTTTCCAAAGGACTTTGTACTTCAGGTCATAAAAAAGCAAAGTGAATCTTACTCTAGGGATCTTGCTAAGCTATTTTGAGTAGATCAACTCCTATAACACTTTTCATTCATTCTTCAATAATATTTTGAGTTAGTCTCTCTGCTAGGTACTTAAGAGACACATACACAGATACACACATATGTGCATACACACATACATACATACACGCATAAATACATACATACACATACATGCACATTCTCACATAAACACAAAGTGCTCCAGTTTATCCTTAAAAAGTTCACTCTCTATTAAAGAAAACAGACACATAACTGACAGTACAGTGTAATCATCATATAATGCAAGCACAGTACCTATAGGACCACAGAAGAGAGACAGGAATCCAAACCAGAACAAGCTTCCCAGTGGAGGAAATATCTGAGTTGTATACAAAGAAGGAAAAGCTGATAAAGAAAAGGAAATCCATCCAAAATTGGACAGATGGATGGATGGATGGGTGGATGGCCGGATGGATGGATGGATGTTGGATGGGTGTTAGATGGATAGATGAGTCACTGAGTGAACAGATTCACAGAGAAGTGACATGACAGATATGCAAACAACATCAATAACTATAACAGAGTCTGCCTGACGCACTATGGGTTGTGGAAGAGCCCACACCTAAGTTTTGCTAGAACTTAGCCTCCTCCACAGAGAAGATCTCTGGGAAGAAGCACTTAAATATCAACCAGGAGTCGCCCAGCAAAGGAAGAATGACTTTTCAGGATGCAGGAAGGATGTGCTCAGTGGCACGAAGAAGAGAGGGTTTAGCATGTTTGGGAAACGTTGATGTGTCTAAAGCAGGGATTCAGTTAGGGAGAGTGGCTGAGGGAGAAGGCCAAACATACATCTACCTAAAGGTCACAGAACATGGAGAGCCAGCAGAGGAATTTGGATTTCATCCTGAGGATGATGGGGAGTTCTGGCAGGATGGCCATGTGATCATGGCCTGTGATTCAGAAAGGTGGTTGTGCTAGTGCTGATTGGGAAGGTGGCCTAGAGAAGTGGTCAGCCTGAGTCTATTGCAATGATTCCAAGAGAAATTATAAGGATCTGGAGTAGGACTGCCTCAGTGAACAAGGGGAGACTGGGTTGGATATTTTAAATATATATATAAGGGATTGTTATATATATATTTTATATATAAATATATAATATATTGTTATATATTTTTTATATATATAAATTATATATAAGGGATTGTTAACTTGGACATGAGTGGCAGAGAGGGAGCTAAGGATAGTAGCTCAGTAACCTTACAGCTAGCACCTAGAGTGACAGAACAGACCAATAAAAGTGCTCCTGTGATCACCCCCAAGGTAGTCTCTTGACCAGATAGCTCCAAAGGGTTTCTATCTGTACAACCCTTTCCTGGCTCTTGAGCTGACAATTGTAGAAATGGACAATATTTCTGGAATACCTACATCTTGCTATAAACACTTTATACGCAATACCTGACCCATGCCTGCCTAAAACTCTTAGGTAAATATTAGTCTTCCCATCATGCTGATGAGGGCATGGAAGGTTCTAGAGGCCAATTAACTTTCCCAAGATCACATAGCAGATCTGGGATTTAAATCCAAGTTCATAGTGAATCCAAAGCCTTAGTTTGTCCATGACAGTAGGCTGCCTCCTCAAATGTTGTTTCCCTGGAGTACTGTCTCTTCCTGTCTCCCTCTCCACCACACTGATTACTCTCATTTAGCCTAGTTCATTGCCAAGAACAAAAAAAGGCTATGTCCCGGCTCATGGGCCAGTCATCCAGTTTTTTGGCTCTCCCCTGCAGAGCAGGTTTAAGCCTAAACTAAAACCTACTTTCTCAGGGTTTCACAGGGGACCCTCTATGTCCCACATCTGGGTGTGCAACCAAGTCCCAAGAACAGTGTGGCAGAAACTACTGTTTCTGGATTAGACACCAGGCTCCTAATACAGAGTCTCCCAATTTCTTAATGGCAGAACACCCAGGGTTTAGTTAGCGTCCAGCTGCCCTGAATTAGGCAGGCTCCTGTGTCTAGTGCGGCTAAGTGAACATATTATGGTCCATGGGGTTCAAGCAATACGCACCTCGTAGGTAATAATGCATACAAAGAGGAGAAGTCCACTTCACTGCCCCTCCCTCCTTCCTGCTGACTGGAATGTAGACATGCTGGCAGGACAGCAAGCACCCAACATGGACTGTGAATCTTTGGGAGTGACAGCTCAGAAACCTGGAAGGAACCGGGTCTCTGGGGACTTAGTGGAATAGCCACACAGGCCCAGGACTTCCCACTTTCCAATCTTTGTTAAAGGTACTTCAAACATGTTGTGTTTGAGACACTGTTGAGTTTTCTATCATTAATAACTAATCTTATTACTAACACATAAGGTAACAAAATTATGGAAAAGCTATTGCTTTTTCCTCTGTTTTCTCTAAATTATACATGTTTTACCTGCTAAGTGATTCATGCTGACTCTCTTAAAACAGAAAAAGCTGACTATGCATTGGAGGAAATTTATATTTCCCTCCACACCACATTTTGCTATATATCATAGGGAAGGCAGGGAATGAGCAGTATAGAAAATAGCACGCTCTTTAGCTGAATAAGCAAATTGTCCAATTTCAGTCATTTGTGCTCTGATTTCTCATGGCTTATTTATGGCTTGTGATCTGTATCATTAACTACTAACCAATGCTCAATCAATGTTCTGACCCACACAGTCCAGAACCCCTTATCAGCCATGGCATCCACCCGCATGAAGGCAATATAAGCTTCCACACTTTGCCTCAAATGACAAGCATGTGGGATCTAGAATCTTCTTTTATTCAATGTACTGCCCATATTGGTTAGTTTTCTTTTTTCTTCCTGCTGATTATCCAAAGCAAATATCCTTTAGACCAGAAGAGAGGCAGCTTTCTAGGGAATCACAGGAAAAACAGAGGCCCAGCTTATCCTACAAGGCCTCAGGCTATGACAGCCTATTCTGAAATTGGCCTCTTTGACCATGCATACTATCTTCCACTTTTTAAATTTATTGGGGTGACATTGGTCAATAGAATCATATATTTTTCATTCATGCATTCTTCCCATAGCTGCTACTTTATATAAACTGAGAGTTGATCATTTATTGATTGTAAGTGTCTTTTAGCATTATTTGAGTTCTACTACATATTCTAAACTGTCCAAGGATATTAGAAGCCATGGAAGAAAATACAAAGTAATTCTAGCTGCCAACTTCCCAGACAATAGTCATGTACATTTTATGATTCTATGGTTTTCATAATTTTTTAAATACAAATGTCTTCTATGTTTCTGTTTAAATAAGAAATCAGAAATTATGTCTGTTAAATGTAAATTAATATGTAACAATAATAATGGTCTACAAATGTCCTTATATATCAAAGGAAGTTTTTCACTTATTGCCAATAGAGAATGTGGCTTTAAGGAAACATTTTAACAGTGATGTTGGAGCATCCCAAACTTACTGTGAGTATTCAGTAAGACTCATGTAAAACTCTATAAAGCTTATATCAACTTCTACTTTTTCTGAAAGTATAACTCAAGGCAGTCTAGTGGTACAGTAGAAGAGGCACTAGATCTGACATAAAGACTTAGAGTCAAATTTCAAGCCCACTCCTTAATTAGTCAGCAACACTGGTCAAGCCACTTGAATGCCTAGCACAGTGCTCAACATGTAGAGACCATTCTATCAATACTGCTTGAACTTCAGTCTAAACCTACAGTTCAAAATGTAGTACAAACAGGCTCAGTGAAAATGCAACATCAGTGATTAACCATATACTCTGAAATCTGAAAGTAATCTGAAGGGCTTATACTGCATGCAGGTGAGGAAACACAGTCCACACACAGAGTCTCAAAATGAAGACAGCACCGATAACAGTGATAACACTAATAATAATAACCACACTGAACTCTTGCTTTGTGCTTAATATTGTGCTAAAACTTTATATAAATGAAGTCATTTAATCTTCACAATAACTTTATGGGAAGATATCCTTACCCCGTTTTACAGATATAGACACAAATCTAGAACAAATGGCGGCTATGCCAAGACCAAGCCCAGGCAGCCTTCCCACAGAGTGAAGGGGATAAGTGCTTTGACACAATTGAGTTCTTCCTTTATATCTTCAGGTGCCAGCATGAATTATAAAAAGCAAAAGATAACAGGAAAATTTGCAGGATATTTAGGAAAGAGCATGGAGATGAAGAGGGCTAAATTTGTGACACTGGAAGCAAAGTGATAATGAGACTCAGTAGGTAATCTGGATAAAAGTGAGTCGACAAGGAGGAATTTTTCTTAATTAATTTTCTGGTATCATCTCCTTTGAATTTTAACGTTTAGGATTCTCTTGTACAACACCTCATGCAAGGCTTTGGACAAGACAGTGACTTCACCATCTCTGAAGCCCAAGAAATTTTAGGCAATTTTCTTACAAATGTGTGTTTTTTATAAGAAAATGGTTCTGAGTATTCATCAGATCTCAAAGAGACCTGTCACCTGAAAATATTAAGAACACTGCTTTAGCCCTCACCTGCCAAGAGCCAAGTGATGCCCTGTGGACACGCAACTTCACCTGGACCCTGGTTCATGACCAGCTGAAGGCTCTTTCTGACTCCCGGGAACCTGGAGTTCAGTGATTCTGGGAATATGGTCCAAAGTATGAATCCTCAACTGCTGTTTGCATCTGATGTGAAGCTGATGCCCTTTGCCTGAGTAGGTGGACAGGAGAACTGCATTTCTACCAGTGGTCTTCCCCAGAGATAGGCCAGCTATACCTAGAACCAAAGGAGGTGAACTTTGGATTCAGCCTTCCCTGAAGAGTTGTATGGTCCCCAACCTATTAGTAAAATTCTCAGTGCAAAGGAAAGGCAGGAAATCAAAAAAATGAAGTGGGTCTTTTGGACCATTGCTTGAGGTATTCATCCACATCTGCCCACCTCAGGTTGCACTCCATTCTGCCCAGCCACCCCTTCTTTTCTGCAGAGATTGCTGACAATGAATCTCAGCCCTCTCCTCTCTGGTTCCATTCTCCATGAAAGGCCAAGCTGCCTGTCTCCCCCAAACATACACAGGATTCCAAAGTACCCCTGCTGCACACCAGTGCAACATATAGCCAGAGGACCATCACCAGGTGTCATGAAATTGAGTCACTGAGTCATGGGCAGCCTTGTCCTCCTTTCTTTTCTAAAGAATAGAATCAAACGGAATGAAAAGACTAGAAAATACTTGAGTTATTGAATACATTGTGTAGTAAGGTTAAGTTTTGTTTCTTGAAACTTTTGTTTCAGTATGTGTGTGTGTGTGCACACACGCGCACGCCTGTGTATGTAGGATCACAGTTTAAAATTGTGTATCTCGGTTAAGAAACTAAAAGATAGGTTTAGAACACTCCATAGAGGTTGTACTGAGTTGTACTCAGTGCCTGATGGCAATGGCTTTCAGAAAAGCTCTGAAGTCACAGAAGGAAAAAAGAAAACCAGTGGGGACAAAGAATCTGGATTCTAGTCCTGGCCAAGCTGTGTACTCCCCCAGCCAAATTCCATAATCTCTTTGAGCCCTTTCCTCATCTGTGAAATAAAGATGACAGGGCCTGCTCTGATAATCTCTCAGGACTGCTGTACAGTTTGAATGGAACACTGTACACCCCAAAAATCAAGGCTGACATAAGGCATTTTGAAATTCTGCTTTATGGCAGGAAGAGATGAATAATAAAATTGTTTGGGAGCTATTGGAGGGTTCAGGAAGTGTTGTCGTACCCCAAATTATCACATATAGCATCCTCCCAGTTCTGCAATGTGTCCAGCTAGGTGACACAGTCCAGGTGATGCCCCAGGAATCCTCCCACTGCAATGATTCTAAGCAACACAAGCAAAGGAAGTTTCAAAGTTTTTTTTGTTGAGTGTCACTGGCCCGAGGGCCAGTTTCTTTTTTTTTTTTTTTTTTTTAACTTTTATTTTATTTTATTTATTCATTTTAGAGAGGAGAGAGAGAGAAAGAAGGGGGGAGGAGCTGGAAGCATCAACTCCCATATGTGCCTTGACCAGGCAAGCCCAGGGTTTCGAACCGGCAACCTCAGCATTTCCAGGTCGACGCTTTATCCACTGTGCCACCACAGGTCAGGCCAAGAGGGCCAGTTTCATAGCACCTGAAAGTCAAGTGCTGACCAGTTCTCTTTGGCTCACCCCACTCCACCCCAGCAGAGGGGTAGGAAATCCATGAATGCTCATGATGATGAAACAAGACAACATTACACGCATGCCTCTTACTGGAGTGAACATCACTGTTCTTTACACTTCATGGAAAGGTCTCACAAAACATTAGTTCTAATGTCTTCTTGCATGAGTCATAGACTGAAGTATGAAGAAACACCTCTAAATGACACACAAGGAAAGAGAGAAAAGGAAGAATGCTATGATGACATGTTCTTAGAACTCAATTCCAAGTCAGTTTACATGAGCAAAATCAACATGTAGGTCTCTGTTTAGGGTACACTGCTAAAGGAAAAAAAAAAAAAAAAGGTCCATTTCTTTTCTTTTTTCTAATTAAAAAGACAATAGAGGCCCTGGCCAGTGGCTCAGCAGTAGAGCGTCAGCCCAGTGTATGGAAGTCCTGGTTCAATTCTCGGTCAAGGCACACAGGGGAAGTGCCCACCCTTCTCTATCCTTCCCCCTCACCCCTTCCCACAGCCAAACCTCCACTGGAGCAAAGTTGGCTGAGGCACTGAGGACGGCTCCATGGCCTCCACCTCAGGTGCTAGAATGGCTCTGGTCACAAAGGAGCAATGCCCCAGATGGGCAGAGCATCACCCCCTGGTGGGCATGCCAGGTGGATCTCAATAGGGCACATGCGGGAGTCTATCTGTCTGCCTCTCTGCTTCTCACTTTGGAAAAATACAAAAAAAAAAAGATAATAGATGCACTAACATCAAATAGTAAAATTAGTTCCCAGGAAGAAAGGAATGTCAGCATTTTTTAAATTAATTTTTCCATTCATTTGAGAGAGAAAGAGAGAGGAAAGCAGGGGAGGAAGGGAGAGGGGAGGGGGAGGAAGGTAGAGAGAGAGTAAGAAACATCAACTTGTTTGACTTAGTTGTCCATTTAGTTGTTTACTCATGGAGGAAACAATTGCTGAGGGATTACATAAAATGACAAGATTATTCTAGAAAGAGACAGAAGCTCGGGTTTGGCACCTGCCAGACCTAAATCCAAAAGCCCACTTCACCACTGATTAGCTGAGCTATCTTGTACAAGTTCTTTGAGCTTTCTTCTTGTCATTTATAAACTGAGGAATGGTAATATCATACAAGCAGGATTATTATAAAGATTGGATATACTAAAATAAATAGCTTAACATACTGACTAGCACATAGAAGTACTTGGTAAAGGGTAGATTCTCTGATTGCAGGTACCTCCATTTTGTTTTCTGATGCCCCGTTCAGCCGGTACCAGTTCAGACCTTCCTCCCCTGGTAGAACTTTGGAAGAAACAGGACGCATCTCTCAGTCAACACAGCCCTCATCCTTGTTCAATTCTGGGTAATAACAGGCTACTTTTTCACTGCCAAATAAATTAATCTTCAGTGTGAATAAGGATGTCCCTTGTGACCTTTCACTTTGACACAGCCTTCATTGCTACTAAGCACTTACACACAACTGAATACATTTTCATTTGTACAAGTCTCTCTGTACAACTCTAGTGATCCTTACAGAACCTTTAATAATAAAAGATAAAGAGAATATTGACCCACAATTGGCTGGAACTCCATGGGGTAAACCATGCAGCCCTCAAAAACAGTTACTCTTTCAATGGAAAGTCACTACGAGCTCCTGTGCTTCTTCCCAGTGTTAGAGCCAAGTGAGCTCTATAAACATAGAAGCTCTCTGTAATCCTTCCTCGCATATCAGTGTGATCTGAAACCTGGTAAAATTTAAGAAGATATTTTCATTTAAAGATACATATGTTGGCATTTGTTTATCCCTCCCTCCAACAAAATATCTGACCCCACTGAAAAACCCTTTGGTCCACCTCTCCTAGCCTGGGCCCACATCTCTCTTAGCCTCAGCCACCAGCCCTGAACATATGTGGCTAACAGCATCTCAACCCAAGCATCTTCAATACCTGCTGGGACCTCTGGCCACTAAAACAGGAAGTAGAGGTTTTATACCCACAGGGCTACCCTCGACCAATGGAGATAAGCCATGGATAAACGCTTTACACTTTGGTGGGGGGAGCAGATGATCCAAGACACATTTCTTAAGGAACCTAAGGAGTTCTGTTGGAGCTGGATTCACAGTGTATCACAAAGGAGCTTTCCTTCCCTGTCTCCCTCTTTCTGCTCCTCATTCCTGATCCTTGACATTATTCTTTTTAATAAGGTATTTGTATGCATGTCTCTCTTTCAGGCTTTGCCTCGGGGAAACCAGATCATTTTCTGCAGTAAATTCAATGACCATAGTTATAAAACCAACAAACAGAACATGAGACTTTACAGATGTTTCTGTGCCATTTCTACTTCCAAGGAGACAGCTGGGAAGACATGGATTGAGCACTGAACACACAGAATTCCAGAACATCACAATAGTGTCTTCAGATAACAGGCCAGAAATTTTGAAATAAAACTATTGCTGTATAGTGAAAATAAAGTGCAACTATACTTCTCTCAAGCGAGTGAGACAAAGAGGCAAAGAATACCATGTCTTGTTTGGCAATAAGCCAGCGACGGGCCACATCAGTGCTAAAAGGTTGTCACCACACCTGAGTTGAGATCACTAAAATAGCTCTTGGAACATACTTTTCAGAAAGTTGAGCTCAAAATCCCATACTAAACAACTATGTTAACTTGCAGAGGAGGAGCTGCTCTCTGAGGTGTACCTGGAGCAAGGTGGAGGAGGGAGCACTAACACTGCAACACTCCAAGACAAACCGCACAGAGCTCGAGAAACCAATATTGTGCTTTACCAAATATGCAAAACATCTTGGGAGCATTCCAGAAGGAAAAGGGTTAGATGCAGGTGAGCAGAAGCAACCATACCAACTGCCTACATGGCTCAGTCCATTTTCGGGAACACACTTAAACACACAACTTACTGGGCACACCAGTGAAGATCAACTAACACACAAGAAAAATGTTTCAGAATTTCCCAGATGTTGCAGAGAAATAAAGTTCAAGCAAAACATCACAAGTAGGCCTGACCCACCATAACTATCCAAAAAGTTTGGAAAGTGTTGGCATTGGTTCTTCTGAACAGTCATAGTGTGTAAGGAGGCTAAAGAGAACCTCCCTACCATGTTCTACAGCAGGGGTAGTCAACCTTTTTATACCTACCGCCCACTTTTGTATCTCTGTTAGTAGTAAAATTTTCTAACCGCCCACCGGTTCCACAGTAATTGTGATTTATAAAGTAGGGAAGTAACTTTACTTTATAAAATTTATAAAGCAGAGTTACAGCAAATTAAAGCAAATAATAATAATTACTTGCCAAGTACTTTATGTTGGATTTTCACTAAGTTTGACAGAAGAAATCTTTATAAAACAACTTACTATAGTTAAATCTATCTTTTTATTTATACTTTGGTTGCTCTGTTACTGCCCACCATGAAAGCTGGAACGCCCACTAGTGAGCGGTAAGGACCAGGTTGACTACCAGTGTTCTACAGCATGGAGCACAGGTATGAAACAACCAGGGGACAGGAGGCAGGGAGCCTTGTCTAAATGAATTTTTCCAAGTCCCTGAATGATCTGTGCCCCAGTTTCCAAGTCTTATTACAAAATTAGGCTGACAATATCATAGAAAATTATGAAGAAGAAAACATTAAAAGAGTATAAAGTGCTTTGTAAAAATAAAAAATTTCATGTCTTCTGACATCTTTGCTGAGAAATCCTATGCTCAGAGCTAATATAAGTCAACCCCATAAACTAGCATTTTTTAAAAGTTGAAAAAGTTTACTATAAAGAACTTTTATATACCCTTAAGCACTACAGAAGCATCCCTATCTTATGACTAATACAAAAAGCCATTGTTACCCTTGTCACTGAAGAGACCTAGGGGTGCCTTCCCTCCTAGCATTACAAGTGAGCCCAGCTTTAGTTAGAGCATAACCTTGAAAGTAATGTATATGGATTGTCATGATTCAGGCTGGCCTCCTTCTAGTTTGTAAAAAGGGGTCAACTTTCCGTTAGCAAGTTTAAAAACATTCCACTTTTCACTGGAACTCCAATTTGTCATTGTAATTGATATTTCAAAAACAAGTACATAGCTAGAAATAATAATCCCAGTTGCATGGTCTAGAAATTCAACCTAGCAGAGGCCCAGTCTCTCCAACAAATTAACAGATTAAAAGAAGTGTTCTGGTCTACTTATTTAGAATCACTGGCAGTTAACATTCCCAAAAAAGACATGTGCTTCTTGATAGAAAAGCAAACCAACAGCTTTAAAGTCATCTTGAAAAAAAATTACCTGAATCTCTTCAAATCTCTAAATTCAACTACTAATTATCAGAGAATACATATGAAGAAATACATTAAAATAAATCATGGAAATGCAATCTGTATAATATACAAGGTGGGAAAATCTACATAAAAACCTTGCAGTTATTTTCTTTTTTTTAAAATAAATTTTTATTAATGTTAATGGGGTGACATTAATAAATCAGGGTACATATACTCAAAGAAAACATGTCCAGGTTATCTTGTCATTCAATTATGTTGAATACCCATCACCCTGAGTCAGATTGTCCTCCATCACCCTCTATCTAGTTTTCTTTGTGTCCCTCCCCCTCCCCCTTCTCCTCTCTCTCCTTCCCTCCCGCGTCCTCCCTCCCCCCATCCCTGGTAACCACCACACTCTTGTCCTATGTCTCTTAATCTCGAAAAACCTTGCAGTTATTTTCAACAAAAGAAAATGAGAGGAAAAAGAGATAGTAAGAAAGGTGACAGATGGACCTAATCATTAAATAAAGGTGAAAATACACACAAGCCAATCAAAATGTGTGATGATTATTTTAATTTTGATTCAAATATATAAACTTTTCTAAAATTATAACTTAAAATCCTGGCCATAAAGAAGAACCTGGTATTAATATTTTTCTTCCCCAAAACAAATATAAAATTGTTCAAAATATATATTAAAATTTTTTCAGACATAGGATATTAAGTAAAATAGCTATGATCCCTAAGAAAATGAAACAAAGGATCTGAGTTTTATAATCATCCAGTTAAAACAATAGGAAAGGGACAGGAGAAATCAAGAGGGGATCCACAATCTCACTGAGAAAAAAGTAAGGAATAAAGTGACAATGAATGTGACCCTATCAATAATCATTTAAATATAAAAGGCTTAAATACTATTTCAAAAGACAGCTGTTAGCTAAATGGATAAGAAAGCAAAACCCATATACATGCTGTCTACAAGGATCCACCTCAGAATGAAAAACACACACAGACTAAAAGTAAAAGAATGTAAAAAAATATTTTATGTAAATGGAAATGAAAAGAAAAGCTGGGGTAGCAATATTTATATCTGACAAAATAGACTTTAAAGCAAAGGCTATAGTAAAAGACAAAGAAGGTTACTACAAGATGATAAAGAAAGCAATCTAACAATAGGATATAACCCTTGTAAATTTTAAATTTATGCACCCAATGTCGGCGCACCTAAATGTGTAAAGCAACTCTTGACAGACATAAAGGAAGAGATCAACAAGCAATACAGTCATAGGAGGGGATTTTAATACCCCATTGACATCAATGGATAGCTCTTCCATACAGATAATCCAAGGAAATGATGGCCTTAAATGACATATTAGGTCAGCTGGATTTAATAAAAATCTTCAGAGCATTTCACCCCAAAGCAGCAGAATATATATTACTTTGCAGTGCACATAGAACATGTTCTATGCTAGACCACATGTTAAGACACAAAACAAGTCTTAATAAATTTAAGAAGACTGAAATCATATCAAGCATTTCCTCTGACCATAATGGTGTGAAACTAGAAATCAATTACAAGAAAAAAATAGAAAAGTACACAAAGACATGGAGGCTAAATAACATGTTACTAAACAATGTATGGGTTAACAACAAGATCAAGGAACAAATCAAAAGATACCTTGAAACATATAAAAATGAAAACACAACAACTCAAATTCTATGGAGGACAGTGAAAGCAGTTTTAAGAGGGTAACTTATAGCATTACAAGTCTACTTCAAGATACAAGAAAAATCTCAAATGAACAATCTAACCTTACATTTGAAGGAACTTAAAAAAAAAAATAAACAAAGGACAAAGTGAGTAGAAGGAAGGAAAGAATAAAGGGAAGAGTAGAAATAAAATAAAGACCAATAAAATACAAAAGATGAATGAAATTAAGAGCTGTTTTTGTGAAAAGACAAAAATAATTGACAAACCAGACTCATCAAGAAAATGAGAAAGGATCCAAATAAATAAAATCAGAAATATAGGAGAAGTTTCAAATGACACCAAAGAAGTACAAGGCATTGTAAGAAAATATTATGACCAACTATATGCCAACAAATTAGACAATGTGAATGAAATGGATAAATTCTTAGAATCATACAATCTTCCAAAACTGAATCAGGAAGAATCAGAGAATCTGCATAAAAAGATTACAGTTAGTGAAATTAAATCACAATAAGAAACTGCCAACAAACAAACGTCCTGCATCAGATGGCTTCATAGGAGAATTTTACCAAATATTCAAAGAAGAATTAACATTTATCCTTTTCAAACTATTCAAAAAAATTTAAGAGAAGGGAAGATTCTCAAGCTCACTTTATAATGCCAGCATTATTCTAATTCTACCAAAACCAGATAAAGACACTACAAAGAAAGAAAATTATAGGCCAATATCCTTGATGAACATAGATGAAAAAATCCTCAACAAAATATTAGCAAACCAAATCCAGAAAAGTCATACACCATGATCAAGTAGGATTTATTCATTCCAGAGATGCAAAGTTGGTACAACATCTGCAAATCAATAAATGTGACACAATACATAAACAAAGGATAAAAATCACATGATCATATCAACAGACACACACAAAAGAAAAAGCATTTGATAAAATTCAGTGCCTATTTATCTATTTATGTTTAAAAAAACTCTTAGCAAGGTGGGAATAGAAGGAACATTCCTCAAAATAGTAAAGGCCATATATGACAAACCCACAACCAACATCATACTCAATGGGCAAAAACGACAAGCATTTCTCTGAAGATCAGAAAAAAGACAGGGATGTCCACAATCACCACTCTTATTCAATATAGTACTGGAAGTCCTAGCCACAGCAATCAAACAAGAAAAAGAAATAAAAGCCAAACAAATTGAAAAGGAAGAAGTAAAATTCTCATTATTTGCAGATGACACAATACTGTATATAGGGAACCCGAAAGATTCCACCAAAAAAACTATTATAACTGATAAATTCAGTCAAGTAGCAGGATATAAAATAATCCAGAAATCAGTTGCATTTTTATACAACAATAATCATCTATCAGAAAGGGAAACCAAAAAAACAATATCATTCACAATTGCTTCAAAAAGAATAAAATATATAGGAACAAACTGAACCAAGGATGTAAAAGCTCTGTGTTCAGAAAATTCTAAAACACCAAAGTGGAAGCATATACTGTGTTAATAGATAGGAAGAACCAACATCATTAAAATTTCCATATTACCCAAACCTATCTATATATTCAATGCAATTTCTATCAAGATACCAATGGTGTATTTCACAGAACTAGAACATATATTCCAAAATTTTATATGGAGCCACAAAAGACACAAGATAGCCACAGCAATATTGAGAAAGATAAATAAAGCTGGAGGAATAAAGCTACCAAATATCAAACTACACTACAAGGCCATAGTAATCAAAACAGCATGGTCCTGGCATAAAAACAGACATATAGATCAATGGAACAGAATAGAGAGCCCAGAAACCAACCCACAGCTACATGGTCAATTAATATTTGACAAAGGAGGCAAGAACATACAATGGGGTGAAGATAGTCTATTTAATCAATTGTATTAGGGAAATAGGACAGATACATGCCAAAAATGAAACTAGTCCACCTTCTCACACTATACACAAAAATAAACTCAAAATGGATTAAAGATTTAAATATTCAACATGATTCTATAAAAATGCTAGAAGAAAACATAGGCAGTAAAATCTCAGGCATCATTATGCTAAATGAAATAAGCCAGTCAGAGAAAGACAAGTACCATATGATATCACTCATATATGGAATCTAATGAACAAAATAAACTAACAAACAAAATAGAAGCAGACTCATACATAGAGAATAGGCCGACAGCTATAGGGGAAGGGAAATAGTGGGTGAGAGAGGTAGAGTATAGAACAAAAAAAAAGGACAAAAAATACTCATGGTGACAAACAATAGTGTAGTGATTGTTGAAGAGGAGTAGAGGAGAGATGGGGACCAATAGTGATGGACAAAGACTTGACTTGGGGGAGGTGAACACAAAATATGGTATACAGAGATGTTTTGTCAAATTAGGCCCCTGAAAGTTAACCAGCATCACTTAGATAAAATTCAACTTAAAAAAAGAAGGAAAATGTCAAAAGAGATAGATCCATAAATGAGAGAAATTTTAGAGATAGCAAATAAGGACTTCTAAAAATCCATTATACATGTATTTCAGATTTTACATGAAAACATGAATAAAATAAAGAGACAAACAAAAATATAATAAGGAATTGAATGGAAATTTTAGAGAAGAAAATGCAGTACATGTATCTCGAGAAAATTTCATTGGACAATTTTGACAGCAGAACAGATGCTGCAAAAGAAAGATCAGTGGACATAAAGACATTGCAATAGAAAACAGACACACACAAAAGCACTCAACAACCTGTGGGACAATATCAAGCAGTCAAACATACATTTAATTGGAGTCCAAGAAAAAGAAGATTGTGTAGAGTTAGCAAACACAAAAACTATTTGCAGAAATGACTGAAAAATTTCCATCTCTGATACAGATAATAAATCTACATATCTAAGCACAATTATATGAAAAATGGGTAAACACAAACCATAGTATGGAATATCATAATCAAATGTGGAAAACCAGTTATAAACAGAAATGTTTTAAGTGGTGAAAAATAGCAGTTACAGAGATATATATGTATATTCTTAAAATTTTATACTCATATAAATATGTCACAAAAGATTAGCTGTTGTCTTGGCCTGAGAATAGAGAGGAAAGGTAAAATTGACTGAAAAGAGCATGAGGGGCACTCATAAAAATGTTCTTTATAGAAGATGTGGCACATATACACTATGGAATACTACTCAGCCATAAGAAATGATGACATCGGAACATTTACAGCAAAATGGTGGGATCTAGATAACATGATATGAAGCGAAATAAGTAAATCAGAAAAAAACAGGAACTGCATTATTCCATACGTAGGTGGGACATAAAAGTGAAACTAAGAGACATTGATAAGAGTGTGGTGGTTACGGGGGGGAGGGGGGAATGGGAGAGGGAAAGGGGGAGGGGGAGGGGCACAAAGAAAACAAGATAGAAGGTGACAGAGGACAATCTGACTTTGGGTGACGGGTATGCATCATAATTGAACGACAAGATACCCTGGTCTTGTTATCTTTGAAAAAAAAAAAAAAAATGTTCTTTATCTTGATTACGATGGTGGTTACAAGAGTGTCTACATTTACTAAGATTCATTAAACTGTAAATTTAAAATAGGCATATTTTATTCTATGGAAAGTACACCTCAATAAAACTGACTTTAAAACAATATGACATTTTTTAGATAATTTAAATTTTGAACACCTACCCAGTATTTAATAATACAAAGAATTAGTTAATTTTGTAGGTATAATAATGGCATTGTGGTTATGACTTTTAATGAGTCTTTATCTTTCTAAGTACATAATGAAATATTTGTGGATGAAATTACACGCTGGTATTTTTTTTAATGTAGGTAGCAGAAGAATGGGAAGGAGTAAGGAAAAACAATATGGGCCATGAGGTGATAGCTGGTGAAGCGGGATATTGGATACATGGGGGTTCATTATACTATTTTCTCTACTTTTTTTTTAACTTCTTGGAACTTTCTATAACAAAAAAATTTAAGTGCTTTAAGCACATGAGTTTGTCTTAAATTATTCATTTAAAAATATAAACTGAGCAACTATTTTGAGTGACTGGTACTACGGGGCATAAAAAATATAAAATAATATTTTTAATATTGCTTCATCATCAATCCTCAGCCTAGTTTAAACAAGATTAAGGAATTATATAGAGACTTTGTGGGAATTCTGAAAAGAATGTTTGAACACTAAACACATCAGTACTCTTCATTAAGTCCAATTGCCCATCATAACTTGTACACTCTTCTCTATTAACATGGTGTCACCAGTTACAATTTACTAGTCTATTCACCAGTTACTATTTACCAGGCTATTCACCAGTTACTATTTACCAGTCTGCTATTTACTAACAATGATGCAGATAATTTTCTAATGTATAGATATAGAGCTTAAATGAGAAGAAAGAAGGAAAAGAAATAAGCCAAATTCCCAAAGGGGGAATTAAAAATGGTAAAATTATCTACTGTTTGCAATCTTTCCTTCCATGTGGTGCTCTTAGTTCAACAGAGAAAAGCTTGATCATAGTCTCAATTGAGAACATAGACTTTAAGTCAAGACAGGTTGCAAAAACACCTGACATGCACAAGGTTTTGAAAGTTAAGAATATAAACTTGAGGTTACAGTAGTAATATGGATAGCTATCTCCACTGCTACAACTTGGGAAGAACTTGACAAAGAAGTTACAGAATTTCACTAAGCTCAACAGGAGAGCAAATCATTATCAGTATTATATAAGGTCAGTTATTTTTATTTTTGCAAGCAAATATGCTGATTCAGTCTCCATTACCAGCATGGTTTCTCAACATTATATCCAGTGTTTAAATTCTGCACAACATTTCATGATGCAGCCTTATGTAACTCTGTTAACCATTTCCAGGTGGTCAGAGTACACCAACAGATGGTATGCAGTCCACTTTAAGTAACAGCACAGTCTCCATCTTGGAAAGCTGAGTTAATTAGAAGTAGATGACAACGTTTTGAGTGTACCAGTCTAGTGTCAGAGAGACAAAAACAAGTCTTTTTTCAGCTAAAGTTGAACCTCAAAGTCCAAAGTTTATGGGATCATTTATGAAAAGGATAGTCCTCAAAACAGGCTGATTCTGGCTTAGCAGCATTATCTGCCAAAGAACTAATTTAAAAATAATGTAAAACTCGGCCCTGGCCGGTTGGCTCAGCAGTAGAGCGTCGGCCGGCATATGGAAGTCATAGATTCAATTCCTGGCCAGGGCACATAGGAGAAGCGTCCATCTGCTTCTCCACCCTTCCCCACTCTCCTTTCTCTCTATCTCTCTCTTCTCCTCCCACAGCCAACGCTCCACTGGAGCAAAGCTGGCCCCATGCTGAGGATGGCTCCCGCTGCAATGGAGTAACACCCCAGATGGGCAGAGCATCACCCCCTGGTGGGCATGCTGGGTGGATCCCAGTCAGGCACATGTGGGAGTCTGTCTCTCTGCCTCCTCGTTTCTCACTTCAGAAAAAAAAAATGTAAAACTCAGATTTAAAGCCATGACTAGAAAATAATAGTCCTAATATTTTTAATAAAGAAGCCATAAGATTATCATTGTCTATTGAACTTCCAAAACTATGATGTCAATGGAATTTATTGCCTCAAATTGGAACACTTTTTATTTTAAAGAGGGAAGAAGACCCTATTAATGACATGGGGACAACAAGCTGAAACTGGGATTATTCTGGCCAATTAATGTATGGTCACACCATCTAAAACCACAGCATGTTGTAATAAACAACATCTTATAAGGACCATCTACACACCATGCAACAATTACCATCAATTACATAACTTCCGTTTTCACTAGCCAGATTCATGGTTCCCTGATGCCTTCTGCAAACCCAGGAGAGACCTCAGAAAAAAACCAAACCTGCCGACATCTTGGTCTTGGATATCCAGCCTCCAGAACTGTAAGAAAGAATTTTTTGTTTGTTTGTTTAAGTCCCACAGTCTGTACTATTTTATTATGGCAGCTCAAGCAAACTAATACAAAGGGTAATTTTAAAACTTTATCAAATGGTTACCTAGGGTAGAAAAGAGACCAGGATGAAAGAAGCAGAGATGAAAATTAAATTTCCCTGAATATACTTCATGTTATAGCTTTGAATTTAAAATGAGGATATTACATAATTATGAAACAAACTAAAAACAATGAAGGAAACAAAAGAATTTTTTAAAAGTGCACCAAATGATCTTAACCTAATATCAAGAGGCTAATCATCTCAAATTACTTTAAAATTTGGTAATTTGACTAGTAAGAGTTATCCTCAAAGGCAAAAAAACAAATAACAACAATAACGAAAAAAAACCCAGCAAGTAAAACTGTTTTCAGTTATCACACTGTTAATATTAAATTTGAAATCAATATTCTGAAATAAGAATAGAGACATACAAACACATAGGAATGACAAAGCAAATAGCTAATTAGTTGATGTGATATTTAGCATCAGCTAAAACATAAACAGATATAAAATATAAAAACTTAAGTTAAAAGCTTGTAATCCTACAATTGAATTGAAAATGTTATATATTTTCTTTAAGAAAAAAATTTTATTCCTAACTTTGTAAAATCGTAGAAACAATGACCAACTCAGGAGCAATGGATACCTCTTGAACTCAGATTCTGGTTTCTCAATACTATTTCTATCTATAAAGAACCAGGACTACTTAGATAAACAGATTATGAGGCAGAGAATATAAAATGAGTCTGGAATATTTTGTCATTCTAGGAACTCAGGAAGCTATGAATGAATTTAAACACTCCAAGTATGTTAAAGATCTATTTGTTAATTATGATACTTATATGTGTGTGTGTGTATTTCTTTTGCACAATTCTTGAAGTACCATAAAATTATCTGAAAATAAGTAAAAGAAATATAGCATGTAGCCTTTCTTTCTGCACAAGCTATATTTTAAATAACAAATTGTTGATGAGAATATCTTTTATTTACAAAAGTACTTGAGCTTATAAAAAAAAAAGAGTGATGAAATGAGAATGTTACCAGCTCACCACACTTGATAGTGATAGGCCATTGTCACCAATGGCTGCAAAGACTATGAAGCAAAAAGCTGATGGAGAGTTTTATAACAGATGAATCAAACTTACACTCAAATTCACAGTTGTCTTCATTCACAGAAAGAGCAACTAGTCATAATGAACCTCCTGACAGAAATTCACAGCATCAGCAGTGTTTTGAAAATAGATAAAACTGAATATGGACAATCCTCTAGATCTGTCATTTCACTAGAAATCTAGTAGATAGAAGAATAGGTTAACTGACACTACAGAATCAGCAAAGTTCAAATTGTAGGAAAATCTACAGGACAAACAACCTGATCTATTTAACAATTAGAGTGCAGCAGTAAATTAAAAAGAGGAAAGACAGAGCTATAGATTCAAGAGACTCACATCAACCGAACACAATGAGAGGACCTCATTTGGATCCTGGATCAATCCAAGTAATTGTTTATTAAAAATGAGATTATTTAGGAAATTTAAATGCTGACTAGATATTTGGTAACTTTATAGAAATATTGGCAATATTTTTGAAGTTTGATAATGGTACTGTAATTATGTTTTTATTTTTAAAAGAGAAGTCCATAATTCTTACAGATATTGAAGAATTACAGAAGAAATAATATTATATCTTAGATTTGCTTTATAAAAACCTAATGGGAAAAAAAAAATCTTAGTGAGGGTGGGAAGTAGGGGTGGGAGAGATATGGATAAAACAAGATTTGCCACAAATTGATAAATATTGATTAGGATAACAGTTACATAAGACTTCATTATAAAATACTCTGCACTTACATAAGCTTGGAATTTTCATGATAAAAAGTATATATAGGAAGACAGACAGACAAGATATGTTCTCTTCACAGCTCAATCGCAAACTTTCTTATGTAATTTGCTAATATGGGTTTTACCCTCTTTGGGCAAGCCAATTGTGTTCAATTTTCTGGAAGTAGAGGTTTCTGACTTTCCTCTTTCTTCTGGAACTTTAGCTCAAGTATTAGCCACATACTAGGTCTAAATGACCCCAGAAAGTTTCCCATCATCAGGGTTTGCCATTTTTCTAGCTTTCATCTGGAAACTTCATTTAGTCGATTAATGCCAAGAAATTTGTCCATCTGGGCAGAAAAAGACAATTCATTCTTACAAGACAACATCCCCAAAGATGAAAGGAAATGAGAAAGACAAAGAACATGTAATAAGAGCATAGAATCTAGTAGTTAAAATTCTGACATTTTTTTTTGTATTTTTCTGAAGCTGGAAACAGGGAGAGACAGTCAGACAGACTCCCGCATGCGCCCGACCAGGATCCACCCGGCACGCCCACCAGGGGGCGATGCTCTGCCCCTCCGGGGCGTCACTCTGCCGCGACCAGAGCCACTCTAGCGCCTGGGGCAGAGGCCAAGGAGCCATCCCCAGCGCCAGGGCCATCTTTGCTCCAATGGAGCCTTGGCTGCGGGAGGGGAAGAGAGAGACAGAGAGGAAGGGGGGGTGGAGAAGCAAATGGGCGCTTCTCCTATGTGCCCTGGCCGGGAATCGAACCTGGGTCCCCCGCACGCCAGGCCAACGCTCTACCGCTGAGCCAACCGGCCAGGGCCCTGACAACAGTTCTTTTGCTAGATTAAAAAAATGTGCCTGATCTGTACTGAGCATTGGTACGGAGCAGTGAATGGAGCATCAACCTGGAACACTGAAGTCTCCGGTTTGAAGCCCTGGGCTTACCTGGTCCAGGCATATATGGGAGTTGATGCTTCCTGCTCTTCCCCCTTCTTTCTCTCTCTTTCTCTCTTCTCTAAAATGAATAAATAAAATCTTTAAAAAAAAAAACTAAAAAAAAAATGTGATCCAGTAACTTACTTGGTAGAGCAGGGATACAAACCCAAGGTCATCCATCTCCAACACCCTTTCTTGAGTTAAATGGGGGATGTAAAGACAGTGGCCACGGCCACTATCACAGCCGCCCAGTATATGCAGGTTCACATTAGATTCAGACAGACGGTAATGAAACAACGGAGCCAAGTACTGGTGAGCCATTACCTTTAATCCTAGCTTGCACCTGGCGGGCAAGTAAAAACACACACTGGGCTCCAAAACCCACTCATTCAGTGCTCACAGAGCTACTGACTTATCCGAGTTTCCTAGAATCAAAGGTTTTTAGCTCACTAGCCTTATTCACCTCTGTTCCCCATCTCCTTCTCTCTGCACAAACTGGCTTCTCCCTCAGCACTCCACCATCTTGGCTGCTTCTCCTGGCCTCCTCCACGTGGCCTTTCTCTTCTCTCCTTTCTCTGCTCTCTCCTCTAATGCTAATCTCAGGAACTAGGGAGAGCAAGCTCCTGGTCTGCCCCATTTTATAGAGTAGGAATCAAAACCTTTAATCCAATATACAAACAAGGAAGTCACTGATACAAAGTCACTTATCTGATTCCTCATGAGAGTGCTCCACCCACATCATGCAACAGTCAAGGGTGTGGGGAAAAGCTTAGTCTTAAAACTAAGCCTTAGGCTATAATGACGGGGCCTGCTTACAGCCTGTCCCCCACACCCAATACAAACTATAAGCGAGCAAACATATACATCATATTTGCAAACTTATTTGGCCCACAGGGGAGTTCAGCCCACCTCCATCCCATCTGCACAAACCTACACTGTGGGTCCAATAGTTGAGGACTGCTGGCCAAGCCAGGAATGACACAGCCCCTTCCTTGCCCCATGGGAAAGGCTGAGTGGGAGCCCAGCAGAGATTCTGTTTTGTTTTGTGGTACATCCTTATATTTATATATCCAAGGATATTAATTAGATTTCATTCATCACCTGCTCCATTCTTCCTTGGATTTGTGTGACAGTGTGACAATGAAGCAATACCCAAGAATGGGAGAGTCATGAGTTCATGTCTCCTTACAGAAAGACAGGTGGTCTCCTTCCCTTTATATAAGAGGGTCTGATTTTTTTATTATTATTAAAAGTGATAGCCTTAAAGCTAAAAAGAAAGGACTAGATCGTTCATTGTACAGGGAAGTTCAATTTTTCTTGCTCTACGTTTAAAACTTAAAATTTAAAGAACTTCATGGAATAGGGAAACTGAACTCAAACTGGACAAGGAAGTCTCCTCGGAGGTGGTCAGATTTGAAGCAACAAATTTATGACCCTAGTATCAAAGCTGTCATCTTGTGATAATTCATTGTAGGGCTTCCTTTCATTCTTTGGGAACATTTCACACACAGTGCAAGATTTTGTCTCTTACTTACAGAGTCAGGCAGCTTTGTCAGTAATCTTAATCCCTGTCATGCTGTGGTTGGTGTTTTTTATACTTTCACATACTCTCTCCTCCCCTTCACCCCCCTCAATGTGCCTTTGGCTGCTGTCTTTCTGCTGCACAACCATAATACCCACCTCCCTGCTATTCCTCCTCCCCAGGACACACCACCTAAGAGGCAGCACTCATGTAGCTCAACAACTCCTAAGTTCAAAGGAAGTCCAAGGGGTTTCTTGCTGATGTGACCCCTGGATTCTGAAAAGAGACTTTATGTACAGCCCTTGGTAAATGATACCCAAACATATTCTGGGATTCTTTGATTAAACCTTGACCACAGATCAAACTACCAAAAGAAGACTGCTTGAACAAATGCAACAGACATGAAAACAAACCACAATGATTCTATGTATTACACAGATACACAAAAAGACCTGGGTTCTACCAATCTACTCCCACACTGACCCCCAATCTCTGTAGGGTTTTTCTCAAGTGTTCAGCACCCACAAGGAACCAGCCAGATCATGGAGGCATGGCTTAGAACAGAATACAGAGTAGTCTATTTCTTCCCATATGTTTCCATGAAGGACAAAGGGGTAGAGAGGGATCTGGGCTTTGACTTTGAAGAGGACCCTCACTGTCACCAGACCTTCAACCCTCTCTTCTCTACAAGAGAGACTTTGCCCAGAGTCAAAGCCATGCATTTTGCCCTGAAGCTGTCAACATTAGCATGTTCTCCATGCCTGGGTCTTCTCTGTTCTTAGCATCATTATAACATCCTTCTCCAGAGGCACAGGTCCCTAGGGAAATGCAATTTTAAGTTCACCTTTCCTTCAGACCCAGAAGGCAACAGCGTGGCTACTGGCAGGGGTTAAAGTGGCAGGAAACTCAAAGCTGTTTCAGGTTGCTCAGGGGCATATTATCAGGTGATTCCATAGTTTCCTCTGTGCTAGGAGCCTTCTGCTGCACTGCGCAAGTCATCAATATTCCCACGGGGATTCAACTTCCAGTCTTCCAGGTGGCCTTAGGTATGTTAGGAATTAAATGATTTCCTTCCCACATCAGTGTTTAGGAACTGATGCAGTGAAGCACTATCAAATTACAAAAACCCTTACATTTGCAGATAGATCCCATAGTTATTTTAGTTCTTGGTGTCTGGAGATTGATGCATTACCGTCTTTTGCCTAAAACCACTTTGGGGAGGCCAGAAAATCCTGGAGTCGTGAGCTCATCCTTTGCCAGAGTTTATTCACTTATTTCCATGGCAATTAAGGGGAAGCAGCAAAATGAGTCAGTGGGTCTTTTGTACCTACAAGTAATAGTTAGGTCTCACCTATCAATAGTAGCCTCTCCCCGCCACCAACAAAAAAGACAGAATTAGGGGACAGGACTCTCACAGCATTTCTGGGAAACTTATGAACTAACAAATTATGACATGTGATTTTTATTTATTTACTTATTTTTGCAGTGTCTGAGCTCTTAAACTGTTCCTAGCTTTGAGGATGTTGTGGATAGAGGTACAGTGAATAGAGGTACTTCTCATTCATTCCTGTTTTTCTTATATCTGCAAAAGGCGAATGGCTTCCCAGCTGTAAAGCAGTTAAAGATACTAAGAACAAAACCACAAACAGAAAAAGTGGTTTTATTCCTGATCTTAACTGAAGATAAATACAGCATACTCCCAGCATGTGGCACAAGGCAACAATCAGTCTCAAGGGAAAAACTGGGGTACAGCAGTGAAGAAAGAAAGACAAAACTCCTGTGCTCATGGGGCTTGTATTCTAGTTCCTGGAGATCTCTCAATTCTTTCTAGGGCCCCCTGCCAGCCATTCTAACATGGGGCCTTCCTTTCCCAAAGTCCATTGCCTATCTCTCAAAGCTCCAAGTCACTGTGAAAATAGAAAAGGTTTTCCCACTGAGAATCCTTCTACCTTTCCCCACTCTCTTCCCCCCAAAACCTTTATAGACTCCAAACTCAGACTGCAACCCACCAGTGGCTCAGTCCTGAGGTAAGGTGAAGGCCTATCCCACAGGAGTGACTAGCAGATCTTTCCCCTACCTGAGAACATGGAATGAGGTAAGGAGAGGTCACTGCTGTTGGGATGAGGAGGTCTCTGTCTAAGAAAAGGGAAAGAGGAGTGGGGGAAGGGGAGTATACCTTCCTTCTCAATGACTAATACTTCTTTTGTCTGCAGGAGGAGAGAGGCTGAGGGATATAACCCCAACCTCAGGTTGCTCCTTAGGGAAAGCAACTCCATCCTCCTCTCCCAAGACCTGCATTCTGGGCTGCTGTGATCTGTTAGCTGGGAATTCACACAAGTCACCATAGAGGGAAATGCACTTGCTGTACATTGAACCCAAGAAAAGACTAGTGCTAACAAATAATCTGTGCAGGAGCTCAAAGAAAACTTCGAGTCCGTTCTGATTGCGAGGAAGGGCCAGTGCACAGCCACTGCAAGGGCATACAGTCATGTGTGACAGCAGGGCCTAGTGTGGTGCACAATTTTCTCTCCTCTCTGAACAATATCCTTATTAACAGGTCAAAACTCATGGGTACTTCCCAGACTAACCTGAACACCCTGGGACAGCTGGGCTGGTGGATCTGGGAGAGAGCAGGAATGGGGATAAGAGGGTGCTACAGAGGAAAAGGAAGCCGTGCAGCAAGTCTGGGAGGAAAGTTGCTATAAACACAACGGGAGGCATTGCCTCAAACCTAGGGATGTTGGAGTTGCATGAGGGCAGGGATGTGGAGGGTAGCTGGGTGGCTTTATGCCTGCCAGACAGCTCACCTACATGGTCTCCAAGATGGTACTGGGGATGGGCAGAAAGCCTTGGCCCCTGTAACCTCTCAGTGGTCTCCTTAGACTCTAGCCAACTTGGGTCTGCACCTCAATCAGCCAGGTTTATCTCCTCCAGAAAACTGGCCTTCATCCTCTTGCCCATCTCTCAAGGTCAAAGATACCATTCACTATGAGTGCTTATTATCCCAAGCCAAATCGATGCCTCTTTAACTGGCTGCTTTCTCATCCCAGCCTACTCCCCTCTCCCGGTCCAAGGGACCATGAACTCCCAGGGCTAGAGCTGAGCAGATCCTCTTTAGGGCAGCAGGTCCCCAGGAAAAAAGTTACCTCACACCTGTTCCCCACTCAAACACACAATAAATGTCAGTTTCATCTCCAAACATGTCATTACCCCAAACACAAAACTAACAGAGCCTTCCATGGCTTTGCCGTTTTCCCCACCCCATGCTGAACACCTTCAAAACTGCCTGAATGAAGATAAGAGAGGATTGTGTACAACTTCACACAAATGGTGGAAAGGAATAAAATAAACAACAAGGTGAGCTCCCACGTACTTGCAGTTCTTTCTCTATTTGCAACAAAGACAGGAAAAAGGAAGACACCTCAGTACGGAAGGGCAGCGGGGTAGACATGTACCCTTCAGAGTTGGGGAGGTCAGTGAGCCCCTCCCTGAAGTATTGACACTACTGTAAACACACACACAGATCGTCAGGTCTGGAGCTTTCTGGGGCGGAAAAAGGTACCCCCTATGCTGACTGTCTGGCACTGGTGCCACTGAAACCACAGCAAAAGACCTCAAGGAGATGGATTGGAAAGAAACGGCCGCAAACAAGTCATAGTTTGGCCCCCCACCCCCCGGAACACGCCTTTAACTGTAGGAAGTCATGAATCCAGCGGCTGCGAGTATATAGAGGGCCACTCGCGCAGGCACAGCCTGGCATCCCATTCTAAGCACTGCCATTCCTGGAGGAAGAGGGGACGCTGCTGCTCTTTTCCAAGTCACCAGCCAGGTACAGAAAAAAGCAAAAGCAAAAGAAAAGTGAAAGTCGGAGACCATTTAGCAAGCAAGAGTCGAGTCCATCACAATTTCAAGTCCAGTATTTTATTCGTTAAAAAAAGGAAGGCAGAAATAGTCCTCAAAAGGAAATCATAGGACGAGGCACAGCATGTGACTCTCATAAGAGGTCACTGCAAAATGTGTCCCATGCGGTATCTATGGTTCTAGACAAGAGGCGTTTACTTTGGAAAGAAGCACCGTTTTCACTCTCTGAGAAGCAAAAACACACCACGTGCATCTTAGCAAAGCCACAGGCCTGAGCAAAGTCCCTGCTGACCCAGCCCAGCCCTTCCAGGTGTCCACCCCCATCCCCGCCCCACACTACACTACGCTCTCTCGTCCAAATCGCTTCTTTGAGCTTCTGGGCGCAGGGACCCCATCGGGGCGGCAAGGAGCGCCCACTTGAGCAGAAAAGAGGGCGGGAGGGGCCGGCACACTTGGACACAGGCACACTCACAGGCACTCTCACACCCCCAGCGGCGCGCACGATCCCTATTGGCTGGAGGTGGAGGGCGGGGCTGGTCAGACCCAAAACAAACAACCTGCGAGCCGCGACTTTTTAGCTGCGCAGCCTCTTGGCCTCAACCTGGCGCGCGCCCGCTAGAGAGCTACCACCTCTGCCACCTCGATCCTCCACCCCTCTGCGGTGAACGTCCAGGCCCCGCCTCCGTGGAGCCGCGGCTGAGTTATATTGGGCCGGGCGGAAGGTGGAGGCCAGACGTAGCGGCAACTGGCTAGCGCGGAGATGCTGCTCGGAAGGCCAGGGGCGGGAAGGTGGCTGCTGGAGCCACGGCATCGGGGACTCGGCTGCACGGACACTCAAGGCTGAATACACTGGACCCTCCCCCAAGGGTGGTGTGCATACCAGCGTGCACCATTTCTATGCCCCGAAGACGCCTGCCGGGGACCTGGGACGTCCAGTGAAGTGAACCCTCCCTGGTCTCTTGGACCGAGAGCAGATGCGTACGGTTCTTCCCTGCAGCAGAAAATCCTAAGGCCCGTGCTCTTGAGCAGCAGAGGTTAAGCCGCACCTCTGCACATTTCACCCGAAGTCTCTTATCCTCCAACTGAAGACAGCGCCCACCCAACTCCTCCCTCTTAATCCCTCCAAGTTCACCCAATAAGCAGAAACCCTTCGAAGGAAAATTCCAACGGAAGAAGACTTTTCTGCGGAAAAGTGGCTGTCTCTCGCAAAAGGAGGGAGAGCTTTCTGGAGAGGAAGGCAAAGACTATCGGTCGAATCTCCACTCCTGCCCCCCGCACCAGCTTCCCAAGACTGCGCAGAGAGTACGGCGTTGGGCAGGACAGGTTGCGCGGACATGAAGCTGGAGGTGTTCCGCCCCCGTGCAGCCCACGGGGACAAGTCGGGTAGTGACTTGGAGGGCGCAGGCAGTAGCGACGCGCCCTCTCCGCTGTCGGCAGCTGGTGACGACTCCCTGGGCTCGGACGGGGACTGTGCGGCCAACAGCCCAGCAGCTGGAGGCGGCAAGCGTAATGCGAGAGGTGAGTCTGCCGCGGAGGAGGAAGGTCCGGCGACGGCGAGCGTCGTAGAGGCGGGCGCGGCGGGCCCCGGGGCAGAGAGCGCGGGCGTAGGCGAGGGCGCACGCAGCAAGCCCTATACGCGGCGGCCCAAGCCCCCGTACTCATACATCGCGCTCATCGCCATGGCCATCCGCGATTCGGCGGGCGGGCGCCTTACGCTGGCCGAGATCAACGAGTACCTCATGGGCAAGTTCCCCTTCTTCCGCGGCAGCTACACGGGGTGGCGCAACTCCGTGCGCCACAACCTCTCGCTCAACGACTGCTTCGTCAAGGTGCTGCGCGACCCCTCGCGGCCTTGGGGCAAGGATAACTACTGGATGCTCAATCCCAACAGCGAGTACACCTTCGCCGACGGGGTCTTCCGCCGCCGCCGCAAGCGCCTCAGCCACCGTGCGACTGCCTCCGCACCCGGGCTGCGGCTGGAGGAGGCCGGGACCCCGCCTTCCGCGCTGGCTGCCCTGGGCTCGCCCCACGCGCGCTCCCCCGCCTTCCAGGAGGGGCGCGTCTGCCCCGCGGGCAAGTTCTCCAGCTCTTTTGCCATAGACAGCATCCTCAGCAAGCCCTTCCGCAGCCGCCGCGACAGGGACGCGGCCCCCGTGATGCAGCTGCGGTGGGGCGCCGCGTCCTGTCCGCCGCTTTCCGGTTATCCTGCACTCCTCCCCAGCGGGCCCGGCAGGGCCCTGCTGCCGCTCTGCCCTTATGGCGCCTCGGAACCGGCACTGCTGGGCGCGCGTGGAGTCGAGGCGCCGCCGACAGTGCCGCACCTCTTGCTCGCGCCCTTCTCTGCCTCTGCCCCTGCTCCTGCCAAGCCTTTCCGAGGTCTAGTGGGCGGTGGCGGCGCCGGTGGCGCCGCGCACCCGTACTGCCCCCTGCGGCTGCCGGCGACGCTGCAGGCGGCCTCCGCCTGCGGCCCGGGCCCGCACCTGCCCTACCCCGTGGAGACGCTCCTGGCTTGAGCTACGCGGCTGAGCCCGCGGGAGTGGACGCGATCCAGGATGCCGGTATCGCAGGTTCAGAGCTTTGCACTTTCTGTTCAGAGAAAAGGAGACTTTAAAAGAAAATTCTACGTCAACCGTGCCTTAAAGATAAAGGATTTTTGACAAGTGTTTTAACTTATTCCAGAATATTAACTTTCTTCCTCTTTTATAACTTTACAGAGGACCAAAGCAATGTTTTATAATTGTTTGAGTTTCTTTACCAATCCTGTTCCTCTTTCCCCTCACAGATTTTCTCTCTCTTCTTACTGCCCAGGCACCCCCCTTGTTCCTACTAGTTTTGTCGCACCTTTCATTGATTTGTTCCTAACAAGTACATCAGGGAATCACTCCATAGGATAAATTATACGACTACTGTTTGGGGTTTATTGGGCCTCTGTTCCATGTGTACATGTGTATCATTTACAGGTATAACTAAATGTGAGAGAGGTGTCAGAGAATCTTTAGTCATTTCTCTGCTATTGACCAATGCTTCACTGTGCCAAAAGATTAAAACATATATATATATATATATATATATATATATATATATATATATATATATATATATTTGTTGGGTTTTCTAATTAAATTATTTATATAGTTTTGAAACCTGAATGGAAAATGTTGCAGGCAATGGGCTACATACAACTTTATTAGTGGTTTGGTGATCTCTGTGGCCTTCTTGGGCCAAGAATTTCTTTAAAGAAAAAGTTAACATTATGTATGTGGGATGCCAGGACCACTGCTACGTGTAAGCAAGTGTGATTTTTATTTTTAATATTATTTTATTTGTATCCGTGTACATATTCATACATACATTTTATGAAACCCAGCCATCGTGCTTATTTTTAAATAAAACTCACAACTGACTTTAGTGCTTTGTGATAATGGGCTGGAGACAGAGAAGTTTTAATCCCCAAGCCTCCAAAATGGGTTTAGATTTGAGTCTCAAGAAACTTTGGGGGGGGGGGGATATTTTCCTAAAAGATTCAATAAAGGTAGAGGCAGCCTGCAGGTTTCCTTACCTGACAAACTGCTGTACAAATCTCAAGGATGGGGCTTCCATCTATAGGATTTCTTAAAACTTCAAACCAATAACCTCTGTAAGAATTCTCCTGAGAGTTACCAGAACAAATGATTAGGTGTGTGCCCCAAGGATCCTGTAGCAAACACTATTACCGAGCTTCTAGTCAAGCAGACATTTTCAGGCAAATAGGTCCTGATGGGGGTTCAAAAAAACTGGAAACAATCTTGGATATGATTATCATAAACACCAAAGATTTTCTCAGGGCAGTTTTAAGAACAATTTGAATGTCAATTTTTTTAGTGGCCTCCTTAGCACAGTAGGCAGCACATCAGTTTCATAAATCTGAATGTCAATTTTTTTCCCCCAAAGCAAACCTTCTACCTTTTTAGGAATGTAAAAAGTCCTAAGTCCACTTGGGCGTGAACCCATTAGTAGTATATTTTGTTTGACTCTTCCCTTTCATATGTAGAGAGAATTTGTAGATGTGGGGCTGCCAGGCCTATTTCAGTTGTGATCTGAAGAGAAAATGCCTCAGATGAGACAGAGACAATTTTCCATATTAGAAATGGGAGGTTTTGATTAGAGAAAGTACCAGAAAAGTGTGAACACGCATTTCTCAGTAAACTCAAAGGCAGTGGGACTCTTAACAATTTATGGATTGCAGTATTCTAAAGAGTTATACAAACAGTGAGAAATTCAGAGACTGGAAATGTAGGTCCCGTTGTTCTTTCCATTCTTAAATAGATATCTTCTCATCCAAGGGGATGATTTAGGACCAACCTATTGTGAGGTGGGGCTTATTTCAGAATGGTGTCTTTTGGCGGGAATGGGGGGGGGGGGGAGCCATATAAGTCTAGTTAACATGTAACAAGTTTGAGTGATAATAACAGGTTTGAATTATGACAGGAGGTAGGCATTTAAGTAGAGATTTGGTCCCACAAGGCCAATAATTAGACGAGAAAATAAAACAAACAGATTTAACAGACCAGGGGGAAAAGGGAGTGGAAGGCAGTGAGTTCACTGGGTTGAAATGATCATGACCCATGATCAGTTCTTTGCTTTTCTCTTGTAAACATACTCCAGCATGAAGGTGGGCAGCGGGGAGCCAACGTCAGATGCATTCCATCTCTGATCAGTAGTCCTTTCTCTCCACCTGCGTGCCTGGACGCCAGAGGCAGGGTGCTGCCTTTTACATGTTTTGTAAAACCACTTTTCATTTCTACGTGGTTACGTGAAGACAGTTCTGCAAATGGAGATTTTTAAATCGCCACTGATTTATGTCAGAAGTGCAGCAAAGCAATGTAAAAAAGAAGGCAAAAATGTTTTTTAAATCGCTGCTGTTCTCTCCTTCCTTAAAAAAAAAAATTTCTTCTTAAAGACAACTACGCAGTCTGAGTCTGGCTAATTGGGGTCGCTCCTCAGCTTTTGGCTGTAAGGTGTTCTGAGTGGTGAGAGTCTCGTGCGTGGCCTTTGCGCCCGTTTGGTGTTTTGTGACCAAGCTCCTGCTCCCCTGACCCAAATGACGACCCAAACGACAAGCACACGCGGGGGGGGGGGGGGGGGGGGGAGGTCTGTCGATGCCTCCCCGCCGCTCCTGCAGATGGCCCAACCCCAGCAGTTTTGGCCTCTTCCTGCACGGCGGAGGAGGCCCAGAAAGAAGGAAGACGCACAAGCCCCAGTTTTCTACAAGCGCGGGAAATTGCAGGAATGCTTTAAGTTCCAGCGACGCACCGATTCCGCGGGAAACGCACATCGCGACGAAGACTCGGGCCTTTAGCGATGAGGGTCGTGGTGCTCGCAGGACCCGGGTCTCTGCCCACAACCACCACTGCGGCGCGACCCCGCCACGACTGTTCCTCCTGGCGTCCGCCCAGGAAGCTGGATTCCTCGGTGCGCAGGCGAACGCCCAGGGCTCCACGAGTCGAGCGGGTGGGCCAAGGACAGGGCCTGTCCCTCCCCCAACCCCCAGCGGGCCCAGGCTCCTAACGGCTCGCCCTTCCCAAAGCCCACACCCTGTTCCCCGCTCCCCGCAGCCCCCTTCCCCCGCCGCTCACCTCTTTCACCAGCGAATTGTGCCCGTGCTGAATTTTGGGGGCTGCGGGGGTCACGGAACTGTAGGGTGGGAGTCTGTTTAGTTTGGTAAACGCCCTTTGATAAGGCCTGCCTAGAGCCAGGCATCTGGGTTAAGAACACCTCTTCTGGCCCCACATTGAAGTCCCGTTTTCCCTCACCCCTAGAAGACCCTTTCCAGGGCACAGCGTTAGACATGGGAGGAGCTCAGCTGAGGCACCACTTAGGTGTCCCGGGTTACTCCAGACTGCCTGCTAGACCCTGCCCACAACCAGGGATCAAGGCCACTGCCTTTGGGGGCTGAAAACTTCTCTGGTTAGAGATGCACAACATTCTGATCAGTCTAAGCCCCCCCCCCCCCCTAATGTAAAAGACGATTTCTATTAATATGGGAGCATAGGGCTGGGTGTCAGATGTGCCCTGGTTCTGGGCCCCACCTCTGTTGCCTGTTGCCTGTGTGTGAGCCAGGGCAGCCAGCAAATTCAACCGTCCCTCTGGCTGGCTTAGGTCCCTTTAGAATTGTGAGTCAGACTCTGGATCCCACATGAATTCTGAAAGAAAAAAAGAAAGAAAAAGAAAGAAGAGAGAAGGAGAAGGAGAAAGGAAAAGAGAAAGAGAAAGAAAGGAAAGAAGGAAAAGAGAAAGAAATCAGAAAAAGTCTCATCCCCAGCAGATAAAGATGGGTTGCTGTAGGGGCTTCCCAGGGTTGCCCACTCTGGTTCTACTAGTGCACAATTTCACAACCTTTACATTTTTCTGCCTCAGGAAATGTGTACTCATATGTAAAATACAAAGCTAAATTCACTGTCTTGGATAGACCCTAATCTTGTAGATGAAAGACAGGAGTTCACAGAGTACCTTAAACATTACTTTGTGGTAGATCTCGGTGGAAACCAGGATCCAACTCCCAGTTCACAATTCTTTCCACTCTAACACAATTATCTGGATAATTCAGACCAAAACATACTTTGGAGAGAACTTAGTTGAACTATTCAAATAATTGTCTCAATTCAGCTTTTATTATTAGGCAGATTTCCCAAACTGGTAAGACTTCTTCCTCCCACCTCCCATAATTGTCCTTTTCTAGAAGAAGCCACATGTACCCCTCGGCTGAGAGATGTGCATGGGGATTGGGGAAGTGTCTTAATCCTTTTGGCCTCAATGTATTAGGCAGTGCTCATGGCACGCAAGTGGAATTTAGTACCGCTTCCTTTCACTCCTGCAGAGCACCAAATACATGGCCCTGGCATGGGGAGCAAGAAGAAGTCTGTGCTGAGGAGAATGGAACTGCTGGAGGCCTGGGTCCGCCCCAGCCGTACTAGCTCTCTAAGTGACAAGCACTAACAAGGAGGCATTCCCTGACACCCACCTCTCCTATTTGCCCACACCAGGCCCGAAATAAGAATAGCCTCTTTCCCACATTGGAAAGAGACTAAAACTTCTTACATAATAATTTGCCTTCCCTTTTGAGATTTTTTTTTAAATGCCAACTCGAAATGCCCACATGACTGACAAGTTTCTTAGATAGTAAGGAACTTGGTTGACATAAAACATACAAAGATATTGCTTCTCTGTTTTACTGGGGGTTTTATTTTTTCATTTCTTTTTATCGTAATAGCTGAGCTTTGCCTTGGTTCTAGAAACTAGACTCTGAAGATTCCTTCAGTAATTATGTCCTGCTTTCAAACACCACAGTGTTTCTCTCTTAACTAATAGACTTTATAGTTCTCTAATGAAACCATCAAACTATTTTGCTTTAACAACATAATTTATTAATTCTTAATGTTATCATAATTTGTTAATTCTTAACATGGGCCTAATAAGTATCTTCTAAGGTCATGATTGAAAACAAAAAACAAAAAATGTAACTTTCTCCAGACTCAAGTTCTCCTTTCAGACTGGGAAATATTCTGATGTCACAAAATGCTGGTTGTTGTGCAATAGTTTCTGTATTGGATCTGTTTGGCATTATTAAGATGGATGGGTGATTAGGAGCAAATGTTATTCCTGTCATTTGCCAACATACACAGAGTGGAAGAGAGAACTGTATTAACCTTCATTTTTGGTGCTACAGCCAAATATAAACATAATATAATACAACATTTCCCTTACCACTCCAGGACCCTCTTTGCTGCTCTTTCCAGGAAAAGTTTGACTTAGAAGACTTCCTGGCCCTGGCTGGTTGGCTCAGCGGTAGAGCGTCGGCCTGGCGTGCAGGAGTCCCAGGTTCGATTCCCGGCCAGGGCACACAGGAGAGGCTCCAGTCTGCTTCTCCACCCTTCCCCTTCTCCTTTCTCTCTGTCTCTCTCTTCCCCTCCCGCAGCCGAGGCTCCATTGGAGCAAAGATGGCCCGGGCGCTGGGGACGGCTCTGTGGCCTCTGCCTCAGGCGCTAGAATGGCTCTGGATGCTACAGAGCGACGCCTCAGAGGAGCAGAACATCGCCCCCTGGTGGGCATGCCGGGTGGATACCGGTTGGGCGCATGCAGGAGTCTGTCTGACTGCCTCCCCATTTCCAGCTTCAGAAAAAATGAAAAAAAAAAAAAAAAAAAGACTTTCTATAACTGAGCCTTTTTATCACATCTGTTTGAAGCCCAAAATAATATACGTATTCAACATCCCTGACATGTATTTGTTTTTCTGATCACCAATTTCTAACCATTAAGGAAAAAGGCAAAAAAGTTTGCCACCTTTGGCCAGCTATGTTTACTTATAGTTAGATATCTGATAACACTCAAAATCATAGAAGTGGTCCATTCAAGGAAGAACTCCAGATAAAAACTCCAAGAAAACCTGAGTCTAAATTCTGGCTCTGGCTCTCACAACTAGGTGACTAGGAAAGTGAGTCACTCCCCTAAGTTTCAGTACAACCAGGGGATTGAGATACAAGATGATGACACACCTCTGTTCACAGTTCACAGCTATGAAAACTTACATAGAATGTCAAAAATGCTTTTGTTTTCCCTAAACTTAATCAACTTGGGATCAAATGTGTATTTCAAGGATAAGTTTCATTATAGCATTATTCAACATAAATAAAACATTCTTAGACACCACGAAACAATTTGAAACAATTAGAGTACAATGTACATAGGCAACTTGTCATTCTAATGGATCAAAACATGTATTTCCAATAACATTTTCCCCCAGTGTGCTTTCAACACTTAAATTTGGCACAAAATCCTAGCTTTTGGTATTAGGTGTAAAACAGTTGCTTATTTCGTAAGTAGAAAATTGAGGCTGAGAGAGATTGAGCTATTTTCAATAGGTTTCACCATAAGCAAGGCATTCAGGACACTCCTGGTTCCCAGTGATGGCTCCAGGGCCAGTGTTCAAACCCTGCGACAAGAGTATCAGATTAGCCCCTCATTTTTTATTTAAGAACAAAGTCCAAAGATACCAATGGCAATTCTCAGCATAGCAGTGTCAATACACCCTAAAAATGGAGTTAGCACCAAGAGACTCAAGGCACAAAAATGAATGTATATGTGTGTGTGTACAAATAGAACATAAAAATACTAATATTAAATACTAAAATAAAATAAATGTGTGAACTCTAAAGAATGGCAAGTTTGGAAAATAAAGAAAATCCTTGAAAATACCAAGCTAAAGAGTAAAAGTATTACTATTAAATAAAGTACATTCTAGACACATTCTCCTGCCTAAAGAAGGCATAAACTATAAGAGTTACGTGATCCCTGCAGATAGACCCACTTTTATTTGGGGAAACTGGTGTTTTCCTGGAGTCAACTTTAGTATCTGCCATCCCATTGTCTTCCCCCTTACCCTGGTCCCAGCCCCTGACTTCCTGAGAAGAAGCCTCCTCTCCCTATAGTATTGCATTCATCAGGATGACTTCTCCCCTGCTTAAAGAAGACCAAGCAACCCTTCTCTTCCCCAGGACTCTGAACCTGGAGCAGAGGAATTCAAGGACCAAGCATGATTGGGTTGACTTATTTCTGATGCCTCAATAAAAGGTTCACTGGATTCTGATGTGGGACCCCCTGGAGCTGCCCTGACTCCTCTCCTTTTCAGGGAAATCCTTCCAATGAGATCATGCTTTGCCCACATACATGTGATTTTCTGTCTTTGGTGACCTCCTCATTACCCTGCATGGTCACTCCAGGCCAAGTGCTCTTGCTCCTTTTCCTTTGTGAACTCCCTGCCTATTACTGGTCCCCCTTGGACACCCACAGACACCCCCCCAGTGAGAGAATGTGGGGGTCACAGAAGGTAATGGAAAGTATGAAGGAGGTCCAGGCATTCAGTCAGTGCAGCACAGCTAGCTCTTTCCCCTTCTAGGGGGACAAACAAGTAAAGGGGACCTTACATTGTGTATGGCTACTCAGCAAAGCAAAAGCATGGGCCACTGAGCTCAGCCACACAGAGACACTGTGAAACATGGGGCTGAGAGAAAGGAACCGGTCCTAAAAGATTACATCAGTACAACTCCATGTGTGTGACACTGAAAAAAAAATCAAAAAGCAAAATGGACAGAAATCAGATTGGTGGTTGCCAAGGGCTGAGATGGGATACAGGACAGAAGGGAATTTTGAGAGTGATGGAAATAATTTACATCTTGATCATGAAGTGGTCTGATAACAGCGCATGTTGTTCAAAACTCAGTACTATAGACCTGGAGCAGAGAGTATGTAAATTATATTTCAATAACCATAACTGAACAAATAAACTCATTCTTATAGAGAATGAATGGTAAGACTTACTGTATTGCCCAAACCAGGAATATTTTCCAATAACAGCTTAAGTTAAAGGAAATAAAGCTTCATTTATGGAATTTCAGCTAATGTACTAGTTAGGGGGCATATTTTCAGAGGAAAAGTAAACTGCTTAGTGCCTAAATACTACATAGCACCCAGCTGCCTCTTCTGACTCCAGGCAATGCAACCTATGACACTGGAGCCCACTCCACTTCAATATGGGAACTGTCGCCAGGACCACTATCACAATGGGACACAATGTCAGGACTTACCCTATGAGCCTTCCTGCCACATTCAGACACATCATTTTTTGTGTATTTTGTTTTTTTCCTTGGCTGGCTAGCTGAGAAAGGACAGAGGGACTACAAGCTGACAGCCCAAGTGGAAGAGAAAACAGCAATAATGCAGTCCCATTGGCTGTCAAAAGCCTGGATTAGTTGACAAAGCAACTCCTGGGGATACTATCAACTCTACGATTTGGATCAACACCTGGCACCCCTACAAGGAAAGAAAGATCACTAAAAGAGGAACCCAAAAGAGGACTACCAGCATTACAGGACATCGTCCAAACCTATCAAACACACCCACCTAACAGCACCAAATTTCAGAAAGCAGCCCCAAATGAAAGAGATTACACAAACACAACTCATTCTCTTTGCTCCCTGACCCCCTTACCTGCATGCCAATTCTATAATAACCAGTGCCAGAATGCTATGGAAATATTGAGCAAACTGGCCACTTTTGACCCCACACAGCAGTTACACAAGTTAGCAATCTGAAACAAGATAATTATTAGTTCTAATATTTATTAGCTGGATCTGTTTGAGAATGGCCTCTGGGGACATTGATAAGTGCAATAAAAGACCTCATCATTGTTCAGTGCAAAATGATGAAGGTCATTTGGATTTCGGCTGAAGCAGACCCTCTAGCTCATGCACTGTCTCTGTCTAGACTAAAGGAGTAGAAAGGCTGTTGCTGAAACCTTCTCCAGTTGTGCGCACAACTCCAACATCTGCTTTGTAAATGCTTGTCAGCCAATTTGAAACTAGTAAAGATAAACCTGAGCCCATACTTTCCAATGTGTAACCCCAGAATGACTTGTGATTAAAAAGAGATGTCTGTTGGCCCAAGTCACCTCTTTGTGTTGTGCCCATGAGCAGAGTCAAAATGCTTGTGCTAAGAGAGTCCACCTGAGATACAAAGCTTACCCAGTAGGGTTTTCTTAATGAGACACAGGAAATTAAAACTAGTGCTGAAACACAGTTGACTCAACAGAGTCAAGGTCCAGCCCACATCTGGGACCACTGGATGATTGCTTACAAAAGGTAATTTGTGAAGGGAGCCAAAATGCTCTGCTGGGTAAGATCTCTCTCCCCACACTTATCTGATTACCCATCAACCCCACTCCCCTTCCCTCGTTCACTCTGTTGTCTGAAATATTATCATTTGATTCATTCTGTTGTATAATAAAAAATGAAACATAAACTCTACTAAAAAGAAAAAAAACAAGTGGAAAAAGAGGTAATCATTATTCTGTTACAAACACAGCTTCTCTTCCTCACACCTTTGCTAACTGAAATTGCAGGGCCAAGTAGACCCACTTGCTGGCCCTGGAGTACATAGGGTTTATAGACAAAACACATCTATCCATGGACAAACACAACACAAAAATTCCTGGTGCCAATTTTAAGCTTTTATCTAATCTTTACTAGCGGAGATATTAGGTATGAATGAAACACTTCTGCTCACCAGCACTGAACTCACTTCATGCAGTGAAGATGTTAGGTCAGGCTTTGAAATAATACCACATTGTGTACTTGAATAAATTTACTTTTAAATTCTTTCGACAGATCATTTTGCTCCTGCCTACAGCTTTTTACCAAAGTTAGAAAGGAAATGCAGGACTAAAAATCACAATCCATATTTGGAAATTGGGCTTCAGGGAAATGGGAGTGATGAGCCCCATTTCCAGGGCCCCATGTCCAAGAGCCAGGACAGCTGTTAGTGACTTGGGAAGGAGCCATGCCCCAACTTGCCCTCCAGCCTGGCTCTTGGGTCAGCTGCAGCTCTGAGGCCCTGGCCCCTCAGTTCCTCTCTGTATTACTCCACTTTGCTCTCTTGCAAAATGAAAACATGTTGTTAGCACTAAGCACCCCTAGCAGCCAAAGACAGACTTTGGTTCTAAGTCAGAAGTAATCTAAAGAATAAATGGGATCACTGTAATCAAACATATCAGCTCAGAATCTTGATTCCCTGCCAAACCCAGGGAACAGACCAGTTCAAACAGACTGCTTTTCCAAACATCATGCTAGAGATGTTTGTTACCACCACACCCAAGTGAGTTGATGACTTCCTCCAACAAGTTCACGCTGCCCTCTTAGAGTGAGACCCAGGTAATATCTACTTGGGTTCAAGAAAACAACTGTCAGATAGTGTCAGAATGATGATAATGAGCTCACATCACTCTTTCACTGAGGAAAACTTATTTAGATGCTGTGAGGTCTTCCCTGGAGAAGGGGGTACTCCCCTGGGCAGCAGGCTGGGCAGTTGGCAATGTGCCCTCACTTGATAGGCAGGCAGGTCCCACACCATGAAACCAGGCAGCAGAGCCCAGTAGAAGAATTGAGTCTGAAATACAGAACAAGAATCTCAGAAGCAGGAGGGAGGGCTCAGGCTCCCCCCTCCTAGGTCAGGACTCCTTGCCTTTGCATGCCAGACCCAGGGTCAATTCAATCAGCCCCTGTTAGTTGCAGTGCCCCAAGAAGTACTTTCAGAAAAATAATTGGACTATAAGTTTATTTGGTAGGTACAAGAAATACCAAGATGGGTACAGGAATTGAGCCCATGAACTGAGGGCCACAAATGAAAGCTAAGTTATCAAGCCAACTATGATGGTGAGTAACTAGAACTTAAGGCCATGTGAAAATTCTGAGAACAGTGTAAAATGCCTGCCTCAAAAAGAGGCCACTAGTGATCAGAAAGACCAGGGAGTCATTGGTGAAGAAGTTTTCGGGTTGGAGGAGGCAGGGGAATGTTGATTCCCTGGTATTTCTGGGCTGTCGCATCAGCCTGAGTGGCTTTTCATGCCTTCAAAAAGAACTTCATGCTGATACCAGCATCTGGAAACACCTCACAGATAAAAACATATAATCCAGTCTAGCCTAGCCAGGCACTGGGAAAATAAAAATCACCCTCTGGACCCACACCAAGCTCTTTCAGTCAAGATTGGAATCTGCTAGCATTTGGCCTAGCTTGGGGATTTGGCCTCTGGTTTGTAGTGGTTTCCAATCTCTGTAGTGCAAATCTTCCACCATGGCTGACTTCAAATCATCAACTGTCTAACACTGGATGCAACCTTCCTGACTAGTTAGCACCTGGTTGTTGTTTTCTAATCTGGTAAGGACCTGCTTTTGTTGTGTCCTAAACTGGTAGCAGCCTGCTCTAGCATATCACAGAATAAGGTGGGGATCCCCAAGCCTTAGTGCTCAGATGTTGAGCCACTGGTATTACCCTCATCATTAGCTATTATCTTGTGACAAAGTGTCTTGGTCACAGTGACCCCTACTATGGGATCATCAACCCAGTAGCAACTCTGTGTCTAGGACTGATTTTTTTTTTTTTTTTTTTTTTTTTTTTTGTGGCAGACACAGAGAGAGTGAGACAGAGAGAGTCAGAGAGAGGGACAGACAGACAGAAAGAGAAATGAGAAACATCAATTCTTCATTGTGGCACCTTAGTTGTTCATTGATTGCTTTCTCATATGTGCCTTGACCGTGGGGCTACGGCAGACCAAGTGAATCCTTGCTCAAGCCAGCGACCTTGGGCTCAAGCTGGTGAGCCTTGCTCAAACCCAATAAGCCCGTGCTCAAGATGGCGACCTTGGGGTCTCGAACCCGGGTCCTCCACATTCCAGTCCAATGCTCTATCCACTGCACCACCACCTGGTCAGGCTAGGACTGATTTTTAAAGTTCAAGGATTATCATGGAGGTTAAGAGTCACGGTATTATAATAATTAAGAGCAGGGGTCCCCAAACTACGGCCCGGGGACCTCATACGTCCCCCTGAGGCGCAAAGCGCAGCGTCGCTCACATATAGTACTACTTCCGGTAACGCGGGACGCACACGTCATGGCTCTGGAAGTGCATCATATCACTTGTTACAGCTAGCAGTGACAAATATGGAACCGGACATTGACCATCTCATTAGCCAAAAGCAGGCCCATAGTTCCCATTGAAATACTGGTCAGTTTGTTGATTTAAATTTACTTGTTCTTTATTTTAAATATTGTATTTGTTCCCATTTTGTTTTTTTACTTTAAAATAAAATATGTGCAGTGTGCATAGGGATTTGTTCATAGTTTTTTTTATAATCTGGCCCTTCAATGGTCTGAGGGACGGTGACCTGACCCCCTGTGTAAAAAGTTTGGGGACCCCTGGTTAAGAGCATGATCTCAGTCAGTTACAGTGTAGTTCTGATAGACCAAGGTTACAAATTTGATCCCCAGTCAGGACAACTACAAGAAACCAATGAATGCATAAGATGCATAAGTAAGTGGAACAACAAATTAATATTTCTCACTCTCTCTCTCCCTCTCTCTCTACCTTCTCTATCTCCTTTCTGTTCTCCAAAATCAATGAATCAATTAAAAGGGGTGGCACTCTGAAGATAAACTGTCCAGGTTTGAAACTTAGCTCTACCATGTATGATCTGTTGCAACCTTGGGCAAGTTACTCTCTGTGCCTGTTTCTTCACTCATACAATGGGAATAATAATGATAATAATAATAATTACCTCATAAGGTTCTTGTAAAGATTGAGTTATTATATGCACAGTGCTTAAAACAGTGTCTGAAAAATACTTAGAGTAAGTGAGCACTACTTAGAGTCAGTTATTATTATTTAGGGATGGGAGTGAGCAGTTGATAAGCCAGGACCCTTGGAGCATAATGAGGCTATCTTGTTCCTCCTGAAGGTGCTGCACTTGCATCAGGTGGAACTATGCCCAGCATGAATCCAGAGAGAGAGAGAGAGAAAGACTCTTCTTGATGAGAAAAATGTTTAATGCCACAACCAGTGGAGCAGAGCTTTTAACCCAGGGCTTCGAAAGCAGACATACATTGTTTCAGGATTGCACAACACCAGTCTCAGGTTAAAACTATTTTAAACAACAGATGCCTTACTTTTCTTTTATACTTTTTGGTCTGCCAAATGCTTTCAATAAAATGAAGCAGTTCCAATTGAATTATATGACTGGGAAACTTAAGGGCACAATGAAGTTCTTCTATGGGTTTTGTTCAATTCCTGAGCTTTGTGAGCACTTCCTTATGTGCCAGGCACCTAACACTGAAGAAGCCAGGGCAAATCACAGGCCCTGTCCTCCAGGTCTCACTAGGAGCCGGTGAAAACCACACTTGTGGTAGTGCTGGACCAGAGACCTGTCTTGATGCCATGTAGCCGTAGACGAAGTGCATCATTCCTGGGCCCCGAGGATTTAGAGGAGCCTTCCTGCAAGCTGTGATATTTTACTGAAACCTAAACTATGAAAAAGCCTCAGGTGAAGGGTTAGGAGTGAAAGGGGAGCTTGCCAGGTGGAGAAACAAGCATGTACAGTGGTGTGCCACGAGCGAGAGTGCAGTACAGGCAGGGCACACCAACCATCTGCATACACGAACTCTGGAGCCTGCAGCGTGCAGAACAAGGACACCAAGCAGAGAAGTCAGTATAAGCCAGATCATGCATGGTCTCAGTCCTCCTCTGAGGATAATGAGGTATAACTGGAGTGCTTTCTTCCTAAGCAAAGTACTACTCTTGTCCCCTGTAAAAATAACTGACTGCTCTGCGAAGAACAGAATGAGTGGGGTACAATTAAAGGAAAGCTAGAGGCTGCTGCAACAGGTAGAGGCAGGCTCCAACAAGCTCTGAGGTGGGCAACCAGGACTTGGAGACTGACTGGATGGGTGAGAGCAGGCAAAGGACATTGGCGGGTGTGAGGCCATCTGTGAAGTGAAGGAATCAACAAGGAACCAACTCTGCTTAGACATTGGAGTGGGGTGGAGGTGAGGGTGCAGTTGCTCAGTCTAAGGACACAGTACAAAAATAAAAGATGCACCATTCATGCCACAGTCATAATAATTTTGTAATCAGTTATAACAACTTTTATTAGAATGGAAGTAAAATGTTTTTGAGGATGTATATTTTTCTAGTTTTCTCAAAAGGTAACCATGGCCCTGAGCAAAGTTTGGAGTTACACTCTGCAGACACTAAGTTTGAGTTGCCTATAGGATATTTAAATGGAAGAATCAAGTAAGCATTTAAATATACACATCTGAAGTTCAGGAAAGATTGAGTCTGGAGATGTAGATTGGAAAACATCAGCTTATGGATTTTACAATCATAAAGACAGGTAACATCATCCAGGGGATTGTGAGCTGAGCTTAATTTGGGGATATGACCCGTTGAAAGGAATACACAACATCATATTGACCATACATCAAAAATATATCTACAGCAGTGGCAGGGGGTGAGGGAAGAACCAGGGAAAGAATGAGTTTCCTGAAGCTAATGGTAAAGTGCAAAGGGAGCAAAGCGGGAAGACAAGAGAGCCAAGGTCGAGATTCAAATTTAAGACAAGAGTAAAAGAAAATGAAAAAGAAGGAACTAGGGAAGTATGGAATCATCAAAACTAGGAACCATTACATTTCATGAAAAGAAGTTATGTCGATATGATAATCAAGTTTAACTTCCCAAAATGACCAATAGTGACCTTCGGAAGCCCCACTACAGAGAAACAGTGAGAGGGGGTTGGGAAGCAGTTAGAGACAGGCTGGGGGATGGGAGCAGTGACTGTGACAAGTCTTCTCGGGAACATTGAAAGATTATGGAATAGCTAGAGACTGGGGAGTGGACAGATAAGAGAGTCTAGAGAAGGTTATTCTTAATTTTTAAGATAAACAAATGCTTGAACATTCTTAATTGTTACTGGGAAAGAATCAGGAGAGAGAAAAGGCTACAGATGGTCAAAAAGAAGTAGCAAGGGCTTGACTAGAGCGCAGTTATAATCAAGACACTATGTCCCCCTCACCAACAGGAGCTAATTACAGATACCTGGCCAGGGGATACAAATCTAAAAGTCAGACTTTTTCCACCCCATCCCCTGGTCCTTGCACAAGCCCTCACTTCAGCAAGCCCTCACTTCAGCCTGAAGCTAAATGCGGCCAGGCTGGCAGAAGCTTCCTGACCTGCTCAGGGCTTCATATGGTCATATGGACTATCGTGTGTGTGTGTATGTGTGTGTGTGTATGTGTGTGTGTGTGAGAGAGAGAGAGATAGAGAGAGAGAGAGAGAGAGAGAGAGAGAGAGAGAGAGGAGAGAGATGAGAAACATCAATTCTTCATTGTGGCATCTTAGTTGTTCATTGATTGCTTTCTCATATGTTCCTTGATGGGGAGGGGCACAGTAGAGCAAGTGACCCCTTGCTTAGGCCAGGAACCTTGACCTCAAGCTAGCAATTTTGGGCTTCAAGCCAGAGACCTTTGCACCCAAGCCAGTGACCATGGGGTCATGTCTATGATCCCACGCTCAAGCCAGCAACTCCGCCCTCAAGCTGGTGAGCCCACACTCCAGCCAGAGCCAAATGAGCCTGTGCTCAAGCCGGCAACCTCAAGGTTTTGAACCTGGGTCCTCTACATCCCAGTCTGACACTCTATCCACTGCACCACCACCTGGTCAGGCTGGACTATCTTGATATGGTTGCAATACTTGTTGAAATATCAGTGGGCGCAGAAATAGAGGCTTTTGGAGACCTTAAAGGTAAGGTTCCCATAGCAACAAATACATGGTAGATCTGATTGGGAGGGGGGGCAAGAGAAAAACAAGTTTTATTTCTTTTTTTTTTTTACAGGGACAGAGAGAGGGATAGATAGGGACAGACGGACAGGAACGAAGACAGATGAGAAGCATCAATCATCAGTTTTTTGTTGCGACACCTTAGTTCATTGATTACTTTCTCATATGTGCCTTGACCAGGGGGCCTTCAGCAGACCAAGTAACCCCTTGCTCAAGCCAGCGACCTTGGGTCCAAGCTGGTGAGCTTTTTACTCAAGCCAGTTGAGCCCGCACTCAAGCTGGCAACCTGGAGGTCTCGAACCTGGGTCCTCCGCATCCCAGTTCGACGTTCTATCCACTGCGCCATTGCCTGATCAGGCTCAAGTTTTATTTCTTAAGCTGATGCAGAATTAAAGTTCCACTGGAAATAGTCCTACATCTCATTATACCTGCACCTCTCTTTGAAGAAAGGAATAGTATTAAATCCTGGATTAGATCTCAAATCTGTACGCAATGGTTTTGTGATCTTGCACTAGGTAGTCAACCTGAGCCTCTGCTTTTTTATTTGTAGAGTGGACATAATGGAATTGGTCATGTAGGCCTGATAGGTGACATTAGAATGAAATTAGAAAACACATACACACCCCTATTTTTTTGAGTACCACATATGTAGAATATATGGCACAAATGATAATCAGTATTAATAATAGTGATAGTACACTTTAGCCTTTAATGATAAACTCAAATCTTCATCAATCAACTTATAATTATACAAATTACATAATTGACCTTGAGCTAGACACCTGGGGGTTGGGGGTAAAGAGTTCTTTAGTACCTTATAACTAAATTAGATGGAATTTGATCTACAGGATTATGTAGATTTATGTTGCAAATCAAAGTCATGTAAGTCTTTGCCATTATGTGTATTATATCACTCATGCCAAGAAATACAAACCTCTAATGTTACTGATGTGCAATTATCTTACTTAGTCTTTAAAGGGGAAAATAGCCCACATATTTAAGAACCAAGGAGGAACATGGAAAACCTAGTAAGTATAGTAACTGAGATCTTTTGACCTTCCCATAAGAACTTTCAAAAGTTGAACCAAGAAAATTCACCCCAGAAATATTGTTAAAGTTAGAGTAACAGAAAAAGCTGTGCATTCCTTCTTTCCTTCTTGATCAGAACTAAATGAAGGAAAGATCAACAGAACCCATCTGCTCAACTCTTTCTCCAGCCCAGTGATTCTGTCTTCATTGTACATATTGTTCAAGTAGAAACAGGCCCTGTTAGCCCATAGTTGATGTACACGGGCAATTCATATCATTTTAAATTTGTTTTTCCCTTCTTCCCACCAGAATCCCTCAGTTTTCCACTTTTCTCTCGATATTCTTGCCATCTTCCCCTTTCCTCTGGAGGCCTCCTACAAAGTACAGCCAAGTATTCTCCTGAGTGGAAAAGGGCAGAATCTTTGAACCAAAAAGAGAGAGAGAGAGAATGAAGCAAGTTCCTGCCTGGACTCTAAAAAAGAAAAAGCTGTCTGGATCCCCTTCTTTCCAAGGGAGCACAAAGCTTTCACTTAGCAGCATAGGTTGATTTGCAAAACTACATTGAGTCCATAAAATCTCCTCCCCCTGAACCCCTGCCTCACTCCATACACTACAATAAATATCTGAAATAGCAAAGGTTTACAATTATAAAGCAAACCCACATGAGTGCTAGAAAAAAGCACAGAATTGTTTTTAGGCTTCTTTTATTAATATTCAAGGATCATCTAAACATGGTGCAAACCCTAAATGCTAACCAAGAAAAGGCAGGCAAATCTGATTCATAAATACTGTAAACTTTATTTGTTTTAATAATAGACTGACAAAGGAATGTATTTGTTACCTACCTGACAAAGGCTAATGAGTTTTTTAAAAACCTCCTTTTATAAACCAATTTTTAATTACTAAAAATTAAATAAAAATGAATAGTGTTTAATACCAGATAGTTTCCACAAAAATAAATGCAAATAATTCATGATCATGTGAAAATGTTCAATCTTTCATAATTAAAATATGAATTAAAATAATAACAATTTGCCATTTGTTGTCTATTGGCCAAGATTTAAGTTTGATAGAACATGAAATTCATGAGGTTTTTGAGTAAAGAGGCTGTTAATGGGGTTGTACGTTGGTGCAACCTTTTTGCAGGGCAATTTGGCAATATTTATTAAAATGTAAAATGCACATACCCTTTGACCCAGCAATTCTACTGCTAAGAATTTATCCTCAGGGTATGTTCTCTCAACTGTGCAAAATGTGCATGTGTAGAAGCATTGCTTGTAATCTCCCGAAATGGAAAAAACTTAATACATATTTAAGGAACTGGTTAAATTAATTGCAGTACAACCACATAATGGAAAACTAAGCAGTTATGAAGCGAATGGGTAGGTCTCTGTGCTGTCATGGAAAGGTGTTTGCTATGTGGGGGGCGGGAAGCAAGCTGTAGAACAATGCTTGGATTACAGCCCCATTCACATTAAATATCTTTACATAAACATTTCTATGTATGAATGCTTGTACACACAGAGAGAACTTTTAGAAAGATTTTAAGACTTGCTTAAGTTGTAACCTTACCTCTGGGTAACAAAACTGAAGAGATTGGGGATGTAGAGAGAAAAAAATATTCTTTCACCTTATCTACTTTTATTTTATCTTGAAGATACATTTGTTTTTTTTACCATTAATGTGCATTACCTCACAACTGACTCAAATGGAGAGAAAACAAAAGAGAAAAAAAGAGTAGAGGGCCTAACCTAAGGGGATGAGCAGGAGGGGCTGGGGATGCCAGGGTGAGCAGGGAAGGGAGAAGAAAGCAACACTTTCTCATTCTTTTGAGCTGATGAGCCCTTTGACCTGTTTCGATGGGGAGGAGACAGACATGAGCACATTTTAAAACTTCAGCAACTTTACCACACCACACAAGCACTACCTTGTTACGTTTTATACATGAAAACATGGGGGAGCCACACTGCTGGATTTGTCTACACGTTTTCTGGGCCCTTTCCTCCAGATAAAGCCCTTGGGCAGCATGAGCCTAGTGGGACTCCAGACAGCCAGACCGTGTTTCCTCCCATAATACACAAATTTGTATTCTGCCTGATGTTTTTGTCTCTGTGCCTAGATCCCACAGTGATAGGCGCCACTAAAGTACACAGATGGACAGAGAATTTGTCCTGATTTTGCAGAAGGGAGACAGACATGTGGAGGTCAAGAGACTTTCTTTCTAAAAGGCAAGGAGCCCATCAGGGTTCCCAGGAGGAGCTCCTGGGACTTAGTCTGTGTCGGTCTTTGTTGCTAATGTGTGTGAGGTTTTACCAGATGGAATAGCATTGTTCTGCCCTTAAAATTCAGTAGCTGACTAAAAGCTATATTAAAAATTTTTTTACTTATTTTTTTAAAAAGTTAAGTCATATTTGAAACCTATTTTTAAAGGTTTTTGCAGAGAATTGTTTTTTAAAAAATTGGTTTTAAAAAAATTGAATTCAAGTAGTTTTTTTTAACTTTCCTATGAAAAAGGAGAAAATTTGAGACCTACCAAAGGGCCACCAGGACAAGATTCTCTAAGAAAAACAAATGCAACCTCTTGTTCTGCTCCTACCCAAACGCTGAACTCTGCAAACATGACTGAAGCTTACAAAATATTCTACTACTACTCAACAGTTTAAATATTAACAAGCATGTAAAGCTACTTAGGGGGTAAAATCCTGTACCCTGTAATAAGAAGCAAGCCTCGGCTGGATTCAGTAATTACTTCTTACGCAACTCCAAGGCCGCAGTCATAGCTTTCTGAAAATTACACACTCACAGTAACCCTGGCATGAGGGCCTGGCTCTGCCAGAGTTGCATAACCCTTCTCATAGCACGATAATTAGTCATTAAGAAGCAGAACAAAGGGCCATTCTGACCAGCGGAGGCACTCTAATATTGTCTGTATTCGTTTACCAGAAAGAACACATTTCTTATACATTCACTCCTGCGACAGTGTAAATGAGGTTAGGAAAGAAAGTTGGAGATGTGGGTGGGGAGAAAAAAATATTTTCAAGGAGTCTGCTGCAGAATTCAGACTTCATGGGGATTTTCTGGTCCTGCTGCTGTGTTTTTTATTGTTGTCGCTGTCTTTAATCTCCTACCAAGTCAAAGGCATGCCGCTCTGCCCACATTGGCCTCAGGTCACCAGTTGAGACTGTACCTCCTGTTGGGCCCCCTTGGTTTCTCCCCATGCTAGCAAAATCCCAGTACTCCTGTGCCACACATCTTATTTATCATCAGACTAAATATATATGAATTTGGGGTTCTAAATTACTACTGACCTGATTCCTTAATTAAATGAATACATAGAACCTGAAAGTTTGGGCTAGAGAACAAGCTTTAGAAATAATCTAGTCAACCAATGTTACATATAAGTAACCGAGGCCAGAGAAGGCAAGAGGTAAGTTTAGTTACAAACATGTCAGGGTCCCAATGAAGGCACCTGAGTTTTCCTTTATTCTTGGAGTACATAGATAACCTCACATGATTTCTTTGACTCCTATATGAATTCAGTGTCTGTTTGAAATTTCTACCCAACCTGTTTGTGCACCTGGAACACTCAGCCTTCTGTATGGACTAGGGTAGGAGATAATCGTGGCAACACTGCAGCCTGCAGGTAAATTTGAAGATAACAGCAGTACACCTGGATGGAGCCTCCTGACGGCACAAGGACCCAGGTCTTCTAAGAGCCTCAACCCCTGCAAAGATAAAGGTGTACCCAAAGAAACTGAGTGGAGAGATGGCATTAAAGAGGCCAAGTCTGGGTTTGGATCGAAATGAAGGAGCCCAGGGCGGGGTGTGGTTTGCCATTCAGAATTATGTTTGCCAAAGCTTACTAAGGAAAAAAGTCTAATTTCCCACAATATTGTCAAGGGAATTTAGCCTTTTCACCTGTGCTTTATAGATGAGGTACATCAGGGCAGAAAATGGCCCATGAGTCTCCCTGTCTTTGTCATCTACCCACAACGGCCATCACTATTCAATCATGGTACATGCTAATCGCTAAGAGCTACTCCAATTTGACAGGGAAAAGTCATCTTTCACATAAAACTAATTCCCCTTATATAAGAGTTTGACTAGCCTAAATCAGGGAAATGCTGCAGATGCTGACTTAATATATCTCAAATACCTTTAAGAATGGTATAGAGAAATGCAAGCTAGATTCTTAGTGACAGAGAGACTGAATGGATTAGTCAGTTGGACCCCAAAGATGCCAGTTAATGTATTAACCTCAAGTTGTAGGAAAGTATCTTGTGACAGATCAAGTAATTCTTTTTCACCCTATTTTCTAATGACTTGGATAGAAACACCTTCATGTCTTTGCTCAAAGCTCACCTTTGCTGTAAGGTTTTCTCTGGCTACCATATCTGAAATGGCAAGACATCCCTCCCTCTATTTCCATCTCCCTTCCCTGCCTTGTTTTTTTCTTTAACACTTGTCATTATTATACCATACACATAACTGATTTATCTTTATTTAGTGTCGCTCTTTACTGCTTTAATGAAAGCTCCAGAACAGATGTTTTTTTTCTGTTTTCTTGACTACTGTATCCTCAGAGCTTAGGAAAGTGCCTAGTGTATTGTAGAGTACTCAATATAGCATCACCAGGTGGACAGATGGTGAAGAGTTACAGCATGATTATCTAAGGTGAAGAAACATGAATCCAGGGGAGCTGGGGGAAAATATTTAGATAACAAAGTCAACAACTAAAATTATCCTGACAGGTAAGAATGAACAGCCTACATAGTCTGAAGCTAGCAAACAAAATTTAAGAGGCTGTATGAATCAACCCCACACTTAGATTTCAGAAAAAAACAATTGCACAAGAACAAGGTGGGAAAGATAATGTGGCTAAAATAACAGCACATGCAAGGCAACAGGTTTTGGGTAGCCAGCAGCTCAGTCTGAGTCAAAAATAAAACTAGCTGATCTAAAAAGTGTGATCTTTGGTGTCATCGCTTATTAAAATAATCATACTTTTCCATTTACAAGTGTACCTATACAATTCCTTCATCTTTTTTTACACACATGTGACAAATGTGTGGACGAGGTTCAGAACCTGACTAGTAAGAGCAAAGAAGAGAAACTAACTGATTGTCCATCAACAGGAAACCAGTTAAGTAAATGAAGGACATTTATGCCATGGAATACAAAACAGTCTTGAAATAAAAATGGAGACATTTTTAATGTACCGATTTGAAGTAGTCTCTAAAGCAGGTATGTTAAGTGGGTGGGATGAGAAAAAATGATTTAAGAAAAAAGGAAATAAATGCCTATTTTTGTGTAGACCTCATTTAGAGCGTTACTACTTAGGGCGATCATTGACCATTAGCATAATCATCATCTGAGAGCAGAGTAGCAAGCTGACCCCAAATCTACCGATTAGAATCTGCAGTTTAATAAAATTTTTTAATGATTTCCATGCACATTCACTTTAGAGAAGCCCTAATTTAGAGAATGGATTGAACCCAGCCTGCCTCACCATAGCCATACCCTGAAAAGGACCTGGTCACCTTTTCCCTTTAACCTTCCTTCTTGCAGTCCTCTTTTCTGTTCAAACAACCAGGGACCCCTCAACATTCCAGTGGTCTTGGGTCCATACTCAAAAGGCTCTCCAGGATACTCTCAGAAACACTGGATCATCCTCCTCCTCAATTAGCTCTAAAATATCCATGGCTGAGCTTACACAAATGTCAGCTGATTTTGTTTTGCAAAATTCTGCCTACTGCATGAATATATGTGTGTGCAAATAATTTCCTTTCATTCAGTCACACTGCTCAGGTCAAGATGTCTGATGCAGCCAAGCCCTGTTGGCTAGTGGTAATTTTCAGTTATCACCATCTAAGTCATCAGCCCAACTGACACAATCCAAGCCTCAGCTATACATTCCCCTCCAAGGATACAATACAGGCAAGGTTAATCTCAAAATAACCCAAGGATTCTTTTTTAAATTCAGTTACTGAGCCAGAACCAGAATCAGAAAACTGACAGAGGCACCAAGACTGATGTCAGAGTGGGAGCCCATCCTTCATGGAGCGATCAGTGTAGGCTGTTTGTTCATCTCTTCTTCCCACAGTTAATACTATCTAGATTGACCTGCTCCTCCTCAGTCACAAGGCCAGTCTCACCACATCACCATTCTCTGCTACATGCCCAATGTAGGCAAAGACATGCAGTTTGAAATTTTTACTCTATCAGTATTTTAGAGCCAGAAGCAAAGCATGTATACTAGCATTGTGAATATGGAGTTCAGGTAAAATTTTATTTATGCCTTACAGTCACTAGCCAGAGGGATTAGGTCCACATTGTTAACAGTGTTGCTATGGGTCTGAGGGTTCCCATTAATTTCACAGCACCCTACTCAATCTGTAGCCCAGTGATAAAAAATCCCCACTCTGGAAAACAGATCATTCCTAGAAAAAAAATGCAAAAGTCTTTCTGACTCACTTCAGAAGTAATTAAGATCTGTTAGACTTACCTATGACAACAGCCTTGTACATCTATAATAGAATATGCAATAATAACTTAATATAATAAAAGATATACAATATCCTTTACAATATAATAAAGAAGTTGTCAAATCACGAGTTTACAGAACTTTGGAAGGTACAGGCAACGTGTTTCCATCAGAAAGTGTCAGGAGCAGTGGAAGATGCCTAGATTTGATGTACAAGTCTACCAAAGGTTTTTCAACTCACCTTTTCATTGTCGTTTCTTCCCTCACAAAAAAACACTTTTCTCTATACAATTTTAATGTCTTATATTGGCATGTAGATATTTATTGTGTAGTGTTTCATTTCTTTCTCAAAAGCTCTATTTACCTCTATGATTTATTCTTTTTTTTAATTAAGTGAGAACAGGGGAAGTAGAGAGAAAGACTCTACCAGTCTACTTGACTGGGATCCACCCATCAAGCTCCCTATGGGGCAATGATCTGTCCATATGGGGCATTGCTCTTATCACTCAGCAACAGAGTTATTTTTAGCACCTGAGGTGAGGCCACTGGAGCCATCCTCAGCACTGAGGCCAACTCACTGAAACCAATCTTGCCATGGCTGAAGGAGAGGGAAGGAAAGAGAGAGACAGAGAGACAGAGAAAGAGAGAAAGAAGAGGGCAAAGGGTAGAGAAGCAGATGGTTGCTTCTTCTATGTGTCCTGACTAGGAATCAAACATGGGACATTCATACATTGGCCCATTCCCTACCGCTGAGCCAACTAGCCAGGGCCATGATTTAGTTTTAAGTGAGAAAAAATCAAGATGTAGAACAGTGTCAGTGTACTACTATTTTCATAAAGATGGGGACATAAGTACATGATATACATGGGGGTGTGAGGATGACCTCAGGGTCTTAGTGATAGTGAACAGAAGTAACAAAAAAAATATTTCATCAAGTGCTTTTTGTTCTTTTTGAAAGTGGCACCATGTGTAAGCATCATCTAATAAAAATTAAATTTAAATTATAAGTAAATGAATTACTTTTCTGAATGACTTAACACATATAATTTTATACCTTATTTAACCAATAATTCAGTGTCAGTACTAAAGAAGTGATTGCTCTAATTTTCACTTCACAATAATCAAACCTTCCTCACCTGTAGAACATTCAAATCTGAATTCCACACTTTTGAAAAAAAAATTAGGGAGGTGACGTCACGGAAATGGCGCCGTGAGCAGCACGTCCGACAGCTCTCCCCTAAATCACAACAAATTTATCAACTAGAAACAGAAAAATTTATCCTCGGAGCATTCCGGAGTTCCATACAAACTGATAGCGAAAGGACTGTTATCACTTGAATCTGAGAGACGAGGGTGTGGAGGAATCTACCACAGGGACGTTCTTTCAAACTGCAAGGAAGTGCACCTATGGTGAGTCAGCCCATATACTTGGGAACCGCGAGCCGCCGCGAGCGGCCGACACGAGCCACCACCGCGAGCCGCCGACGCGAACCACCGCCGCGAGCGGCCGCCAGGAGCTGCCGCCGCAAGCCGCCTCTGCAAGCCGCCGCGAGCAGCCGCGCGCGCGCCCGGTCCGGTTGAGCACCGCTGACGTTCCCAGCGGCCCGCACACTGCGAGTGGGGGTCGCCGGCCACCGGTGCCCGGAGCGCCCCATTCGCGCACGTGCCTTGGGCATTCCACGCGCACAGGGTGCCCTGCTGGCCCGCACACCCAGGGGGCTCCATTATCCTGCGCCTGGTGCGGTCCAGCCGCCAGCAGCGGGGCGAGCGGGAGAGGCTTGGGAGATTCTCTCCATGGGCGGGGCACCTCACCCAGCCATTCAAGCTAACAATCAAGCGTTGGGGGAGGGGCGCGCGCAGGCAGCCTAAAATACCTTCAGAAACACAGCTGCGACCCAATCACTGAAATTAGCTTAACCCATGAAATCTGCGCACCCTCGGTTCTAATTGATAAGATCTCTCTCAGTTCAGCGATCCAAGACAAGAGGCGTGATATTTTTTAGTGCCTCTCGCTAAAGGGGCGGGGGCAACTTCTGATTGATAGAGCCTCCATATTCAGGGATAAACGCTAACAAGAAGGACTTGGCAGATAATAAGGTCTATACTACACTAGTCGTAAGCAGAGACTAGTGCCTCTTCTTCCCTGCAAAAACAGGCTACAAAGTGTGGAAAGCCTGGGTTGAGAGGTCCAACTAAATGATAGGCGCTGAACAGTCACCTTGACAACAATTGACTCCCACCCCCGCCTGATTACACTGGAGGCCCTGACTCTCAGAGCCTTTCCCAAAGCCTTGCACTGAGTGGGGATAGAGTGGGGATTTCCCAGCTCTTTGAGCCTCTTACTCCCCAGGCAGAAGCAGTTGCAGCCTTATAGCTGGATCACCAGGCTGCTAATTCAGAAAGGGGGGACTAGGAGAGAGAATCCAGGAAAGCAAACTCTCTCATCGTTGGACCCTGCAAACGCCAACAAGCCTTTACTTCCAGCAAGACTAAAGCCAATTATATGACATTGCCATAGAATCCCATCAACTGCAAATCCCTACCTAAGAGTGACACAGGGGCAGAGCCTGGGGTACAGAGTCACCGACCAGGAAGAGGGAGAGAAAAGAAAAAGGAAGAAGTTAACCTCTCAAAATCAAGAAAAACCCACAGACTTTACAACTTGATCCACTAATTTTTTGTTGTTGTTGTTGTTGTTTGTTTCTTCTATCTTTTTGCCTTTATTTCCTCCACCTCGGTCCTTTTATTCTCTGCCCATCTTATGCTTCCCCTTTCTTGAACTACACTACCCATGAGTGTTGCATTTTATTTTTCTTCTTCATCCTCACCCTCCTTTAAGGTTATACTCCAAAACACTTAACTCTCACTCTCTCCTCTTTTGTTTTTTGTGTTTTTTTTTTGTCTTGCTTTATTTTGTTTTTTTCTCTTCCTATTTTATTTCTTCCTTCGTTTTTCTCTTTTTCTTATTTTTTCCTTTCTATTCGTTTTTTCTTTTCTCATTTTACTTTCCTCCCATATAATGCTCAATCAAGAACAAATTAGTTAATTTGGGACTCAAGGCTTTTTTTTGGCTTTATTTCTCTTTTTTGCTTTTGTTTTTATTTTTTTTCTTCTTTGTTTATTTTTGTGGCATTTTGGGTCCTCCCAACCCAAGGTCTCCATTGTATTTAGTCTTCGCTCCACTTAATACAACAGATTTTTACTTATTATTTTTATTTTTTCTTCTTTATTATTCTTTTTTGGTCCTTTTTTCTGGTTCCCTCTTACCCCTCTAATTATATCTCTTAGTTGACCATCACTTACAAGCAAATCATCTTATGCTTGTCTAAGATTTTCTTCCTTTTTTTTTTTTTTTTTTTTTGCATTTAGTAGGTCCCTACTCCCTTTTTTTTGCCCCTTGAACTCTTCACCCCAAATCAGGGCCTCCATTATAGGCACGATATTTCCCTGAGGAGGGGAGAGGAGGGAAAGAGAAGAGAGAAAACAAAGGGGGAAATAATAAATTATTACTTTTTTTGTGGGGTGTTTTACCCTTTTATTTTTTTTTTTACTTTTTACTCTTTATTAATTCTAATTAGTGCTATCAATAAGACCACCCTCAGATGCCAATAAGAAAGAGGAAATTGAATATTATGGATACAAAAGAAAGAGAGGTAACACAAATAGATGTGGAAAAATCTATGGAGAAAAGACTTAACATATTGGAAGCCTTGGAGCTAAATGACAGAGAATTTAAAATAGAAATCTTAAAAATACTCAGAGATATACAAGAAAACACAGAAAGGCAATATAGGGAGATCAGAAAACAACTCAATGAACACAAAGAATATATTACCAAGGAAATTGAAACTATAAAAACAAATCAAACAGAAATGAAAAACTCAATTCACGAGCTGAAAAACGAGGTAACAAGCTTAGCTAACAGAACAGCCCAGACTGAAGATAGGATTAGTGAAATAGAAGACAAACAACTTGAGGCACAACAGAGAGAAGAAGAAAGAGACTCAAAAATAATAAAAAACGAGAAAGTGCTACAGGAATTGTCTGACTCCATCAGAAAGAATAACATAAGAATAATAGGTATATCAGAGGGAGAAGAGAAAGAAAATGGAATGGAGAATATACTCAAACAAATAATAGACGAGAACTTCCCAAGCCTGTGGAAGGAACTAAAGCCTCAAATTCAAGAAGCAAACAGAACACCAAGTTTTCTTACCCCAACAAACCCACTCCAAGGCACATCATAATAAAGATGACACAAACCAATGACAAAGAAAAAATTCTCAAGGCAGCCAGGGAAAAGAAGAGTACAACATATAAAGGAAGGCCTATTAGATTATCATCAGATTTCTCAGCAGAAACTCTACAAGCTAGAAGAGAGTGGACCCCAATATTTAAAGCCCTGAAAGAGAGGAACTTTCAGCCAAGAATACTATACCCATCAAAGCTATCCTTCAAGTATGAAGGAGATATAAAAACATTCACAAATACAGAAAAGATGAGAGAATTTATCAACAGAAAGCCCCCACTCCATGAAATTCTAAAGGGGGTTTTCCAACCAGATTCAAAGAACAAAAGAAAACAACACCACAATTAACAGCTCCACCAAGAACACAATAAAACCAAACTTAAACTGTGACAACAAAGGAAAAAAAGGGGGGAGAGGATGGAGATTAACAGTAGCAAAGGATGATGAAGTGCAGAAATACTAATAAGATAGGGTACTACAATAAATATGGTAGGTACCCTTTTCATTACTTAATGGTAACCACCCTTTAAAAAACCACCACAAAAACACTTGACTTAAAAAAGGTAGCAACAGAGGAAAGAAGTATGGAACACAAACAAACAAAAACAAATGATAGAAAAACAAAAGAGAAGAATCAAACTAGATACAAAACTAACAGAGAGCAATTTATAAAATGGCAGTAGGGAACCCACAAGTGTCAATAATTACACTAAATGTAAATGGATTAAACTTACCAATAAAAAGACACAGAGTAGCAGAATGGATTAAAAAAGAAAATCCAACTATATGCTGCCTACAAGAAACACATCTAAGCAACAAGGATAAAAACAAATTCAAAGTGTAAGGCTGGAAAACAATACTCCAAGCAAACAACACCCAAAAAAAAGCAGGTGTAGCAATACTCATATCTAATAATGCTGACTACAAGACAGAAAAAGTACTCAGAGACAAAAATGGTCATTTCATAATGATTAAGGGGAAGTTGAATCAAGAAGACATAACAATCCTTAATATATATGCACCAAACCAAGGAGCACCAAAATATATAAGACAGCTACTTATTGACCTTAAAACAAAAACTAACAAAAATACAATCATACTTGGAGACCTCAATACACCGCTGACGGCTCTAGATCGGTCATCCAAACAGAGAATCAATAAAGATATAGAGGCCTTAAACGAAATACTAGAACACCTGGATATGATAGACATCTACAGGACACTTCATCCCAAAGCGACAGAGTATACATTTTTCTCTAGTGTACATGGAACATTCTCAAGAATTGACCATATGTTGGGCCACAAAGACAATATCAGCAAATTTAGAAAAATTGAAATTGTACCAAGCATATTTTCTGATCATAAAGCCTTGAAACTAGAATTCAACTGCAAAAAAGAGGGGGAAAAACCCACAAAAATGTGGAAACTAAACAACATACTTCTAAAAAATGAATGGGTCAAAGAAGAAATAAGCGCAGAAATCAAAAGATATATACAGACAAATGAAAATGAAAATACGACATATCAGAATCTCTGGGATGCAGCAAAAGCAGTAATAAGAGGAAAGTTCATATCACTTCAGGCCTATATGAACAAACAAGAGAGAGCCGAAGTAAACCACTTAACTTCACACCTTAAGGAACTAGAAAAAGAAGAAGAAAGACAGCCCAAAACCAGCTGAAGAAAGGAGATAATAAAAATCAGAGCAGAAATAAATGAAATAGAGAACAGAAAAACTATAGAAAAAATCAATAAAACAAGGAGCTGGTTCTTTGAAAAGATCAACAAAATTGACAAACCCTTGGCAAGACTCACCAAGGAAAAAAGACACAGGACTCAAATAAATAAAATCCAAAATGAAAGAGGAGAGATCACCACAGACATCATAGATATACAAAGAATTATTATAGAATACTATGAAAAATTATATGCCACCAAATACAACAATCTAGAAGAAATGGATAAATTCCTAGAACAATACAACCTTCCTAGACTGAGTCATGAAGAAGCAGAAAGCCTAAACAGACCAATCAGCAGGGAGGAAATAGAAAAAACTATTAAAAATCTCCCCAAAAATAAAAGTCCAGGCCCAGACGGTTATACTAGTGAATTCTATCAAACATTCAAAGAAGACTTGGTTCCTATTCTACTCAAAGTCTTCCAAAAAATTGAAGAAGAAGCAATACTTCCAAACACATTTTATGAGGCCAACATAACCCTCATACCAAAACCTGGCAAGGATGGCACAAAGAAAGAAAACTACAGACCAATATCTCTAATGAATACAGATGCTAAAATACTAAACAAAATACTGGCAAACCGAATACAACAACATATTAAAAAAATAATACATCATGATCAAGTGGGATTCATCCCAGAATCTCAAGGATGGTTCAACATATGCAAAATGGTCAACGTAATACACCATATCAACAAAACAAAGAACAAAAACCACATGATCTTATCAATAGATGCAGAAAAGGCTTTTGATAAAATACAACACAATTTTATGTTTAACACTCTCAACAAAATGGGTATAGAAGGAAAATATCTCAACATGATAAAGGCCATATATGATAAACCATCAGCCAACATCCTATTAAACGGCATAAAACTGAGGACTTTCTACCTTAAATCAGGAACAAGACAGGGTTGTCCACTCTCTCCACTCTTATTCAACGTGGTGCTAGAAGTTCTGGCCAGAGCAATCAGACAAGACAAAGAAATAAAAGGCATCCATATCGGAAAAGAAGAAGTAAAGGTATCACTTTTTGCTGATGATATGATCCTATACATCGAAAACCCGAAGGACTCCACAAAAAGATTATTAGAAACAATAAACCAATACAGTAAGGTCGCAGGATACAAAATTAACATACAAAAGTCCATAGCCTTTCTATATGCCAACAATGAAATATTAGAAAACGAACTCAAAAAAATAATCCCCTTCACGATTGCAACAAAAAAAATAAAATACCTAGGAATAAACATAACAAAGAACGTAAAGGACCTATATAATGAAAATTACAAAGCATTGTTAAGGGAAATCGAAAAAGATACAATGAGATGGAAAAATATTCCTTGTTCTTGGATAGGAAGAATAAATATAATCAAAATGGCCATATTACCCAAAGCAATATACAAATTTAATGCAATTCCCATCAAAATCCCTATGACATTTTTTAAAGAAATGGAACAAAAAATCATCAGATTTATATGGAACTATAAAAAACCCCGAATAGCCAAAACAATCCTAAGGAAAAAGAATGAAGCTGGGGGCATTACAATACCTGACTTTAAACTATATTATAGGGCCACAATAATCAAAACAGCATGGTATTGGCAGAAAAATAGACACTCAGACCAATGGAACAGAATAGAAAGCCCAGAAATAAAACCACATATATATGGTCAAATAATCTTTGATAAAGGGGCCAACAACACACAATGGAGAAAAGAAAGCCTCTTCAACAAATGGTGTTGGGAAAACTGGAAAGCCACATGCAAAAGAATAAAACTCGACTACAGCCTGTCCCCGTGTACTAAAATTAATTCAAAATGGATCAAAGACCTAAATATAAGGCCTGAAACAATAAAGTACATAGAAGAAGACATAGGTACTAAACTCATGGACCTGGGTTTTAAAGAACATTTTATGAACTTGACTCCAATGGCAAGAGAAGTGAAGGCAAAGATAAATGAATGGGACTACATCAGAATAAAAAGTTTTTGCTCAGCAAGAGAAACTGATATCAAAATAAACAGACAGCCAACTATATGGGAACTGATATTTTCAAACGACAGCTCAGATAAGGGCCTAATATCCAAAATTTACAAAGAACTCATAAAACTCAACAACAAACAAACAATCCAATAAAAAAATGGGAAGAGGACATGAACAGACACTTCTCCCAGGAAGAGATACAAATGGCCAACAGATATATGAAAAGATGCTCAGCTTCATTTGTTATTAGAGAAATGCAAATCAAAACTACAATGAGATACCACCTCACTCCTGTTAGATTAGCTATTATCAACAAGATGGGTAATAGCAAATGTTGGAGAGACTGTGGAGAAAAAGGAACCCTCATTCACTGTTGGTGGGACTGTAAAGTAGTACAACCATTATGGAGGAAAGTATGGTGGTTCCTCAAAAAACTGCAAATAGAACTACCTTATGACCCAGCAATCCCTCTACTGGATATATACCCCAAAACCTCAGAAACATTGATACGTGAAGACACATGTAGCCCCATGTTCATTGCAGCACTGTTCACAGTGGCCAAGACATGGAAACAACCAAAAAGCCCTTCAATAGAAGACTGGATAAAGAAGATGTGGCACATATACACTATGGAATACTACTCAGCCATAAGAAATGATGACATCAGATCATTTACAGCAAAATGGTGGGATCTTGATAACATTATAAGGAGTGAAATAAGTAAATCAGAAAAAAACAAGAACTACATGATTCCATACATTGGTGGAACATAAAAATGAGACTAAGAGACATGGACAAGAGTGTGGTGGTTACCAAGGGTGGGGGGGGAGGGAGGACATGGGAGGGAGGGAGGGAGAGAGTTAGGGGGAGGGGGAGGGGCACAGAGAACTAGATAGAGGGTGACGGAGGACAATCTGACTTTGGGCGAGGGGTTTGCAACATAATTTGATGACAAAATAACCTAGACATGTTTTCTTTGAATATATGTACCCTGATTTATTAATGTCATCCCATTACCATTAATAAAAATTTATTAAAAAAAAAAAGAAAAGAAAAAAGTGATGGACTCAAGAAGTTCAAATTGGTAGTTTCAAAATAGTCATGGGGATGTAAAGTACAGCATAGGGAATATAGTCAATAATAATGTAATAACTGCATGGTACCAGGTGGGTACTTGTAAAGTATATAATTGTCTAACTGCCATGCTGTATACCTGAAACTAATATAAAATAATATCAAATGTAACTGTAACTAAAAAATAAAATTAAGAAAAGATAAAAAAAAATTATATTTGCTGTTTCTATGATAAAGATACCTCCCTGTCTTTCCTTTCTCTCAAAAATCAAAAACAGATCAAAGAAGCTCTATTCTCTAGCATCAAATTCTACATTTTATAGAGACTAATTATTACTTCAAAATCTCTTAGCATGTTTACAAGTCATCCCTGTCTGTAAGCCACACCTTTCCATGCACTGCCTCACCATGCCACTCTCTCTTATTCCAATGAGAAAACCCTGTACCAGCAAGTAACAGATAAATTCCAGAAAATATTCAGATGACAAAAGTATCTATTAACAAATCTTGTTATTCATTTTGTTAAACTGCAGCAATAGTTGGAGAACTTTCAGTTTCTATTCTGGCATGTAAAGGCTTTAGAAGTCCACCACCAAATCAAGTCCCTTACTATCACCATTTATCCCCCCATAATCTCTTCCACTTCCTCTCACCCCTCCTCTCCCACCTCCACAATCACCACACTGTTGTCCATATCCATGAGGGTTTTTCTCTCTCTATTTTTCCTTTTTGTTGCTCAGTCCTACCATAAATTCAATTAAATAAATAAATAAATTTATTTGTTGAGGTGACATTGGTTAATAGGGCTGTATAGGTTTCATGTGTACAATTCTATAATGCATCTGTATATTCCACTGATATTTTTTAATAAACTCCACACCAAGGCCCTGGCCAGTGGTTCAGTGGATAGAGTATTGGCCTGGCATTTGGACCTCCAGGTTCGATCCCTGGTCAGGGCACACAAGAGCAGTGACCATCTTCTTCTCTTGCCCTCCCTCTCCCTTAATTCTCTCTCTCCCCCTCCCACAGCCAGTGGCTCAGCTGGTCCCAGCATCAGCCTCAAGTGCTAAAAATAGTACAGTTGACTGAGCACCTGCACCAGACAGGGGTGACTGGGTGGATCCCTATGGGAGTGCACACAAGAGTCTGTCTCAGTATCTCCCCTCTTGTCATTTAAGAAAACAAAAAACAAAAGAAAAACTTCATACCAAGATAAATACCATCATGCTGACTGGTAATGATCATTAAATCTTTATTTCACTTTAAAAATAAAGTTTAAAAGTCGTTACTCCCATCCTTATTACAAGAAAAAACAATAAACTGAACATCAATAACTTTTCTTAGATCAATCAGACAATTGCAATCACAAGGAAAATTGCTGAGAAATTAGAGATCCAGAAATTGGAGACAGACAGGCAGACACAGAGGCTCACAGCTCACTGGAGCAGAAACCCAAGAGCAAAAACACAACATTAAAGCTAGTACTAGTTTGTTTTTTCTAGTATACCATGTCACCTTTCAACCAAAAAAATATTACAAGTCATATTAAAAAGAAAAAAAAACACAGTTCAAAGAGATAAAGTAAGCACCAGAGCCACACTGAGATTTGTTTTAGACATTGAAACTGAGAATTTAAACAACTATGATTTGTATGCTAAGGACTCGTGGAAAAAGTTAGCAACATTCAAGAAAAGATGAGTCAAGCCAGCAGAGAGACAGAAACTCGAAGAAAGATTCAAAAGGAAATAGCAGAAATATAAGACATTGAAAATTCAATGAAAAATGAGAGGCAGGGAGGCAGAAAGACAGACTCCCGCATGCACTCATACCAGAAACCATCTGGCAAGCCCCCTACAGGGGGATGCTCTGCCCATTTGGGGCTGACAGAGCTCTTTCAGCACCTGAGGAAGGCCATGGAGCCATCCTTAGTGCCCGGGTCCAAATTGCTATAATCAAGCCATGGTTGTGGGAGGAGAAGATAGAAAGAGAAAAGGGGAAGGGGGTAGGGTGAAGAAGCAGATGATTGTTTCTCCTGTGTGCCCTGACCAGGAATCAAACCCAGGACTTCCACATATCAGGCTGACACTGTCAGGGACCAAAAAAGCCAACAGGACTTTTAAGAGTTTGGATTTCTGGGGGATAGAGGTGCTGAGAGCTAACTGTAAGCTGATAGTCTGCCCAACCCCCCACCTCACCTGCCTGATTAAGTTGTAAAAGGCTGTTAAGCTGTAGTGCTGGAATGTATTTACTCATCCTACCTCCATGTTCCCCCAAAAGACTAGAAGGAAGCTACTTCTTTGTGTAAGGTTGGAATGTTTGAATATGGTGGGGTCTTTTTACTCTTGGTGGTTTTCTTGAGTTGCCTTGGAAATGTAATTGATTTGCTAATTTCCACTTTTCCCAGTAAATAAAGAAGGATGCAGTTTCTGGGGGTGGCCATGTTTTGCAGGCTGCTAGGGCAGTAATAATTTACTGTTAGCAGGAGTTGTGAAACCCTCCTGAAACCCATCTTATATGTCTTATATGTGAAACCCTTCTGAAACCCATCTTTAATTTTTTGTCTATTTTCATTAATTCCACACCATTCCCACTTAAGACCTGAATAAACTCATCATGGCTGGCCCATGGCATGATGCTCTAACACTGAGCCAACTAGCCAAGGCAGTGAAAAATGCCTTTGAAAGAACTCATTAGTTAAATAGACACAACCAAGGGAAAAAATCAGTAATCTTGAAGAAATGTCAATAGAAACTTCCAAAACTAAAATACAAAGATAGAAATAATGAAAACGAATGACTAGAATATCCCAGAATTGTGATGCAAGTATAAATAATGTAACATATGCATAATAAAAATATCAGAAGGAGGACAAAGGGAGAGTGAGAGAGAAGAAGGAGAAGGTGGAAGAGGAGAAAGAGAAAGAGAAAAGGGGAAGAAAAAGAAATATTTGAAGCAATAATAATTGAAAAAATACAAAATAAATGTCTTACACCAAACCACAAAGCAAAAAACCATAGAGAACACCAAGCAGAATAAATATTCAAAACTTCACAATTGGGCATTTCATATTTAAACTGGAGAAAATTAAAAGCAAAGAGAAAAATCTTGAAGAAAGCCAAAGGAGAAGAAAATATCTTACTTATAAAGGAACAACAATAAGATCAAACTTTCAAAAATCATGCAATCAAGAGGAGAGTGAAATAAAAGATTTAAAGTTTTAATAGAAAAAAAAGGGTCCACCAAACTAGAATTCTGTATCCAGCAAAATTGTTCCCCTAAAGTAAAGAGGAAATAAAGACTTCTGCAGACAAATGAAAATTGAGGGGATTTTTCTCCAGTAGCCCTGCTCTGAAAAAAAATGTTTAAAAATGTTCTTCAAATCTCAGAGACGGATCAGAGCTGACGGTGTGAAGGAAGCTAACTAACGCATGGACGTTCATTCAAGCCCAGGAGGGAGTACGCCTGTGGTGAGTCAACCCATGCGTGCAACTGCCCGCCCACACTCGGGGAGCGGCAGCCTGGGCGCTGGCGGCTGCCGGCATGCCCTGAGAAACCGTGCATGCGCCCCGTGCTGCGGTACCGAGAGTCCCCAGCCACCGGCGTGCCCTGAGAAACCATGCATGCGCCCCGTGCCGCGGTCCGGAGAGTCCCCAACCACTGGCGTGCCCTGAGAAACCTCGCGCGTGCCCCGTGCCGTGCCGCGGTCCGGTCGCAGAGCTCCCTTACACCACCAGCGTCCCCAGTAGCCCGCGCACTGCGAGTGAGGGTCCCCAGCCACCGGTGTGCCCTGAGAGACTGCGCGCGCGGGCCCGTGCCACGGTCCGGGAGGGGCTCCAAGGCTGTCTTCCCCATACCGGAGATTCTCTCCATGGGCGGGGCACCTCACCCAGCCATTCAAGCTAACAATCAAGCATTGGGGAAGTGGCGCTCAGGCAGCCTGAAATACTTTCTGGAGCACAGCTGCGGATCCAATCACTGAAATTAGCTTAACCCACAAAATCTGTGCACCCACAGGGCTCTAATTGATAGGATCTCTCTCAGTTCAGTGATCCAAGACAAGAGGTGTGATATTTTTCAGTACCTCTCACTAAAGAGGTGGGGGCAACTTCTGATTGACAGAGCCTCCATATTCAGGGATATATGCTAACAAGAGGGACTTGGCAGATATTAAGATCTGTATAGCAAGCAGCGACTAGTGCCTCTTCTTCCCAGCCAAAATAGGTTACAAAGTGTGGAAAGCCTGGGTTGAGTGGTCCAACTGAATGCTAGGCGTTGAACAGTCACCTTGACAACAATTGACTCCCAGCCCCACCTGATTATGCTGGAGGCTCTGACTGCCAGAGCCTTACCCAGAGCCTTGCGCTGAGTGGGGATTCCCCAGCTCTTTGAGCCTCTTACTCCCCAGGCAGAAGCAGTTGCAGCCTCATAGCTGGATCACCAGGCTGCTAATTCAGGAAGGGGAGACTAGGAGAGAGACTCCAGGAAAGCAAACTCTCTCATTGTTGGACCCTGCAAACGCCAACAAGCCTTGACTACCAGTGAGACGAAAGCCAATTATATGACATTGCCATAGAATCCCATCAACTGCAAATCCCTACCTAAGCGTGACACAGGGGCAGAGCCTGGGGTACAGACTCACCAACCAGGAAGAGGGAGAAAAAAGAAAAAGGAAGAAGTTAACCTCTGAAAATCAAGAAAAATCCACAGACTTTATAACTTGTTCCACTAATTCGTTGTTGTTGTTTCTTTCTTCTATATTATTGCCTTTATTATTATTTCTATTTCCTCACCTCAGTCCTTTTATTCTCTGCCCATCTTATGCTTCCCTTTTCTTGAACTACACTACCCATGAGTGTTACATTTTATTTCTTTTCTTCATCCTTACTCTCCTTTAGGGTTACAGTCCAAAACCCTTAACTCTCACTCTCTCCCCTTTTGTTTTTTTTTCTCTTCCTTTTTTTCTTCCTTCATTTCTCTCTTTTTCTTATTTTTTCCTTTCTATTCGTTTCTTCCTTTCCCCTTTTACTTTTCCTCCTATTCAATCCTCAATCACAAACAAATTATTTAATTTGGGACTCAAGTTTTTTGGGGGGTTTTTTTTTGCTTTTGTTTTTGGTTTTCCTTTGTTTGCTTGTTTTTGTGGTATTTTGGGTACTTTTTACATTGCTTTTCAACTCACTAGCATTCCTCCCAACCCAAGGTCTCCATTGTAGTTAGTCTTCGCTCCACTTAATACAACAAATTTTTACTTATTATTTTTATTTTTTTCTTCTTTCCCTACTCTCTTTTTTGCCCCTTGAACTCATCACCCCAAATCAGGCCCTCCGTTATAGGCAGTTTTTGTTCCATTTAGCATAATATAATTCACAAGTCATCACAATATTTCCCTAAGGAGGGGAGAGGAGGGGAAGAGAAGAAAGAAAAAAGGGGGAAATAAAAAATTATATTACTTTTTTTTGTGTGTGAGGTGTTTTCCTTTTTTTTCTTTTTTATTCTTTATTAATTCTAATTAATACTATCAACAAGACCACCCTCAGATACCAGTAAGAAAAAGGAAATCGAATATTATGGATACAAAAGATAGAGAGGTAACACAAATAGATGTGGAAAAATCTATGGAGAAAAAATTTAACATATTGGAAGCCTTGGAGCCAAATGACAGAGAATTTAAAATAGATATCTTAAAAATACTCAGAGTGCCTGACCTGTGGTGGCACAGTGGATAAAGCGTCGACCTGGAAATGCTGAGGTCGCCGGTTCGAAACCCTGGGTTTGCCTGGTCAAGGCACATATGGGAGTTGATGCTTCCTGCTCCTCCCCCTTCTCTCCCTCTCTCTCTCCTCTCTCAAATGAATAAATAAAATAAAATAAAAATACTCAGAGATATACAAGAAAACACAGAAAGGCAATTTAGGGAGATCAGAAAACAACTCAACGATCACAAAGAATATATTACCAAGGAAATTGAAACTATAAAAACAAATCAAACAAAAATGAAAAACTCAATTCATGAGCTGAAAAATGAGATAACAAGCTTAGCTAATAGAACAGCCCAGATAGAAGATAGGATTAGTGAAATAGAAGACAAGCAACTTGAGGCACAACAAAGAGAAAAAGAAAGAGACTCAAAAATTAAAAAAAAAACGAGAAAGCCCTACAGGAATTGTCTGACTCCATCAGAAAGAATAACATAAGAATAATAGGTATATCAGAGGGAGAAGAGAAAGAAAATGGAATGGATAATATACTCAAACAAATAATAGATGAGAACTTCCCAAGCCTGTGGAAAGAACTAAAGCCTCAAATTCAAGAAGCAAACAGAACACCAAGTTTTCTTAACCCCAACAAACCCACTCCAAGGCACATCATAAGGAAGATGACACAAACCAATGACAAAGAAAAAATTCTCAAGGCAGCCAGGAAAAAGAAGAGTACATCATATAAAGGAAGACCTATTAGATTATCATCAGATTTCTCAGCAGAAACTCTACAAGCTAAAAGAGAGTGGACCCCAATATTTAAAGCCCTGAAAGAGAGGAACTTTCAGCCAAGAATACTATACCCATCAAAGCTATCCTTCAAGTATGAAGGAGATATAAAAACATTCACAAATACAGAAGAGATGAGGGAATTTATCATCAGAAAGATCCCACTCCAGGAAATACTAAAGGGGGTTTTCCTACAAGATTCAAAGAACAAAAGAAAACAAAACCACAAGTAACAGCTCCACCAAGAAAAGAATAAAACCAACTTAAACTGTGACAACAAAAGAAAAAAAGGGGGAAAAGAATGAAGAATAACAGTAGCAAAGGACAATGAAGCGCAGAAATACTCATAAGATAGGGAACTACAATGAATATGGTAGGTACCCTTTTCATTACTTAATGGTAACCACCCTTGAAAAAACCACCACAAAAACACTTGACTTAAAAAAGGTAGCAACAGAGGAAAGAAGTATGGAATACAAACAAACAAAAACAAATGATAGAAAAAAAAAGAGAAGAATCATAAAAGATACAAAACTAACAGAAAGCAATTTAAAAATAGCAATAGGGAACCCACAAGTGTCAATAATTACACTAAATGTAAATGGATGAAACTTACCATTAAAAAGACACAGAGTAGCAGAATGGATTAAAAAAGAAAATCCAACTGTATGCTGCCTACAAGAAACACATCTAAGTAACAAGGATAAAAACAAATTCAAAGTGAAAGGCTGGAAAACAATACTCCAAGCAAACAACACCCAAAAAAAAGCAGGCGTAGCAATACTCATATCTAATAATGCTGACTACAAGACAAAAAAGTACTCAGAGACAAAAATGGTCATTTCATAATGACTAAGGGGACACTGAATCAAGAAGACATAACAATTCTTAATATATATGCACCAAACCAAGGAGCACCAAAATATATAAGACAGCTACTTATTGACCTTAAAACAAAAACTGACAAAAATACAATCATACTTGGAGACCTCAATACACCACTGACAACTCTAGATCGGTCATCCAAACAGAGAATCAATAAAGATATAGTGGCCTTAAACGAAATACTAGAACAACTGGATATGATAGACATATACAGGACACTTCATCCCAAAGCGACAGAGTATACATTTTTCTCTAGTGTACATGGAACATTCTCAAATATTGACCATATGTTGGGACACAAAGACAATATCAGCAAATTTAGAAAAATTGAAATTGTACCAAGCATATTCTCTGATCATAAAGCCTTGAAACTAGAATTCAACTGTAAAAAAGTGGGGGAAAACCCACAAAATTGTGGAAACTAAACAACATACTTCTAAAAAATGAATGGGTCAAAGAAGAAATAAGCACAGAGATCAAAAGATATATACAGACAAATGAAAATGAAAATAAAACATATCAGAATCTCTGGGATGCAGCAAAAGCAGTAATAAGAGGAAAGTTCATATCACTTCAGCCTATATGAACAAACAAGAGAGAGCTCAAGTAAACCACTTAACTTGACACCTTAAGGAACTAGAAAAAGAAGAACAAAGGCAACCCAAAACCACCCGAAGAAAGGAGATAATAAAAATCAGAGCAGAAATATACGAAACAGAGAACAGAAAAACTATAGAAAAAATCAGTAAAACAAGGAGTTGGTTCTTTGAAAAGATCAACAAAATTGACAAACCCTTGGCAAGACTCATCAAGGAAAAAAGGCACAGGACTCAAATAAATAAAATCCAAAATGAAAGAGGAGAGATCACCACAGACATCATAGATATACAAAGAATTATTGTAGAATACTATGAAAAATTTTATGCCACCAAATACAACAATCTAGAAAAAATGGATAAATTCCTAGAACAATACAACCTTCCTAGACTGAGTCAAGAAGAAGAAGGAAGCATAAACAGACCAATCAGCAGGGAGGAAATAGAAAAAACTATTAAAAACCTTGCCAAAAATAAAAGTCCAGGCCCAGATGGTTATACTAGTAAATTCTATCAAACATTCAAAGAAGACTTGGTTCCTGTTCTACTCAAAGTCTTCCAAAATATTGAAGAAGAAGCAATATTACCAAACACATTTTATGAGGCCAACATAACCCTCATACCAAAACCTGGCAAGGATGGCACAAAGAAAGAAAACTACAGACCAATATCTCTAATGAATACAGATGCTAAAATACTAAACAAAATACTGGCAAATCGAATACAAGAACATACTAAAAAAATAATACATCACAATCAAGTGGGATTCATCCCAGAATCTCAAGGATGGTTCAACATACGTAAAACGCTTAACGTAATACACCATATCAACAAAACAAAGAACAAAAACCACATGATCTTATCAGTAGATGCAGAAAATGCTTTTGATAAAATACAACACAATTTTATGTTTAACACTCTCAACAAAATGGGTAAAGAAGGAAAATATGTTAACATGATAAAGGCCATATATAATAAACCATCAGCCAACATCATATTAAATGGCATAAAACTGAGGACTTTCCACCTTAAATCAGGAACAAGACAGGGTTGTCCACTCTCTCCACTCTTATTTAACGTGGTGCTAGAAGTTCTGGCCAGAGCAATCAGACAAGACAAAGAAATAAAAGGCATCCATATCGGAAAAGAAGAAGTAAAGGTATCACTTTTTGCTGATGATATGATCCTATACATCGAAAACCCGAAGGACTCCACAAAAAGATTACTAGAAACAATAAACCAATACAGTAAGGTCGCAGGATACAAAATTAACATACAAAATTCCATAGCCTTTCTATATGCCAACAATGAAATATTAGAAAACGAACTCAAAAAAATAATCCCCTTCACGATTGCAACAAAAAAAATAAAATACCTAGGAATAAACATAAAAAAGAATGTAAAGGACATATATAACGAAAACTACAAGGCATTGTTAAGAGAAATAGAAAAAGACACAATGAGATGGAAAAATATTCCTTGTTCTTGGATAGGAAGAATAAATATAATTAAAATGGCCATATTACCCAAAGCAATATATAAATTTAATGCAATTCCCATCAAAATTCCTATGACATTTTTTAAAGAAATGAACAAAAAATCATCAGATTTACATGGAACTATAAAAAACCCCGAATAGCCAAAACAATCCTAAGGAAAAAGAATGAAGCTAGGGGCATTACAATACCTGACTTTAAACTATATTATAGGGCCACGATAATCAAAACAGCAATGGTATTGGCAGAAAAATAGACACTCAGACCAATGGAACAGAATAGAAAGCCCAGAAATAAAACCACATATATATGGTCAAATAATCTTTGATAAAGGGGCCAACAACACACAATGAAGAAAAGAAAGCCTCTTCAACAAATGGTGATGGGAAAACTGGAAAGCCACATGCAAAAGAAAGAAACTCAACTACAGCCTGTCCCCGTGTACTAAAATTAATTCAAAATGGATCAAAGACCTAAATATAAGACCTGAAACAATAAAGTACATAGAAGAAGACATAGGTACTAAACTCATGGACCTGGGTTTTAAAGAACATTTTATGAACCTGATTCCAATGGCAAGAGAAGTGAAGGCAAAGATAAATGAATGGGACTACATCAGAATAAAAAGTTTTTGCTCAGCAAGAGAAACTGATATCAAAATAAACAGACAGCCAACTAAATGGAAAATGATATTTTCAAACAACTGCTCAGATAAGGGCCTAATATCCAAAATTTACAAAGAACTCATAAAACTCAACAACAAACAAACAATCCAATAAAAAAAATGGGAAGAGGACATAAACAGACACTTCTCCCAGGAAGAAATACAAATGGCCAACAGATATATGAAAAGATGCTCAGCTTCATTAGTTATTAGAGAAATGCAAATCAAAACTGCAATGAGATACCACCTCACTCCTGTTAGATTAGCTATTATCAACAAGATGGGTAATAGCAAATGTTGGAGAGGCTGCGGAGAAAAGGGAACTTTCATCCACTGTTGGTGGAACTGTAAAGTAGTACAACCATTATGGAAGAAAGTATGGTGGTTCCTCAAAAAACTGAAAATAAAACTACTTTATGACCCAGCAATCCCTCTACTGGATATATACCCCAAAACCTCAGAAACATTGATACGTGAAGACACATGTAGCCCCATGTTCATTGCAGCACTGTTCACAGTGGCCAAGACATGGAAACAACCAAAAAGCCCTTCAATAGAAGACTGGATAAAGAAGATGTGGCACATATACACTATGGAATACTACTCAGCCATAAGAAATGATGACATCAGATCATTTACAGCAAAATGGTGGGATCTTGATAACATTATAAGGAGTGAAATAAGTAAATCAGAAAAAAACAAGAACTACATGATTCCATACATTGGTGGAACATAAAAACGAGACTAAGAGACATGGACAAGAGTGTGGTGGTTACCAGGGGTGGGGGGAGGGAGGACGCGGGAGGGAGGGAGGGAGAGAGTTAGGGGGAGGGGGAGGGGCACAGAGAAAACTAGATAGAGGATGACGGAGGACAATCTGTCTCTGGGCGAGGGGTATGCAACATAATTTAATGACAAGATAACCTGTACATGTTTTCTTTGAATATATGTACCCTGATTTATTAATGTCATCCCATTAACATTAATAAAAATTTATTTAAAAAAATATTCTTAAAAAAAAGAAAATTAAATAGGTAAGAAATTCAGATTTATATAAAGAAAGGAGAGCATTATAGAAAGAATAAGTGAAGGTAAAATCAAAGTTTTAATTTTTCTCATTCTCAATTGATATGACAGATTGTTCAAAATAATAATAGCAAAAAGGTGTTTAGTGATTTTAGCTATTAGACAAGTGAATGACAGCAATGTTATAAAAGATGGGGTTGATAAGTGGACTGTGCTGTTATAAGGTACTTGCACTACATATTAAGTGGTATAGTGTTATTTAAAGAGGATTTGGAGTAGAAGTACATGTATGTTGCAAACTGAAGGGCCACCATGAAAAAAGTTTTTTAAGTATAAGTGATATGCTAAGAGAGGAAACAAAACTGAACTATATAAAATTCTCAAAACAAAAGAAGGCAGGAAAAGAAAAAATGAGCAATAAAATAAAATAAACAAAAAACCCTAAGTTAATGAATAAAAACTGTAACAAACTTGATAAATCTTTATTTATCAAAAATTACTTTAAATATGAATGATCTATATACACAAATTAAAACAAGAGACTGTCAGAGTGGCTAAAAATACAAACCACTCAGCTATATATTGTCTACAAGAAAACCACTTTCAATATAAAGATACAGACAGACTAAGAGTGAAGACATAGAGAAAGCTAAATTATAGTAATACTAATAATAATTTTTAAAAACTTGGGTAGCAATATTAATTTCTGAGAAAGCAGATTTCGAGCAAAATAATAATCATAAGTCATTATAATCGGAAGGACATTACAGGATGATAAAGGGCCAATTCTATAAGAATATATAACAATCACTATTGTGTATGTGCCCCAAAATTGAGTGCCAAAATACATGAGGCAAAATAGAACTGCAAGGACAAATAAAACCACTATCTTAGTTGGAGGCTTCAATACAACTCTATCTATAGTTAACAAATCTAGTATGCAGAAAAGCATAAGGACATATTTAAATTGAAAATTATCATCTTCAGTTACAGAGGATCTAATTGACATCTATAAACTACAATGGAAGAATACATGTTCCTCCGAAGTTCACATGGACCATATACCAAGACAGATCACATTATGAGTTATAAAGTACAGCACAACAAATTAAAAGAATAGAAATCACATAAAGTATGTTCTCAGACCTCAATGGAATTAAACTAGCAATCAGTAATAGAAAGACAGCTGGGAGGCATAAGATCACATTAACATTCAACACATATAGAAAAAGCATTTGATGAAATCCAACACTCATGACTAAAACTTCCTGCAAATTAGAAATAGAAGGAAAATGTTGCAACTTAATAAATTTAAAAATCTATAAAAACCTACCACTAATCTTATACTTAATGGTGATAAAATTTGTGTTTTCTTACTGAAATCAGGGACAAGGCAAGGATATTTTCTCTCATGACTCCTCTTGACTATAATACCATCCTAGCTATGCAATAAAACAAGAAAAGGAAATTAAAAGTTTATTAATTGGAAAAGAAACCTATTTTTTAAGATGACATAATTGTCTATAAAGAAAACCCAAAAAGTCAATAAAAGAACTTTTGCAACTAATAAACAATTTACAAGGTTATAGGATGCAAGATTAATACACAAAAAGCCAAATGTTTTTCTATACACCAACAATGAACAATCTCAATTTTTTATAAAAACACCATTTATATTAGTATGAAAAGAATGAAATAGTTATAAATACACCTGAATTTTATATGAAGAAAACTACAAAACCAATAGAGAAATAAAAGATCTAAATGAAAAAAAATTCCATGTGCAGTAATAGGAAGATTCAATGTTGTTAAAATGTCAGTTCTTTCAAACTTTATGTATAGACTCAATACATCCTCAATCAATGTCTGAGCAAGTTATTTTGGGATATCAACAAATTATTCTAAAGTTTATTTGGAAAGGCATATGTCCCTCCCCCCAAAAAGAAAAACAACACAATATTGAAAGAAAAGAACAAAGAGAACTGACAGTACTCTACTTAAAAACTTACTATAAAGTTAATAATTCAGACAGCATAGTATTGGTGAAAGAATAGACAAATAGAACAATGGAACATAATAGAGTCCAGAAATAGATCCACACAAATATAGTCAAGTTTGACAAAGAAGCAAAAGCAATTAAATGGAAAAAGTTGAGTCTTTTCAACAAATAGTGGAGAGTGAAATCAGCATCTTCTCAAGAGTGAGAAGACCCCTTCGTTTATGCCCTTAAAGTTACATTGCAAGTCAGACAAATGTAATTCAAAAAGAATCCCCTGCTCAACACACAAACATATCTGGGATATCCATGAATTGAGCCATCTGAAGGTAAGCATATCAGAATGAGCAGGGGAGGCACAATAAAGGAAAAGAGAGATGAGGTCCACAGACACAGTCCAGTGCCCACTACTGCCAGAGTTGACACAGTAGTGGTGGAGGAATCAGGCTGTAGATCTCACACAGCAGCTGAGGGTAGGAAGAGCAGAATAAATAGTCTGGCCTGAGCTGCCAAAGTCCATCACAAGTATAGCTGATGACAAGCAGACACACAGCATAGTGGTGTGGCAGCCATGGACTAGCAACGGCCATTGTTAGCACGAAGGCAAAGCTCAAGAACTGGCCCTCCTCTCATACTCTGCCCTCTTTGCCTAACTCTCATTGCAGAAGCAAGTAGAGGCACAACTGAGCAGAAGCAGTGAAGATGTTTCAGTTAACACAGCAACTAACAGCCTCTGATTACAATGAGAAAGCGCCAGACTTGCAGATCTGGAGCCTCATCACATCCTACATCCCACCACAAGAGTAGGACCTGAAACCAGGCAACACAGACACAAAGAGGATGCCCACTACCTTGAGGAATACAAGGCATATTCCATGACCAAGGTGACACTGCCTCACTGAGATCCCGGAGGTACCAAAAGTATAGGTAAAAATAAACCAAAACTAGCACCATAGCACCATCTACTGGAAAGCAAAAGAAAGACCTCTACTTACAACTTGCTGAATTGTCCAGAACAAAACAGTAACTAAATAAAGAGCTCACTACTTCAAATTCCTAGGCAGAGAAACAATGTATCAAGTGTTATGAATAACCAAGGTAACAAGTTACCTCAGAAAGAAAAGAAAGATCCTCCAGAAAGCAAACTCTAAGACATGGAACACTATAATATAAGTGATAAGAGAACACAAGATAGCACTTATGAAAAAACTCAACAAGATACAAGAAAACTCAAAAGGCAGTTCAGTAGGCTGAAAAGTCTGGCTTGAGCTGCCAAAGACCATTGTAGGTATAGCTAGTGACAAGCAGACAAATAACACAGTGGTGTGGCAGCTGTGGACTAGCAACAGCCATTGCTAGCAAGAAGGAAAAGCAAAAGAATCAAAGAGAAAATCAATGAACAAAAAGAGTACTTTACCAAAGAGACTTAAAATAACCAAATGAAAATTGGTTATAAAAGTATTGGTTATAAAATTATAACCAAAAATAATTTGATTATAAAAAACCAAACAGAAACTCTGAAAGTGGGAAGAAATAAAAAAATGAGATGAAAAAAAAATGCATTAGAGGTCATTGGTAATAAAGCAGACCAGAGAGAAGAGAAAATTAGTGAGCTCAAAAGTAAAAATTTAGAAATGACTTGAGTGGAAGAAGAGAGAGAAAAGAGAATTAAAAACAAATAAGAGAACTCTGTGCAAAGTATCAGAACTCCATTATAAAAGGCAAAATGAAAACAATGTTATACCAGAAAAAGAAGAGAGAGAAGGGAAAGAGAGTTTACTCAACCAAGTAATCAATGAGAATTTCCCAAACTTATGGAAAAATTCAAGAAGCTAACAGAACATCTATTTATCTCAATGAAAAAGGCATTCTCCAAAACACATTTTTGTAAAGTCTTCAAAGGTTAATAAAGAAAGAATTCTCCAGATAGCCAGAGGTGGGGGGGACAAGAAATCTCATTAAGTTATTCTCAGATTTTTCAGCTGAAACCTTACAAGCCAGGAAAGAGTGGAATGAAATATTAAAAATATTGGAAGAGTAAAACCACCATCCAAGAATAATATATCCAGTGAAGTTATCCTTTATGAAAAAGAAATAAAGGCTTTCCTAAATAAACAAAAGCTGAGGAAATTTACCAACACAAGACCTGCATTACAAGAAATGTAAAAAGGAGGTCTTCTACCTGTAACTACAAAACTCTAAGTATGAATGGCAAGCAGAAAGATAGAAGTGGAAATTTGTAACTCTATTTCAGAATATGATATTAAACATCTAATGATAACATAAAGGTTAAACAGGGGAAAGCATTTTTAAAAACTGTAACTTCTGCAGTTGGGAAGTGAACATGCAGCATTAAGAAGGATAACTTTTGACAACAAAATTATAAAAGGAAAGGGAAAAATAACTAAACTTGCACAGGTGAATAAAGATGTTATAATCAGAAGAAAAAGAACTATTGTATGAAACATTTTTTACATAAACCTAAGGATAACCACAAAACAAAAAAAGAGAAAAGAATTATAGAAATCCACCAAAGTAAAATAACATACAGAAACACAAGAGATTCAAAACAACCAGAAAACAAAAGATAAAAATAGTTGTAGAAGTTCTTTGTAATTACCTTCAATGTAAATGGACTACATTCACCAATCAAAAGCAAAAGCACAGAATGGCAGAATGGATCAAAAAACAAGACTCAACTATATGTTGTCTTTAGAAGACTCACCTCAGCCACAAAGTCAAATACAGGCTCAAATTGAAGGGGTAGAAGATGACACTCCAAACAAATAACATCAGTAGAAAAGTCACTGTAGTTGTAGCTATTTCAGACAAAATAGACTTCAAAGTAAAAAATTACCATGAGACAAAGCTGGACATTTTATAATAAAAGAAAAATCCATCAAGAAGACATAACACTTCAATATATATGTACCCAACCTGGGATCACCAAAATATATTCAGCAGTTACTAACAGATCTAAAGGCAGAAACTGGCCTGACCAGGTGGTGGCGCAGTGGATAGAGTGTCGGACTGGGATACAGAGGACCCAAGTTCGAGACCCCAAGCTTGCCAGCTTGAGCACAGGCTCATCTGGTTTGAGCAAAAAGCCCACCAGCTTGAACCCAAGGTCACTGGTTCCAGCAAGGGGTCACTCCGTCTGCTGAAGGCCCGCGGTCAAGGCACATATGAGAAAGCAATCAATGAACAACTAAGGTGTTGCAACGCGCAACGAAAAACTAATGATTGATGCTTCTCATCTCTCTCTGTTCCTGTCTGTCTGTCCCTGTCTATCCCTCTCTCTGACTCACTGTCTCTGTAAAAAATAAATTAAAAATAAATAAATAAATAAAGGCAGAAACTGACACAATATATTGATAGTAGGGAACATGAATACCCCATTGACAGCAATGGAAAGATCACCCAAATAGAAAATCAACAAGGAGATATTAGCCGTAAGTGATACATAATCAATATGTATAGAACTTTCTATCCCAAAATAACAAAATATACATTCTTCTCAAGTGCACATGAAACATTTTCAAGGATAGATTATATGTTGGGGCATAAGACTAATCTTAATAAATTTCAATAGATTAAAATCATACCAAACATATTTTGAAACTAAAATTAACTACAAGAAAGATGCAGGGAAACAAAAGGCTGCTGAACAACTTTTGGGTCAAAGAAGAAATAAAAGAAGAGATCAAAATATACACAAATGAAAATGAGAATAGAATACACAAAAAATTGGGGCATGCATCAGAAGCAATATTAAGAAGGAAGTTTAGAGAGACCTGAAGATGGCAGTGGAGTAGGCAGATGCACAGACTCCCAGCTCACAATACCAAACTGGATTACAAATTAATTTAGGAACAATCAGTGTGAAAAACCAACTCTGGACTACAAGACCAGCTCTCAAAAACCAAGGAGCAAAGAAAAAGCCACACTGAGCCTTGTAGGGAGCACCAAGGAGCAGTGAGTCTCCCCTGCTTATAGAAACAAAGGGGGTGTGAGGCTGAGAGCCCAGAATGGCTCTCATTCCAAGGAAAAGAGTAGTAAATACCACTCACAGCCACTTGCCTAAGGACCTGGGAACGAGGTATGTTGAAAGGGCTGGCTTATCTTCCAAAAGGGCAGGGAATAGAGAGAGACAGATGGTGACTGGCAGAGAAATACATAGGAGAACCTGAGAAGCTGACTTATCCAGTGCTGGTGGTAGCCATAGCTAGAGGAGGGGTTGGTTCTTCCACATAAAACAAGACTAAAGTGCTTCTGGATAATACATCTCCAGACATCTCTCCAGCTAAAATCAGCACAACAAGACAAAGCTGAAAACAAGAAGTGGGGAGGAGGGACAGTAACTCAGCTCTCCATGGAGATCTGAGATACACCTCCCACTACTGAAGCAGAGAAAGCACCCCGCCCCCAGAGAGAGTAACTGGCAGATCAGGCCTTCATAGTCTCAGGTTACAGCCACCACATTTCTAGATACAGTTTCAAATAAGCCCCCTGCTGAGATGAGTAAACAAGACTACAAGTGAGAAAAAACAAATGAATCAAGACTTCGAAGCAGCCCAAATCCAAAAGTGGATTACAAATAACAGCTGATACCAACCCAAGAACCTAGAAATAACACAACAGAAAACTGGAGGCAGACAAAACCAAGCCTAGATTCAACCAGCTCTACAAACAATACAACAAAACACAAAGATATAATGAGAAAACAGAGAAATGCAATCCAAATGAAATCACAAGAGAAACCTCCAGGAAATGAACTGAGTGATATAAAAATAACCAAACTTCTGGATGCAGAGTTTCAAATAATGATTGTAAGGATGCTTAGGAATCTGAGAACAACAATGGATGGTCATTACAAACACCTAAATAAAGAAATAGCAAGTATAGAAAGGACATTGAAATATTAAAAAAGAATCAGTTGGAGGTGACAAATACAATATCAGAAATGAAGACTACAATGGAAGAAATTAAAAGCAGGATGGATGAAATTGAGGATTGAATCAGTGAGTTGGAGGACAAGATGAACAAAGGCATGAAAGCAGAGCAGAAAGAAGAAAAGAGAATCAAAAAGTATGAGGAACTTCTGAGAGAACTCTGTGACAACATGAAGAGAAGTAACATCTGCATCATAGGGGTTCCTGAAGAAGAAGAGAAAGAACAACGGATAGAAACTTTCTTCAATCATATCATAGCTGAAAATTTCCCTAAATTGATGCAAGAAAGGGTCTCACAAGTTCAAGAAGCACAGAGAACTCTATTAAAGAAAAACCCAAAAGACCTACACCAAGACACATTATAATTAAAATACCAAAGCTAATAGATAAAGAGAAAATATTCAAAGCTCCTAGAGAAAAAAAAAAGCTATCACCTACAAAGGAGCCCCCATAAGGATGACATCTGACTTCTCAACAGAAACACTTGAGGCCAGAAGAAAATGTCAAAAAATATTCAAAATGACACAGAACAAGAGCCTGAAACAAAGACTACTTTATCCAGTAAGGCTATTATTTAAAATTGAAGGAGAAATAAAAAGCTTCCCAGACAAAAAAAAAAAACTCAAGGAATTCATTACAACCAAACCAATGCTGCAGGAATTATTAAGGGGCCTGTTGTAAACAGATCAAAGTGGGAAAAGAATATAACAAAAAAGAAATACAGCTTTAAAGAATAAAATGGCAATAAACAACTACATATCAATAATAACCTTAAATGTAAATGGATTAAATGATCTAATCAAAAGACATAGGGTAGCTGTGTGGATAAGAAAACAGGACCCACCTGACCAGGTGATGGCACAGTAGATAGAGTGTTGGACTGGGATGAAGAGGGCCCAAGTTCAAGACCCCCAAGGACGCCAGCTTAAGCATGGTCTCATCTGGCTTGAGCAGAAAGCTCACCAGCTTGACCCAACATCTCTGGCTCGAGCAAGGGGTTACTTGGTCTGCTGAAATCCCATAGTAAAGGCATATATGAGAAAGGAAATCAATGAACAAATAAGGTGTCGCAACAAAAAAAAAAAAAACACTGATGATTGATGCTTCTCATCTCTCTCCGTTCCTGTCTGTCACTCCCTTTCTATCCCTCTCTCTGACTCTATCTCTGTCCCTGTATTAAAAAAAAAGAAAGAAAAGAAAACAGGACCCATACATATGCTGTCTACAAGAGACACACCTTAAAACAAAAGTTTCACATAGATTGAAGGTAAAAGGATGGAAAAAAATATATCATGTGAATGGAAATGAAAAAAAAAGCTGGAGTAGCAATAATTATATCACACAAAATGGACATTAAAATAAAGACTATAATAAGAGATAAAGAAGGTCACTACATAATAATAAAGGGAGCAATCAAACAGAAAGATATAACCGTCATAAATATCTATGCATGTAATATAGGAGCACCTAAATATATAAAGCAGACTTTGATGGCTATAAAGGGCAAGATCCACAGCAATACTATAATAGCAGAAGATTTCAATACCCCACTAACATCACTAGATAGATCCTCAAGAAAGAAAATTAACAAAGAAACAGCAGACTTAAAGGACAAATTAGATCAACTTGATTTAATAGATATCTTTAGAACTTTTCACCCTAAGGCAGCAGAATATACATTCATTTCAAGTGCTCATGATATATTCTCTAAGATAGACCACATGTTAGGAAACAAAAGCAGATTCAACAAATTTAAGAAGATTAAAATCATATCAAGCATTTACTCTGATCAAAATGGCATGAAACTAGAAATCAACCACAACAGAAAAACTACAAAATACTCAAACACATGGAAACTAAATAACATGTTATTAAATATTGAATGAGTTAACAATAAAATCAAAGAAGAAATAAAAAAAATTTCTAGAAACAAATGATAATGAGCAAAAAACAACTCAAAATTTATGGGACACAGCAAAAGCAGTCCTGAGAGGGAAGTTTGTAGCACTACAGGCATTCCTTAAGAAGGTTGAAAAAGCTCAAATAAACAACCTAACCTTTCATCTAAAAGAACTTGAAAAAGAACAGCAAGTAAAGCCCAAATGTAGTAGAAGGAAGGAAATAATAAAGATCAGAGCAGAAATAAATGACATAGAAGCTAAAGAAACAATACAGAGGATCAATGAAACCAAGAGCTGGTTCTTTGAAAAGGTCAAAAAGATAAATGAACCTTTAACAAGAATCACCAAGAAAAAAAGAGAGAGGACTCAAATAAATAAAATTAGAAATGAGAGTGGAGAAATAACAACCGACACATCAGAAATACAAAATATTTTAAGAAAATATTATGAAGAATTGTATGCCAAAAAATTAAACAACCTAAGTGAAATGGACAAATTTCTTGAAACATATAATATCCCAAAAAATCAATCTGGAAGAATCAGAAAACCTAAAAGACCAATTACAACAAAACAGATCAAAACAGTTATCAAAAAACTCCCAAAAAACAAAACTCCTGGGCCCGAAGGCTTCACTGGTGAATTCTACCAAACATTCAAAGAAGAACTAACTCCTATCCTTCTCAAGCTATTTCAAAAAGTTCAAGAGGAAGGAACACTTCCTCATTCCTTCTATGAAGCAAGCATAATTCTGATTCCAAAACCAGGCAAAGACAACAAAAAGAAAGAAATTTATAGGCCAATATCCCTGATGAATTTAGATGCTAAAATCCTCAACAAAATATTAGCAAACCGGATCCAGCAATACATGAAAAAAATCATACACCATGATCAAGTGGGATTTATTCTGGGGAGGCAAGGCTGGTACAACACTCGTAAATCAATTAATGTGATTCACCACATAAACAAAAGGAAGGAGAAAAACCAGATGATAATTTCAATAGATGCAGAAAAAGCATTTGATAAAATCCAGCACCCATTTATGATCAAAACCCTTAGCAAAGTGGGAATACAGGGAACATACTTCAACATGATAAAGGCCATCTATGACAAACCCACAGCCAACATTATAATTAATGGAAAAAAAATTAAAAGCAATTCCCCTAAAATCAGGGACAAGGCATGGGTTCCCCATTTCACCACTCTTACTCAACATAGTACTGGAAGTCCTAGCTACAGCAATCAGAAAAGAAGAAGGAAATAAAAGGCATCCAAATTGGGAAAGAAGAAGTAAAACTATCATTATTTGCAGATGATATGATATTGTATATACAAAAACCTACAGACTCAATCAAAAAAACTAGTGGACCTAATAAATGAATTCAGCAAAGTGGCAGGATATAAAATTAATACACAGAAATCAGAGGCATCTTTATACACGAACAATGAACTGTCAGAAAGAGAAATTAAGGAAACAATTCCCTTCACTATTGCAACCAAAAAAATAAAGTACCTAGGAGTAAATTTAACCAAGGAGGTTAAAGACTTGTATTCAGAAAATTATAAAAAATTGATAAAAAGAAATCAGGGAAGATACAAACAAGTGGAAGCATATACCGTGCTCATGGTTAGAAAAAATAAACATCATTAAAATGTCTATATTATCCAAAGCAACCTATAAATTCAATGCAATACCAATTAAAATACCAATGACATACTTCAAAGATATAGAACACATATTCCAAAAATTTATATGAAACCAAAAAAGAACACAAATAGCCCCAGCAATCTTGAAAAGGAAGAATAAAGTGGGAGGTATCACACTTCCGGATATCAAGTTATACTACAGGGCCATTGTACTCAAAACAGCTTGATACTGGCATAAGAACAGACATATAGATCAATGGAACAGAACATAGAACCCAGAAATAAACCCACATCTTTATGGACAATTGATATTTGACAAAGGAAGTAAGAGCATACAGTAGAGTAAAGACAGTCTCTTTAATAAATGGTGTTGGGAAAACTGGACAGCTACTTGCAAAAAAATGAAACTAGACCACCAACTCACAGCATGTACAAAAATAAACTCAAAATGGATAAAGGACTTAAATGTAAATCGTGAAACCATAAGTATCCTAGAAGAAAACTTAGGCAGTAAGCTCAGCGACATCTATCGCAGCAATATCTTTTCTGAATTAACTCCACAGGCAAATGAAAGAAAAGACAGGATAAACAAATGGGACTATATCAAACTAAAAAGCTTTTGTGACATTAAAGACAATATGAACAGAATAAAAAGACAAACCACACAATGGGAGAACATATTCAACAATATCTGATATGGGATTAATAACCAAAATTTATAAAGAACTTGTAAAACTCACCAGGAAGAAAAACAATCCAATCAAAAAAATGGGCACAAGAAATGAATAGACACTTCTCCAAAGAGGACATACAGATGGCCAATAGGCAAATGAAAAAATGTTCAACATCACTAATCATTAGAGAAATGCAAATTAAAACCACAATGAGATACCACCTCAAACCAGTCAGAATGGCGCTCATTAACAAAACAACACACGATAGGTGCTGGCGAGGATGTGGAGAAAGGGGAACCCCTCCTGCACTGTTGGTGGGAATGCAGACTGGTGCAGCCACTGTGGAAAACAGAATGGAGATTCCCAAAAACTTAAAAATGGAACTGCCCTTTGACCCAGCCATCCCACTTATAGGAATATATCCCAAAGACACCATATCATCGACTGAAAAAAAGAAATGCACCCCCATGTTTATGGCAGCATTGCTCACAATAGCGAAGATCTGGAAACAGTCCAGGTTTCCTTCAGTGGACGAGTGCATTAAAAAGCAGGGGTACAATGGAATACTATGGGGCTATGAAAAGGAAGGGAATATTACTTTTTGCAACAATATAGAGGGGTCTGGAAACTATTATGTTGAGTGAAATAAGCCAGGCAGAGAAAAAAATATATCATATGACCTCACTCATTTGAGGAATCCAAGGAATAATGAGAACTAAGGAATGGAATTGAGACAGAAAAACGATCAAAGGGACCAGAGGAAAAGAGGACAGAGGGAAAGGGGATGATAGAACGAAATAAACCTGAAGGGAAGGGGGGAGGGCGGTATAGGGAGGGGAGGAGGGAGATGTTGAGGGGATTAGGGGGGAGGGGGATGCATTCAGGTTGACCCTAGAATATATGTAAAAACAATTAATTAAATAAAAAATAAATTCTTTAAACATAAAAAAGAAGGAAGTTTATAGCACAACAGGCCCAGCTCAAGAGACAAACAAAAAAACCCTCAAATAATCTAACATTACACCTTAATGAACTATAAAAAGAAGAACAAATGAAGTTCAAAGTTAGTAGAAGGAAGAAAACAATAAAAACTAGAGAACAAAAAGACAATAGAAAAATGAAACAAAGAGCTGATTCTTTGAAAATAAAAAGTTGACAAACCTCAGTGCCTAGATTCATAAAAAGAAAAAAAAAGAAAATACTCAAATAAATAAAATAAGAGAAGGTACTGAAAAACACTACAGAAATAGAAAGGTTTATAAAAGAATACTATAAAAAACTATACTACCAAATAAAAGAAATGGACAAACGCTTAGAAATATATAATCTTAGCTTTAACCATGAAGAATCGGAAAACCACAATAGATTGATCACTATTAAGAAAACTGGAAAAAGTCATCAAAACCTCCAAAAAAAACAAAAGTCCAGAACCAGATGTCTTCACTGGTGAATTCTACCAAATATTCAAAAACTAATACCTATCTTTCTTTTTTTAATAAATTTTTATTAATGTTAATGGGATGACATTAATAAATCAGAGTACATATATTCAAAGAACACATGTCCAGATTATCTTGTCATTCAATTATGTTGCATACCCATCGCCCCGAGTCAGATTATCCTCTGTCACCCTCTATCTAGTTTTCTCTGTGCCCCTCCCCCTCCCCCTTCCCCTATCCCGCCTTCCCTCCAGTGTCCTCCCTCCCCCCACCCCTGGTAACCACCACACTCTTGTCCATGTCTCTTAGTCTCGTTTTTATGTCCCACCAATGTATGGAATCATGTAGTTCTTGGTTTTTTCTGATTCACTTATTTCACTCTGTATAATGTTATCAAGTTACCACTATTTTGCTGTAAATGATCCGATTTCATTATTTCTTATGGCTGAGTAGTATTCCATAGTGTATATGTGCCACATCTTCTTTATCCAGTCATCTATTAAAGGGCTTTTTGATTGTTTCCATGTCTTGGCCACTGTGAACAATGCTGCAATAAACATGGGCTACATGTGTCTTTACGTATCAATGTTTCTGAGTTTTGGGGGTATATACACAGTAGAGGGATTGCTGAGTCATAAGGTAGTAATCCCTCTACTGGGATTGCTGTAGAAAACTGAAACTGTTTTCAGTTTTTTGAGTAACAACCATACTTTCTTCAATAATGGTTGTACTACTTTACAGTCCCACCAACAGTGAATGAGAGTTCCTTTTTCTCCACAGCCTCTCCAACATTTGCTATTACCTGTCTTGTTGATAATAGCTAATCTAACAGGTGTGAGATGGTATCTCATTGTAGTTTTGATTTGTATTTCTCTAATAACTAATGAAGATGAGCATCTTTTCAAATATCTGTTGGCCATTTGTATTTCTTCCTGGGAGAAGTGTCTGTTCATGTCCTCTTCCTATTTTTTTATTGGATTGTTTGTTTGTTGTTGAGTTTTATGAGTTCTTTGTAAATTTTGGATATCAACACCCTTATCTGAGGTGTTGTTGAAAATAACATTTCCCATATAGTTGGCTGTCTGTTTATTTTGTTGTCAGTTTCTCTTGCTGAGCAAAAACTTTTTAGTCTGATGTAGTCCCATTCATTTATCTTTGCCTTCACATCTCTTGCCTTTGGAGTGAAATTCATAAAGTGTTCTTTAAAACCCAGGTCCAGGTCCATGAGTTTAGTACCTATGTCTTCTTCTATGTACTTTATTGTTTCAGGTCTTCTATTTAGATCTTTGATCCATTTTGAATTAATTTAAGTACACGGGGACAAGCTGTAGTCGAGTTTCATTCTTTGGCATGTGGCTTTCCAGTTTTCCCAGCACCATTTGTTGAAGAGGCTTTCTTTTCTCTGTTGTGTGTTGTTGGCCCCTTTATCAAAAATTATTTGACCATATATATGTGGTTTTATTTCTGGACTTTCTATTCTGTTCCATTGGTCTGAGTGTCTATTTTTCTGACAATACTATGTTGTTTTGATTGTCATGGCCCTATAATATAGTTTGAAGTCAGATATTGTAATACCCCCAGCTTCAATCTTTTTCCTTAGGATTGCTTTGGTTTTCGGGGTTTTTTATAGTTTCATATAAATCTGATGATTTTTTGTTCATTTCTTTAAAAAATGTCATTGGAATTTTGATGGGAATTGCATTAAATTTATAAATTGCTTTGGGTAATAAGGCCATTTTGATTATATTTATTATTCCTATCCAAGAACAAGAAATATTTTCCATCTCATTTTGTCTTTTTTGATTTCTCTTAACAATGCTTTGTAGTTTTCATTATATAGGTCCTTTACATTCTTTGTTATGTTTATTCCAAGGTATTTTTTTTTTGTAGCGACCGTCAAGGGGATTTTTTTTTTAGTTAGTTTTCTAATATTTCATTGTTGTTATATAGAAACGCTATGGACTTTGTATGTTAATTTTGTATCCTGAGACCTTACTGTATTGATTTATTGTTTCTAGTAATCTTTTAGTGGAGTCCTTCTGATTTTCGATGTATAGGATCATATCATCAGCAAAAAGTGATACCTTTACTTCTTCTTTTCCCATATGGATGCCTTTTTTTTTCTTTCTCTTGTCTGATTGCTCTGGCCAGTACTTCTAGGACCACATTAAATAAGAGTGGAGAGAGTGGACAACCCTGTCTTCTTCCTGATTTAAGGTGGAAAGTCCTCAGTTTTATGCCATTTAATATGATGTTGGCTGACGGTTTATCATATATGGCCTTTATCATGTTGAGATATTTTCTTTCTTTACCCATTTTGTTGAGTTTCTTAAACATAAAGTTGTGTTGTATTTTATCAAATGCCTTTTCTGCATCTATTGATAAAATCATGTGGTTTTTATTCTTGTTTTGTTGATATGGTGTATTACGTTAACCGTTTTATGTATGTTGAACCATCCTTGAGATTCTGGGATGAATCCCACTTGATCATGATGTATTATTTTTTTAATATGTTGTTGTATTCGGTTTGCCAGTATTTTGTTTAGTATTTTAGCATCTGTATTCATTAGAGATATTGGTCTGTAGTTTTCTTTCTTTGTGCCATCCTTGCCTGGTTTTGGTATGAGTGTTATGTTGGCCTCATAAAATGTGTTTGGAAGTATTGCTTCTTCTTCAATATTTTGGAAGATTTTGAGTAGAATAGGAACCAAGTCTTCTTTGAATGCTTGATAGAATTCACTAGTATAACCATCTGGGCATGGACTTTTATTTTGGGGGAGGTTTTTAATAGTTTTTTCTATTTCCTCCCTCCTAATTGGTCTGTTTAGGCTTTCTGATTCTTCTTGACTCAGTCTAGGGAGGTTGTATTGTTCTAGGAATTTATCCATTTCTTCTAGATTGTTGAATTTGTTGGCATATAGTTTTTCATAGTATTCTACAATAATTCTTTGTATATCTATGATGTCTGTGGTGATTTCTTCTCTCTTATTTTGGATTTTATTTATATAAGTCCTTTCTCATTTTTCCTTGGTGAGTCTTGCCAAGGGTTTGTCAATTTTGTTGATCTTTTCAAAGAACCAGCTCCTTGTTCTATTAATTTTTTCTATAGTTCTTCTGTCCTCTATTTCATTTATTTCTGCTCTGATTTTTATTATCTCCTTTCTTTGGCTGGTTTTGGGTTGTCTTTGTTCTTCTTTTTCCAGTTTCTTAAGGTGTGAAGTTAAGTGGTTCACTTGGGCTCTCTCTTGTTTGTTCATATAGGCCAGAAATGATATGAACTTGCCTCTTATTATTGCTTTTGCTGCATCCCAGAGATTCTGATATGTTGTACTGTCATTTTCATTTGTCTGTATATATCTTTTGATCTCTGTGCTTATTTCTTCTTTGACCCATTCATTTTTTAAAAGTATGTTGTTTAGTTTCCACATTTCTGTGGGGTTTTTTTCCCTCTATTTTGCAGTTGAATTCTAATTTCAAGGCTTTATGATCAGAAAATATGCTTGGTACAATTTCAATTTTTCTGAATTTTCTAATGTTATTTTTGTGGCCCAACATATGGTCAGTTCTTGAGAATGTTCCATATACACTAGAGAAAAATCTATACTCTGTCACTTTGGGATGAAGTGTCCTGTCGATGTCTATCATATTCAGGTGCTCTAGTGTTTTGTTTAACGCCAATATGTCTTTATTGATTCTCTGTTTGGATGACCGATCTAGAGCCGTCAGCGGTGTATTGAGGTCTCCAAGTATGATTGTATTTTTGTCAGTTCTTGTTTTTAGGTCAATAAGTAGCTGTCTTATATATTTTGGTGCTCCTTGGTTTGGAGCATATATGTTGAGGATTGTTATGTTTTCTTGATTCAGTGTCTCCTTAATCATTATGAAATGACCATTTTTGTCTCTGAGTACTTTTTCTGTCTTGTAGTCAGCATTATTAGATATGAGTATTGCTACACCTGCTCTTTTTGGGATGTTATTTGCTTGGAATATTGTTTTCCAGCCTTTCACTTTGACTTTGTTTTTATCCTTGTTGCTTAGATGTGTTTCTTGTAGGCAGCATACAGTTGGATTTTCTTTTTTAATCCATTCTGTTACTCTGTGTCTTTTTATTGGTAAGATTAATCCATTTACATGTAGTGTAATTATTGACACTTGTGGGTTCCCTATTGCCATTTTTAAATTGCTTTCTGTTAGTTCTATATCTTGTTTGATTCTTCTCTTTTGTTTTTCTATCATTTGTTTTTGTTTGTTTGTATTCCATACTTCTTTCTTCTGTTGCTGTCTTTTTAAAGTCATGTGCTTCTGTGGTGGTTTTTTCAAGTGTGGTTACCATTAAGTATTGAAAAAAGTACCTATCATAATCATTGTTGTACCCTATCTGATGAGTGTTTCTGTGCTTCATTGTCCTTTGCTACTGTTAATCTCCATCCTCTCTCACTTTTTTTTTCTTTTGTTGTCACAGTTTAAATTTGGTTTTATTGTGTTCTTGGTACAGCTGTTACTTGTGGTTTTGTTTTGTTTTGTTCTTTGAATCTGGTTGGAAAACCCCCTTTAGTACTTCCTGGAGTGGGGGTTTTCTGATGATAAATTCCCTCATCTTTTCTGTATTTGTGAATGTTTTTATTTCTCCTTTGTACTTGAAGGATAGCTTTGATGGGTATAGTATTCTTGCCTGAAAGTTCCTCTCTTTCAGGGCTTTAAATAATGGGGTCCAATCTCTTCTAGCTTGTAGAGTTTCTGCTGAAAAATCTGATGATATTCTAATAGGCCTCCTTTATATGTTGTATTCTTCATTTCCCTGGCTGCCTTGAGAATTTTTGTTGTTGTTGTTGGTTTGTGCCATCTTCATTATGATGTGTCTGGAGTAGGTTTGTTGTGGTTAAGAAAACTTGGTGTTCTGTTTGCTTCTTGAATTTGAGACATTAGTTCTTTCCACATGCTTGGGAATTTCTTGTCTATTATTTGTTTGAGTATATTCTCCATTCCATTTTCTCTCTCTTCTCCCTCTGATATACCTATTATTCTTATGTTATTCTTTTTGATGGAGTCGGACAATTCCTGTAGGGCTTTCTCGTTTTTTTTTATTTTTGAGTCTCTTTCTTCTTCTCTCTGTTGTGCCTCAAGTTGCTTGTCTTCTATGTCACTAATCCTACCTTCTATCTGGTCTTTTCTATTAGCTAAGCTTGTTACCTCATTTTTTAGCTTGTGAATTGAGTTTTTCATTTCTGTTTGATTTGTTTTTATAGTTTCAATTTCCTTGGTAATATATTTTTTGTGTTCATTGAGTTGTTTTCTGATCTCCCTAAATTGTCTTTCTGTGTTTTCTTGTATATCTCTGAGTATTTTTAGGATTTCTATTTTAAATTCTGTCATTTAGCTCCAAGGTTTCCAATATATTAAATTTTTTCTCCATAGATTTTTCCACATCTATCTGTGTTACTTCTCTATTTTTTGTATCCATGATATTCAATTTCCTTTTTCTTAGTGGCATCTGAGGGTGGTCATGTTGATAGCACTAATGAGAATTAATAAAGAATAAAAAGGAAAAAGAAAATGAAAAAAAATTGAAAAAAACACAGAAAAAAACTAATAATTTATTATTTCCCCCCTTTTCTTTATTCTCTTCCCCTCCTCTCCCCTCCTCCTTAGGAAAATATCATGATGACCTGTGAATTATATTATGCTAAATGAAACAAAAACTGCATATAATGGAGGGCCTGAGTTGGGAGGCAGTGTTCAAGGGGCAAAAAAAGAAGTAGGGACCTACAAAATGCAAAAAAGAAAAAATCTTGGTTAAGTGTAAAATGATTTGCTTGTAAGTGATGGTCGACTAAGAGTTATGATGAGAAGGATAAGAGGTAAACAGGAAAAAAAGAGAAAAAATAAACTATTGTATTTGGAGCAAAGACTAAATAGAATGGAGATCCTGGGTTGGGAGAAATGCTAATGAGTTAAAAAGCGAAGTAAAAAAAACACCCAAAATGCCACAGAAAAAAACTTGAGTCCCAAATTAAATAATTTGTTTGTGATTGAGGATTGAATGAGAGGAAAAGTAAAAGGAGAAAAGAAGAAACTAATAGAAAGGGAGAAATAAGAAAAAGGGGAAAAAGAAAGGAAGAAAAAAAGGAAAAGAAAAAAACAAAAAAAGAGAGAGAAAGTTAAGGGTTTTGGAGTGTAACCCTCAAGGAGAGTAAGGAAGAAGAAAAGAAATAAAATGTAACACTGATGGGTAGTGTTGTTCAAGAAAAGGGCCTGACCTGTGGTGGCGCAGTGGATAAAGCATCAACCTGGAAATGCTGAGGTCACTGGTTCGAAACCCTGGGCTTGTCTGGTCAAGGCACATATGGGAGTTGATGCTTCCAGCTCCTCCCCCCTTCTCTCTCTCTCTGTCTCTCTCTCTCCTCTCTAAAAATGAATAAATAAAATAAAATAATTAAAAAAAAAGAAAAGGGAAGAATATATGGACAGAGAATAAAAAGACCAGGGTGGAGGAAATAGAAATAATAATAATAAAGACAAGAAGATAAAAGTAACAAAAAAATTGTGGAACAATTTATAAAGTCAGGATTTTTCCTGATTTTGAGAGGTTAACTTCTTCCTTTTTCTTTCCTCTCCCTCTTCCTGGTCAGTGACTCTGTACTCCAGGCTCTGCCCCTGTGTCACGCTTAGGTAGGGATTTGCAGTTGATGAGATTCTACGGCAATGTCATATAGTTGGCTTCAGTGTCATTGGTAGTCAAGGCTTTTTAGCATTTGCAGGCCCCGACAATGAGAGAGTCTGTTTTCCCGGAGCCTCTCTCCTAGTCTCCCCTTCCTGAATTATCAGCCTGGTGATCCAGCTATGAGGCTGCCGCTTCTTCTACCTGGGGAGTAAGAGGCTCCAAGAGCTGGCAAATTCCCACTCTAACCCCACTCAACACAGGGCTCTGGGTAAGGCTCTGGCAGTTAGAGCCGCCAGCATAATCAGGCGGGGCTAGGAGCCAATTGCTCTCAAGGTGACTTTCAATGAGCCTCCAGGCCTGTTCAGCATGCCTAGCACTCTGTGGGACCACTTTCCCCAGGCTTCCCGCACTTTGTAGCCTGTTTTGACTGGGAAGAAGATGCCCTATTCACTGCCTGCAGTACAGGTCTTAACACCTGCCAAGTCCCTCTTTTTAGCATATATTTCTGAGTATGAAAGCTCTGTCAATCAGAAGTTGCCCCCACCCCTTTAGCAAGAGGCACTAAAGAATATCATGCCTCTTGTCTTGGATCGCTGAACTGAGAGAGATCTTGTTAATTAGAGCCCCATAGGTCAGTTGGGAGGTGCGCAGACTGTGGGTTAAGCTAATTTCAGTGATTGGATCCACAGATGTGCTCCAGGATGGACTGCAAGCTGCGTGCATGCCCCTCCCCCGACACTTGATTGTTAGCTTGAATGGCTGAGTGAGGTGCCCCGCCAGCGGAGAGAAGCTCGGGCATAGGGAAGTTCACTTTGGCGCACTCCCTGCTTGCTGCTGGTGGTTGGGGTGCTCTGGGAGCGCCCGTAGCTGGGGACACTCACGATGCGCAGGCTGCTGGGGATGCTCATGACGCACCTGCCGGCGGTGCAGGGCATGCAGTTTCTCACGGCATGCAGGCGGCTGCTCGCGGTGCACGCAGGCTGTTGCTCCCGGAGTGCAGGCGGGCAGTTGTTCATGTGGGTTGACTCGCCACAGGCACACTCCTTCCTTGGCTTGAATGAACGTCCGTGCCGCATTAGCTTCCTCCACACCCTCAGCTCCCTCCCGACTCTCAGTTCCAAGTGAAAGCAGCCCTTTCACCTTCAGTGTGTGTGGAACTCCCAGATGCTCCAAGGATAGATTTTTCTGTCTCTAGTTGATGAATTTGTTGAAACTTTGGGGAGATCTGTTGGACATGCTGCTCACGGTGCCATTTCCATGACTTCACTCACATTCATACCTATCTTTCTCAAACTCTTCCAAAAATTTGAGGAGGAGAGACTACTTACTAAACCATTTTTATGGGGTCGACATTACCTTGATACCAAAACCAGGCAAGAAAAACACTCAAAAAAAAATACAAGCCAATATCTCTGATGAACATAGGAATAAAAACTAAACAAAATACTGTAAATCTACTACAACAGGATTGTTTAATATATGCAAATTAATCATGTGATATGCCATTTTAACAGAATAAGAGTTGAAATTATATGATCATATCAATAGATACAGAAAAAGCATTTGACAAGATATAACATTAAATTAAATTAAAAATGTCAATAAAATGGATATAGAAGTACCTCAACATAATAAAGGCCATGTATGGCAACCCCTCAGCTAATATCAATCTCAATGGTGAAAAATGGAAGGTTTTTCTTCTAATATTGGGAACAAGATAAGCATGTCCACTCTTACCACTTTTATTCAACATGCCACTGGAAGTCCTAGACAGATCAATCAGTCAAGAAAAAATAAATAAAATAGAAGGCATCTTAATTAGAAATGAAATGTAAAACTATCATTATTTGCTGATGACATGATTCTATATATAGAAAACCCTCGAAATGGATGTGGAGAGGGGGGAGTGAGCCACTTTAAACCTCCTATGCTATTGGGACTGACCACTTTGCTAGGTTTAGCCATACGGGGCAGAAAGAAAGGGTGCCAGGGATGCAGAAGCTGACAGCCTTTCACACAAGACCTGTAGAGGCTGGGATGTATAGAAACTGAGGAGCATTATAAGAGCCGATGGAGATCTATTAGGATTCTCTATCTTACTATGTTTCTCAGTAGTGTAGAATTTTCTATTGTGATAATGTCAATATGGTTATATCTCCAAAAGATTGATCAGACCACTGGATGCAAGTTTTTTGGGCTGAATAATTGTTTACTTTAATCTTGGCCAAATGATAGCTTCACTTACATTTGGTTTGTGGTCTAATTATATGTGGGAATATGCTATGAAAATATGGAGAGTTAGGATAACAATTAGAGACAGCAAGGCACCCTAGGGCTAAAGGCCTGAGTGGAAAAGAGTCCAGAGGCCTCTCTGACACCATACTGGAGATAGTGCATGCTGGAAACAGCAAAACGGCAGAATAAGATTCAGCAACACAGATTATGTTTAGGCTCTCAGAACAGAGATTAGAAGTCAGCATGTTTCTTGTCTTTTACTTCACCCCTTGAAAACTTCTGCTGTCTGCTTTCTTGAGTTAATTGTGCTGGCTAATAAATATCTGAGTAAGGCTGGGGATGGAGCTTCAGTCCTTCAGTCTGCTGACCTGGGCTGTTGCCTCCCCTGGGCCCCTCAGAGCATTTCCTCTGGTCTCTGAGTAATAGTTCATTGTCACCACAACAAGTGGTGCTCCATGTGAGGAAAGGGAACCAAATGACAGGTTTTCTACTCCAAGTAGTTCATGACAAGCATTAAGTTTTATTCTAGGTCCAGTTTTGGTTTGGGTTTTTTTTTCAGAAATATTTTGCACTCACTGGCCAGGTGGTGGCACAGTAGATACAGCATCTGACCGAGACTCAGAGGACCCAGGTCACTGGCTTGAGCAACAGGTCACTTACTCTGCTGTAGCTCCCCTCCAGTCAAGGCACATATGAGAAAGCAGTCTATGAACAACTAAGGTATCATAACAAAGAATTGATGCTTCTCATCTCTCTCCCTTCCTGTCTGTCTGTACTTACCTGTCCCTCTCTCTGTCTGTGTCTTTTTCTCTGTCACAAAAAAAAAGAAATATTTTGCACTAATTGGAGAAAATAATGTGACATGGAGATGATAAAGCTTCAAATAAACATGTATACAACACTAGTTTTACTTGGTGCCTTCCTGAGAGTTTTAAATATTTTTCTGATCTTTATTTTATTTTTTTTTCTGAAGTTGGAAACGGGGAGGCAGTCAGTCCCGCATGTGCCCGACCAGGATCCACCTGGCGCGCCCACCAGGGGGCAATACTCTGCCCATCTGGGGCGTTGCTCTACCGCAATCAGAGCCATTCTAGCACCTGAGGCAGAGGCCACAGAGCCATCCTAGTGCCCGGGCCATCTTTGCTCCAATGGAGCCTTGGCTGCAGGAGGGGAAGAGAGAGACAGAGAGGAAGGAGAAGGGAAGGGGTGGAGAAGCAGATGGGTGCTTCTCCTGTGTGCCCTGGCCGGGAATCAAACCCGGGACTCCCGCACTGCCAGGTCGATGATCTACCACTGAGCCAACCGGCCAGGGCCTTGATCTTTATTATATTCAGAAAATATCATGTGTTTGACTAAGGAAAGCAGTGTAAAAATATTAATTTTGAAAAAGCAAGTGAAGATGAAGTTCAGGTTCCTTAGGGAAATATTGATCAAGTTGCTCTTATGACTACCAATGTTCTGTTTTTCATGGTTTTATCTATCTTTGAGCCTTTGAAACCATCATTACTCCATTAACAATGGATATGTATGCCTGGACTGGAGAACAGGCTGTGTTATATAATATGATGGAATAATACTTGCTACTCTTGGAGTTCAGGCAGTTATTCTTCCTGGGGATAAAATTACTTTCCAAAAGACTGGCAAGTGTGCTGTTCTACTGGAAGGATTCATCGTTGTATGGTTTGACTTCTTTATCTTGTTACCTTAAGCTAATCAATTTCCCAAAATACAGGGGGAAAGATTTACATAATAATGGAACCATTAATACTACCTTTGGGGAACTTACTTTTTGGAGGTCTCCAAGAGCAGATCACAGTGAAGTACCAACAGATTGCCCAGTTGAACAAATATGGTGCCTCTACACCCCCATAATCCATCTGGCCCAGTCCCTCACATCAGCTGTGCTAATTGAAGTAGACTACCCTGCATTGTTATGTACATTAAAAATTCTGGGATCCAAACTTCAGGGTGTTTATGCGAGCTGCTAACAGCTTCTGGAAGGATAGCAGGGATTCATCAGTCAAATGTATACTTCCTGGGGCCCATGATTGGTATTCAGCCTTGTATGTGAAACAGTAGTGCTCACCATCACACTCCTGGTGGTGGTACGCAAAAGACTCATTGTTTTTCTTGTAAGTCATGAAAGGATACAAGAGTAACCTAGCTAACACTAGGATGGAAGGTACTTATTGTGTGGGACTTTCTTTTTATTATTATTATTTTTTTAATTGAGAGAGATAGACAGACAAACAGGGACAAATAAGAAGGGAGAGAGATGAGAAGCATCAACTCATAGTTGCAGCACCTTAGTTGTTCATTGATTGACTTCTCATATATGCCTTGACCAGGAGGTTCCAGCCAAGCCAGTGACCTTGGGCTTCAGGCCAGCAACCTTGGGCTCAAGCCAGTGACTATGGGGTCAGGTTTATGATCCCATGCTCAAGCTAGTGAGCCCCTGCTCAGGCCAGCAACCTTGGGGTTTTCACTAGAGTCCCCGGCCGACACTCTAGCTTACTGTGTCACTACCTGGTCAGGTGGGACTTTCTTTACTAAGTTTCTGCTAGAAGATTGTTATGAGTCAGTTTCCAAAAGTCAGGCTTCAGATGTTGTATATTCTTAATAGCAAGAACATATATTGAATAATACAGAGAATCTATGAGTAATCGTGAATAGTAAGATAATATAATTCTGGATCATGACTTCTTTATCTCCAAAAAGAAATATTTTTCATTCAATACCTTTTTTGGCATTGCATGTACTCATAAGTGAATATACAATGGTCTGTAATTGTGAGATTATATTCTTAATTTAAAATGCAAAAGAGTCATTTAAAATAACATCTACACAGTGAAACCATAAGGAGAGTCTGTAAGAATTACCTATAACAGAATGAAATTATTGAAACTGTTTACCTGAATAGAGGAACATTTGCTTAGAGGTGCTTAGTTTTTATTTATTTAAAAAGGCATTTTCTATTACTATCAAATTTCCTTATGAAATAAATATCATGACTCAATTTTTCCACTTACCATTCCTGACAGCCTACCTTACTTTCTTTGAGTTGTTTTTATTATTACACCTTCTGTCTCATCTAAAAAAGTAACTCCTTAGTTAATAGATGAGTACAAATAATGCCAATATTTGGGCAAGAAGTAGGATGAAACGATCACTACCTTTAGTAGGGCCAACTATTTTTGTTTTTCAAGTGCTAATAAATAATTCACTTTACAAACATAAGCCAGGTATGTGTTTTTGTATACATATACTGAACAGCAAACTCCTTATTGTACTTATTGGCATTTTCAACTCCCTTAAACTTTGGACAACCACTTTACTTTTCCTCTTAGTAGTAGCAAGGCAGCTACAATAGTTTTCAGGTTATATCTGCATAGCTATTTAGATCTGCATAATTTTACATTTGAATGGACAATGACAACCCCAGACTAGGCTAATACATAAATATTTAGGGCAAAATGTCTTTAATCTTGCAATTTATTGAGTTTACTTGAGTATATGGTCTCTATCTATACATTTCTACCTCTACATAAGTTGAATGCTGATAAAAAGGAACTAGTATGGAACTATGTATATGAATAATCAGTATTATCAAAAAAGTAAAAATATTTCTAAATACTTCTCCAAGTGTTTCTACTCTAAGTTATACATATTTTCAATTCTTAGAATAAATATTATAATCTGTACTTTATATTAAATTTGAGCTACTGGTTATTTTTTGTTGTTGTTGTTTGCTTGGGGTTTTTTTGGCTTGAACAACAGAAATATATTTCTCACAGTTCTGAAGGTTGGATGTCCAAGATCAAGGTGTTAGCAGAGTTGGTTTCTCCTGAGTCCTCTCTCCTTGGCTTGCAGATAAATAGTATATCTACTCCCTGTGTCTTTTGTTTGTTTGTTTCCAGCTTTATTGAGATATAATTGACTTATACATTGTGTAAGTTTAAGGTATAAAAAATGTTTATTTTATACACTCACATAGTATAAAATGATGACCACCAAAGCATTAGCTAAGGCTCTATCACAACACATCACACAATTACTATTTCCTTTTTGTGGTGAGAACAGGTGAGATCTACTCTCTTAGCAACTTTTAAGTATATAACACAGTATTGTTTTCTACAATCACCGTGCTGTACCTCAGATCCCCAAAACTTAGCAATCCTTTAACAGGAAATACGTACTTGTCATCCAACACATTCACATTTCTTCCATCCTCTACCCCTGGCAGATATCATTCCACTCTCTGCCTCTAATAGGTCTGCTCTTTTAGATTCCACATACAACTGATATCATACGTAGCATGGTGCCCTCAGGGTCAATCCATGTCTTCACAAATGGCAAGATCTCCTTTCTTGTGGCTGAATAATATTCTATTTTATATACACACACATATACACACACACAGAGAGAAATGGTTGTGAGCTTTCTGTTGTGATTTTGATTTTCACTTCCATAAGAATAAGTGATGTGGAGCACCTTTTTATGTACCTGCTGGCCATGTGTGTGTCTTCTCTAGACACATGTCTATTCAGGTCCTCTGCCCTATGCCCCATATTTTATTTGGATTGTTTTGGGGTTTTGCCACTGAAGTTAGCTGTACTGATAAATCCAACTTCTTATAATGGCTAAAATCCAAACCACTGGCAACATCAAGTGCTCACAAGGATTTGGAGCTCTGGGAACTCTCACTTATTGCTGCTGGGCACAGAGTTTGAATTTTGCAAGATGAAAAACTTCTTGTGTTCGAGTGTACAAAAATGTGAATATATAATATTTCACACTACTAATGTGTACACTTAAAATGATTAAGATGATAAATTTTATGTTGTGCATACCTTACCACAATTAAAAATAAATAATAAAAAGATAAGTAAATATTTGGTATAAATTTGCTTTTTTTTAGTTAAAAATTCCTCAATTTTTACTCCTGGTACTATTACCACAATTTACAGGGCAATATACCTGATGTAATAAAAAGAAAAAGAAAAAGAAAATGCTACAACAGAAAAAAGACCTCAGGAATGCACATCTACCATACTTCCCCACATATAAGATGCCCCTTAATTTGGGGGCCCGAAATTTGAAAAAAGAAAATAAATTACATAACATTATTAAACTCAAGTTTTATTCATCATAAAATTCATCTGACTCCTCATCACTGTCAAAACCATCCATTAGCTGTTCTCATCTGTGTCTGATGACAAATCACTGTCTTCAACAATGAGCACAAAAACAAGCACAAAAAAGCAGAAAATGCAAGTAAAAAAATCTACAACCATGTATAAGATGCACCCACTTTTTAGACCCCAAATTTTTCAAAAAAGTGGAATTGACATTACATTGCATTAAACTGTGGCTGTGACAGTCCTGAACAAGAAGGGCTTCCTATTTAGCCGCAGTCACCTTTCTGACTATGAGTTGTCATTTCTTCTGGGGCAGGTTTTCATAGTTCCTCTAATGCATTTAAGACTGTCTCAAAGTAACCTGCAGCTTTCCTGACAACTTCTCTCTTCTTTCCTGCTAAGAACTATAGCCCCTTTCTTGAGTTTTTAGATCCTTCTGCTACCATATCAACCACTTTTACCATCAGATCCATAATCACCACCATAGGGATTGCCTGAGCTTCTTCCACCAAAACTGCCTCCCTTCATGGGTCCATAATTTAATTGCTCTTGTTCATTGTAATGTTGAAAATCGTTAGAGTTCCTACCACCATAGTTACTGCCAAAATTCCCCCCTCATCATTGTAACCATCATATCCTCCACTACTGCCACCACAACCACCTTGGTTTCCATATCCTGGTTCACCACCATCACATAGCCTCCTCTACTACTATAATCAGGACCACCATCATAGTTGCCACTGTCACCTCCAAATCCATTATATCCACCATCACCTCTTCCATAACTGCCTCTGCTTCCACCTCCACCACCATAGCCACCTTTCCACCAAAGTTACCTCCACCGCCTCCAGAGTTTCCTCCATGACCTATAAAGCTGCCAGATCCCTCTCCACGACCTCTTCGTGATCCAGCAGGCTGTGTTTCTTGTTCAGAAAGGGCCTTTTACACTTCACAATTATGCCCATTATATAGTGTGGTATTTTGGGGCAACAATTTCATCAACTGTATCATGATCATCAAATATTACAAAAGCAAATCCTCTTTTTTTCCTCACTCTGCCTGTCTTCTATAACTTCTATGGTTTCAATCTTGCTGTACTTTTCAAAGCAATCTCTCATATTATATTCTTCTGTATCTTCCTCAATACCACCAACAGAAATTTTCTTCACTGTTAGATGGACACTGGGCTTTACAGAATCCTCTCCAGGAACAGCTCTCTACAGTATATTATCCACTGTATACTATCAAGCTTGTGTGGCTGAACACACATCGCTGCATCCACCTCTTCAGCACAAGAGTAAGTCACACAGCCAAAGCCCCAGGAATGTTTTGTTTGTGAGTCTCACATCACCACACAATTTGTGAGTGTGCCCCATTTCTCACAATGTTCTCTTAAACTGTCATCTGTAGTTTCAAAGCTCAGACCACCAATAAACGGTTTTCTCAACTGCTCTGCTTCCTTCGGATCATGGTACTCCATTTTGAGACTGGATTTGCCTCTTCCAACTCAAGTTCACTATGGGCTCAACGTAAATTTGCTTATACATAAATTTTTCCTAAAAGAAAACACAAAAAAGTGACAATGTAGTTGCTTCAGGGAAGAAGGAGTAGAAAACTGAACCAGGGAGATCTTTTCATATTTTTTGAACTGTTTGCATCTTTTTTCTACCATTTACATTTCTTAGATTTTCAGTTTAAGAGAACTATATAATTAGAATAAGAGTAATATATAATGACATATATGTTGTATATAATTACATAATATATATTACATTTGTACATATATATATTACATTTGTCAATTTTTAAACAGAGACCCTACATTTTCAGCTTAATTCTCTTAGTATGTATTTAATCACTGTAAGTGAACCTTTCTAAAAATTAAGTGAGAGGATGACATCAGAGTAATGGCACGGTAGGAAGCGATACCAATAAATCTCCCCCAAAACTCAACAAGATCTTCAACCAGAAACAGAAAAACCTATCCTTAAAGACTCCAGATGTTTCGCAATACACCTGAAGGTATGGTTGAGCGAAAAATTGGCTAAATATATAATCAAACCCCGAGGGAAATAGGGAGTAAGAAATGCTCCGCCTTCCTCATTAACCTGAAAAGGGCTGCTTTCACTGGGATCTGACAGTATAGAAACAAAGGTGGGCAAAGGAGGTGAATAGATCCAGGTCACAGCACAAACGTCCGAACCAGGCTGTGGCATGGAGATCCAAGCTGAGGAAAAACTGTGACTGTGGCAACCCAGGAAATACAAGCTAACATTCACACCAAACCCAGACAAAAAAAAGACAAACGGGGCAGACATTCACCCCAATCTCCTGGTCGGCGCGCACAGATAGTAGGCGAGAGATTCCTCCGAGCACCTCTGCAGTGGGCACCTGTGTTATCCCACAGAGGGGCAGAGTCAGGGGCCTTTGTTTGAGCCAAAAGCAGAATCTCCAGCCCGCCCCAGCGCCCTGAAAAAGCCGCGCATGGGGAGGGAGCAAGAGCCAATTTTAACGCTGGAACTTTTCCGTGCGGGCAGGGGTCTCACTCAAAGTGTGAAGCTGCCAGCCTGATATCCTGGTCAGCACGCATGAAGAGTGGGCAAGAGATTCCTCCGAACACCTCAGGAGTGGGCACTAGTGTTACCCCACAGAGGGGCAGAGTCAGGGGCCTTTGAGTGGGCAGAAGCCCCACCTGATTGTACTAGAAGTTCTGACTGAGTGAGCCTTACCCAGAGCCCTATGATGAATGGGAATAGAGTGGGGAGTTGCCAGCTCTTTGAGCCTATTACTATCCAGGCAGAGGCAGCAGCAACCCCATAGCTGGATTATCAAGCTTCTAATTGTGGAAGGAAAGAGTAGGAGAGAGGCTCCAGGAACAAGGACTCTCTCACTGTTGGAGCCTATAAATGCTAATGAGCCTCGACTGCCAACAAGACTGAAGCACAATACATGATATTGCCATAGAGACTTATCAACTGCAAACCTCTATCCGAGCGTGCCAAAGGGGCAGAACCCGGGGTACAGAGTCACCAACCAGGAAGAGGAAGAGAAAAGAAAAAGCAAGAAGATAACATCTCAAAATCAAGAATAATCCTCAGACTTTATAACCTATACCATTTTATTAGATTTGTTCGTTTGTGTCTCTTATCTTCATTTTTGATTATTTTTTTTCTTTCCTCCTCCAACATGGTTGTTTAATTCTCTGCCAGTCTTACTCTCTCCTCTCTTTGAACTACACAATCCATAAGTGTTACCTCTCCCATTATCTTTTCTTTCCTCTTTCTTTCTCTCTATGAGGGTTGCACTCCAAAACCCTTAACTCTCTGTCTCTCCCTCTCTCTCTCCTCCTTTTTCTTCTTTTAGTGCTTCCCTCTTTTTCTCTTTCTCTTTCTTTTCTCCCTCTATATTAGTTTCTTCCTTTCTCCTTTACATCTCCTCTCATTCAAACCTCAATAATGAACAAATTATCTTCTCTGGGACTCAAACTTATGTTTCTGGCATTTTGGAAGGTTTTTACTTCACCTTTTTAACTCACTAGCAGTGCTCCCATCCCTGGATCTCCATTTTACCTAGTTCTTGTTCCACTAAATACAATAGTAATTTTTAAATTTGTCCCCGAATTTTCCTGTTTCCCTCTTATTCCTCTCATCATAACTCTTAGTCAACCAACACCTAAAAGCAAATCATTTTATTCTTGATGAAAATTTTTTCCTTTTTTGCTCTTTGTGGGTCCATACACCCCTTTTTTTTTCTTTGCCCCTTTATTACTTCACCGCAATTCAGGCCCTCCATTACAAGCATTGTTTGTTCTATTTAGTACAATATAATTCACAGTTCACCACAAGATTTTCTCAAGAAAAAGGGGAGAGGAGAGGAGAGGAAAAAAGGAGGAGGACGAATAATTTCCTTTTTTTCTAATTTTTTTTTCTTTAATTAATTTTTTTAAAAACTCTTCATTTTTTATTTTAATTTGTTTAACTTTTTATTCTTTAATAAATCTCATTAAAACTAACAACAAAACCACCCCCAGGTGCCATTAAAGAAGAGAAAATCGAATATCATGGATACAAAAGAAAGAGAGGTGACAAAGACAGATAAAAAAAAATCTATGGAGAAAAAATTTAATATATTGGAAACCTTGGAGTTAAACGACAGAGGATTTAAAATAGAAATCCTAAAAATACTCAGAGATATACAAGAAAACACAGAAAGGCAATTTAGGAAGCTCAGAAAACAACTCAATGAACACAAAGTGTATATTTCCAAGGAAATAGAAACTATAAAAACAAGTAAAACAGAGATGAAAAACTCAATTCATGAGCTGAAAAACAAGGTAACAAGCTTAGCTAATAGAAAAGGCCAGATAGAAGAGAGGATTAGTGAAATAGAAGACAAGAAACTTGAGGCACAACAGAGAGAAGAAGAAAGAGACTCAAAAATTTTAAAAAAAATGAGATAGCCCTACAGGAATTAACTGACTCCATCAAAAAGAATAACATAATAATAATAGGTATATCAGAGGGAGAAGAGAGAGAAAATGGAATGGAAAATGTACTCAAACAAATAATAAATGAGAACTTCCCAAGCATGTGGAAAGAACTAAAGCCTCAAATTCTAGAAACAAATAGAACTCTGAGTTTTCTCAACCCCAAAAAACCTACTCCAAGGAACATCATAATGAAATTGGCACAAACCAACAACAACAAAAATTCTCAAGGCAGCCAGGGAAATGAAGAATACAACATATAAAGGAAGGCCCCTTAGATTATCATCAGATTTCTCAGCAGAAACTCTACAAGCAAGAAGAGAGTGGACCTCAATATTTAAAGTCCTGAAAGAGAGGAACTTTCAGAAATGAAAACTATACCCATCAAAGCTATCCTTCAAATAAAAGGAGAAATAAAAACATTCACAGATACAGAAAAGATGAGGAAATTTATAATCAGAAAATGCCCACTCCAAGAATTACTAAAGGAGGTTTTCCAATCAGATACAAAGAACAAAAAAAAACAAAGCCACAAGTAAAAGCTCCAAGAAGAACACAATAAAACCAAATTTAAACTGTGACAACAACAAAAAGAAAGGGGGAAAAGAGGATGGAGATTAACAGTAGCAAAGGATGATGGAGTGAAAAGTACTCACAAAATAGTGCACTACAATGAACAGGGTAGGAACACTTTTCATTACTTAATGGTAACCACCATTGAAAAAACCACCACAGAAGCACATGACTTAAAAAAGATAGCAACAGAGGAAAGATGTAAGGAACACAACCAAATAAAAACAAAAGATAGCAAAACAAAAGAAAAGGATCAAACAAGACACAAAACTAACAGAAAGCAAGATATAAAATGGCAATAGGGAACTCACAAGTGTCAATATTTACACTAAATGTAAATGGATTAAACTCACCAATAAAAAGACACAGAGCAGCAGAATGAATTAAAAAAGAAAATCCAACTGTATGCTGCCTAGAAGAAACTCATCTAAGTAACAAGAATAAAAAACAAATTCAAAGTGAAAGGCTGGAAAAAAATACTCCAAGCAAATAACATCCAAAAAAAAGCAGGCGTAGCAATACTCATATCTGATAATGCTGACTACAAGACAGGAAAAGTACTCAGAGACAAAAATGGCCATTTCATAATGGCTAAGAGGACACTGAATCAAGAAAACATAACAATTCTTAATATATACACAGCAAACCAAGGAGCACCAAAATATATAAGACAGCTACTTATTGAATATAAACAAAAACGGACAAAAATACAATCATACTTGGAGAGCTCAATATACCACAGACGGCTCTATATCGGTCATTCAAACAGAGAATCAACAAAGATATAGTGGTCTTAAACAAATCACTAGAGCACCTGGATATAATAGACATGTACAGGACATTTCATCCCAAAGTGACTGAGTATACATTTTTCTCCAATGTACATGGATCATTCTCAAGAACTGACCATATGTTGGGCCACAAAAACAACATCAGCAAATTCAGAAAAACCGAAGTTGTACCAAGCATATTTTCTGATCATAAAGCCTTGAAACTAGAATTCACCTGCAAAAAAGAGGAAAAAAATCCCACAAAAATGTGGAAACTAAACAACATACTTTTAAAAAATGAATGGGTCAAGGAAGAAATAAGTGCAGAGATCAAAAGATATATACAGACAAATGAAAATGACACTACGACATATCAGAATCTGTCGTAGTAAAAGCAGATGATAAGAGGGAAATTCATATCATTTCAGGCATATATGAACAAACACGAGAGAGCCCAAGTGAACCACTTAACTTCACACCTTAAGGAACTAGAAAAAAAGAACAAAGACAACCCAAAACCAGCCGAAGAAAAAAGATAATAAAAATCAGAGCAGAAATAAATGAAATAGAGAACAGAAAAACTATAGAAAAAATTAATAGAACAAGGAGCTCGTTCTTTGAAAAGATCAACAAAATTGAAAAACCCTTGGAAAGACTTACCAAAAAAAAAAGAGAAAGAACTCATATAAACAAAATCCAAAATGAAAGAGGAGAAATCACCGCGGACACCGTAGATATACAAAGAATTATTGTAAAATACTATGACAAACTTTATGCCACTAAATTCAACAACCTAGAAGAAATGGACAAATTCCTAGAACAATACAACCTTGCTAGACTGAGACAAGAAGCAGAAAGCCTAAACAGGCCTATTAGTAGAGAAGAAATAGAAAAAACCATTAAAAACCTCCACAAAAATAAAAGTCCAGGCCCTGATGGTTATACCAGCGAATTTTATCAAACATTCAAAGAAGACTTGGTTCCTATTTTACTGAAAGTCTTCAAAAAAATTGAAGTAGAAGCAATACTTCCAAACACATTTTATGAGGTCATCATAACCCTCATACCAAAACCAGCAAGGATGGCACAAAAAGAAAACTACAGACCAATATCTCTAATGAATACAGATGCTAAAATACCAAAGAAAATACTAGCAAATTGAATACAACAATATATTAAAAAGATAATACATCATGATCAAGCGGGATTCATCCCAGAATCTCAAGGATGGTTCAACATACGTAAAACGGTTAACGTAATACACCATATCAACAAAACAAAGAACAAAAACCACATGATCTTATCAATAGACGCAGGACAGGCTTTTGATAAAATACAACACAATTTTATGTTTAAGACTCTCAACAAAATGGGTATAGAAGGAAAATATCTCAACATGATAAAGGCCATATATGATAAACCATCAGCCAACATCATATTAAATGGCATAAAACTGAAGGCTTTCCCCCTTAAATCAGGAACAAGACAGGGTTGTCCACTCTCTCCACTCTTATTTAATGTGTTGCTAGAGGTTCTAGCCTGAGCAATCAGACAAGACAAAGAAATAAAAGGCATCCATATCGGAAAAGAAGAAGTAAAGGTATCACTTTTTACAGATGATATGATCCTATACATCGAAAACCCCAAAGAATCCACAAAAAGACTACTAGAAACAATAAGCCAATACATTAAGGTCGCAGGATACAAAATCAACATACAGAAGTCAATAGCCTTTCTATATGCCAACAATGAAACATTTGAGAATGAACTCAAAAGAATAATCCCCTTCACGATTTCAACAAAAAAAAAATAAAGTACCTAGGAATAAACAGAACAAAGAATGTAAAGGACTTATATAATGAAATCTATAAACCATTGTTAAGGGAAATTGAAAAAGATATAATGAGATGAAGAATATTCCTTGTTCTTGGTTAGGAAGAATAATTATTGAATATAATCAAGATGGCCATATTACCCAAAGCAATATACAGATTTAATGCAATTCCCTTCAAAATTCCAATGACATTTTTTAAAGAAATGGAACAAAAAATCAGATTTATATGGAACTATAAAAAACCCCGAATAGCCAAAGCAATCCTAAAGAAAAAGAATGGAGCTGGGGGCATTACAATACCTGACTTCAAACTATATTATAGGGCCATGACTATCAAAACTGCATGGTATTGGCAGAAAAATAGACACTCAGACCAATGGAACAGAATAGAAAACTTATAAATAAAACCACATATATATAGTCAAATAATTTTTGATAAATAGGCCAACAACACACAATGGAGAAAAGAAAGCCTCTTCAATACATGGTGCTGGGAAAACTGGAAAGCCACATGCAAAAGAATGAAACTCGACTATAGTTTGTCCCCGTGTACTAAAATTAACTCAAAAAGGATCAAAGATCTAAACATAAGACCTGAAACAATAAAGTACATAAAAGAAGACATAGGTACTCAACTCATGGACCTGGGTTTTAAAGAGCATTTTCTGAATTTGACTCCAAAGGCAAGACAAGTGAAGGCAAAAATTAATGAATGGGACTACATCAGACTAAGAAGTTTTTGCTCAGCAAGAGAAACTGATAACAAAATAAACAGACAGTCAACTAAATGGGAAATGATATTTTCAAACAACTGCTCATATAAGGGCCTAATATCCAAAATATAAAAAGAACTCATAAAATTCAACAACAAACAAACAAACAATCCAATAAAAAAATGGAAAGAGGACACGAACAGACACTTCTCCCAGGAAGAAATACAAATGGCCAACAGATATATGAAAAGATGTTCATCTTCATTAGTTATTAGAGAAATGCAAATCAAAACTGCAATGAGATACCACCTCACACCCGTTAGATTAGCTATTATCAACAAGACAGGTAGGTGGTCAGAAGATGGCAGCGGAGTAGGCGGATGCACAGACGCCCAGCCTCAACACCAAACTGGAATACAAATCAATTTAGAAAAAATCAGCATGAAAAACCAACACTGAACTGCAAGAACAGCTCTCAAAAACCAAGGAGCAAAGAGGAAGCCACAATAATCCTGGTAAGGAGTGCCTGAATCTCCTCTGCTTACAGGAACGGAAGAAGGGGGGTGAGGCTGAGAGCCCAGAGAGGATTTCACAGAGGAAAAAGAGCAGAAACTACTGCTCACAGCCAATTACCTGGTGACCAGGGAGCAAGGTGGGTTGAAAAGACCAGCTTATCTCCCAAGTGGAAAAGACAGGGAGAGGGACAGACTGTGAAGGGCTAAGGTATGCAAGAAAAGAAATAAAAAAGCTGACTCATTCGTGCTGGAGGCAGCCATAGCTGGGGGAGGGACTGAACCTTTCACAAAACAGAGCTGAAGTGCTTCCGGATCAGAGATCTCCGGAAATCTATCCAGCTCCAATCAGCACAACAAGACACAGCTGAAAACAAGAAGTGGGGAGGAGGGGCAGTAACTCAGGTCTCCATGGAGATCTGAGATACACCTCCCCCTACTGAAGCTGAGAAAAAACCCTGCCCCCAGTGAGATTAGTTGGTGGAAGAGACCTTCAGCGTCTCAGGTTACACCCACAGCATACCTGGTTACAGTTTCAAGGAAGCCCCCTGCTGAGATCAGTTAACAAGACTATCACCTGTTAAGAAAACAAACAAATCAAGACTTCAAAGCTGCCCAAATCTGAAAGTGGATTACAAATAATAGCTGATACCAACCTACGAAGAACTAAAAATAACACAACTGAAAACTGGAGGCAGACAACACCAAGCCTAGACTCAACCACCTCTACAAATAAAAAAATAAAAAAAAAGATGATGAGAAGACAAAGGAGTGCAATCCAAATGAAACCACAAGAGACACCTTCGAGAGATGAACTGAGTGATATGGAAATAATCAAACTCCCAGATGCGGAGTTCAAAATAATGATTGTAAGGATGCTTAGGGATCTTAGAACAACAATGGAGGGGCAGTTTGAAAACCTAAATAAAGAAATAGCAAGTATAAAAAAGAATCAGTTGGACACCACAAATACAATATCAGAATTAAAGACCACAATGGAAGGAATTAAAAACAGGATAGATAGAGCAGAGGATCGAATCAGCGAGTTAGAAGACAAATGGAATGAAGGCATGAAAGCAGAGAAGAAAAGAGAAAAAAGACTCAAAAAGTCAGAGGAAACTCTTAGAGAGCTCTGTGACAACATGAAGAGAAATAACACCTGCATCATAGAGGTTCCTGAAGAAGAAGAAAAAAAACAAGGGATAGAGACTTTGTTCAATCATATCATAGCTGAAAACTTCCCTAAATTAATGCAAGAGAAACTCTCACAAATCCAAGAAGCACAGAGGACTCCATTAAAGAGAAACCCAAACAAACCTACACCAAGACACATCATAATTAAAATACCAAAGCTAAGCGATAAAAAGAAAATATTAAAAGCTGCAAGAGAAAAAAAAGTTATCACCTACAAAGGAGCCCCCATAAGGATGACATCTGACTTCTCAACAGAAACACTTGAGGCCAGAAGGGAATGGCAAGAAATATTCAAAGTAATGCAGAACAAGAACCTACAACCAAGACTACTTTATCCAGCAAGGCTATCGTTTAAAATCGAAGGAGAAATAAAAAGCTTCCCAGACAAAAAACAACTCAAGGAATTCATTACAACCAAACCAATGCTGCAGGAAATATTAAGGGGCCTGGTGTAAACAGATAAAGTGGGAAAAGAATACAGAAAAAAAAAAAAAGGAATACACCTTTAAAGAAGAAAATGGCAATAAACAACTACATATCAATAATAACCTTAAATGTAAATGGATTAAATGATCCAATCAAAAGACATAGGGTAGCTGCGTGGATAAGAAAACAGGACCTATACATATGTTGTCTACAAGAGACACACCTTAGAACAAAAGACACACACAGATTGAAGGTAAAAGGATGGAAAAAAACGTTTCATGCAAACGGAAATGAAAAAAAAGCTGGGGTAGCAATACTTATATCAGACAAATTGGACTTTAAAACAAAGGATATAGTAAGAGATAAAGAAGGCCACTACATAATGATAAAGGGAGTAATCCAACAGGAAGATATAACTATTATAAATATCTATGCACCTAATATAGGAGCACCCAAATATATAAAACGGACTTTGATGGATTTAAAGGGCGAGATCAACAGCAATACTATAATAGTAGGGGATTTCAATACCCCACTAACATCACTAGATAGATCCTCAAGAAAGAAAATTAACAAAGAAACAGCAGACTTATTGGAAACATTAGATCAACTCGATTTAATAGATATCTTCAGAACCTTTCACCCTAAAGCAGCAGAATATACATTCTTTTCAAGTGCTCATGGTACATTCTCTAGGATAGACCACATGTTAGGGCACAAAAGTGCTCTCAACAAATTTAAGAAGACTGAAATCATATCAAGCACTTTCTCCGATCACAACGGCATGAAACTAGAAATGAATCACAGCAGAAAAGCTCAAAAATTCTCAAACACATGGAAACTAAATAGCAGGGTGTTAAATAATGAATGGATTAAGAATGAGATCAAAGAAGAAATAAAGAAATTCCTAGAAACGAATGACAATGAGCATACAACAACTCAAAATTTATGGGACACAGCGAAAGCAGTGCTGAGAGGGAAGTTCATAGCACTACAGGCACACTTTCAGAAGCTAGAAAAAGCTCAAATAAACAACTTAACCCTGCATCTAAAAGAATTAGAAAAAGAACAGCAAGTAAAGCTCAAATGTAGTAGAAGGAAGGAAATAATAAAGATCAGAGCAGAAATAAATGACATAGAAGCTAAAGAAACAATACAGAGGATCAATGAAACTAGGAGCTGGTTCTTCAAAAAGGTAAACAAGATTGATGAACCTTTAAGTAGACTCACCAAGAAAAAGGGAGAGAGGACTCAAATAAATAAAATTAGAAATGAGAGAGGAGAAATAACAACTGACACAACAGAAATACAAAATATTGTAAGAAAATACTATGAAGAACTGTATGCCAAAAAACTAGACAACCTAGATGAAATGGACAAATTCCTTGAAACATACAATCTTCCAAAAATCAATCTGGAAGAATCAGAAAACTTAAACAGACCGATTACACCAAAGGAGATCGAAACAGTTATCAAAAAACTCCCAACAAAGAAAAGTCTGGGGCCCGATGGCTTCACAATGAAATTCTACCAAATATTCAAAGAAGAACTAACTCCTATCCTTCTCAAACTATTTCAAAAAATTCAAGAGGAAGGAAGACTTCCAAACTCCTTTTATGAGGTGAGCATAATTCTGATTCCAAAACCAGGCAAAGACAACACAAAGAAAGAAAATTATAGGCCAATAACTCTGATGAATATAGATGCTAAAATCCTCAACAAAATATTAGCAAACCGGATCCAACAATATATGGAAAAAATCATACATCATGATCAAGTGGGATTTATTCTGGGGAGGCAAGGCTGGTACAATATTCGTAAATCAATCAATGTGATTCATCACATAAACAAAAAGAAGGAGAAAAACCATATGATAATGATAATTTCAATAGATGCAGAAAAAGCATTTGATAAAATCCAGCACCCATTCATGATCAAAACTCTCAGCAAAGTGGGAATACAGGGAACATACCTCAACATGATAAAAGCCATCTATGAGAAACCCACAGCCAACATCATACTCAATGGGAAAAAATTAAAAGCAATACCCTTAAGATCAGGAACAAGGCAGGGGTGCCCCCTTTCACCCCTCTTATTTAACATAGTCCTGGAAGTCCTAGCCACAGCAATCAGACAAGAAGAAGAAATAAAAGGCATTCAAGTTGGAAAAGAAGAAGTAAAACTATCATTATTTGCAGATGATATGATATTGTATATAGAAAACCCTAAAGTCTCAGTCAAAAAACTACTGGACCTGATAAATAAATTCAGCAAAGTGGCAGGATATAAAATCAATACTCAGAAATCAGAGGCATTTTTATACACCAACAATGAACAGTCAGAAAGAGAAATTAAGGAAACAATCCCCTTCACAATTACAACCAAAAAAATAAAGTACCTAGGAGTAAACTTAACCAAGGAGACTAAAGACTTGTACTCGGAAAATTACAAAACATTGATAAAAGAAATCAAGGAAGATACAAACAAGTGGAAGCATATACCGTGCTCATGGTTAGGAAGAATAAATATCATTAAAATGTCTATATTACCCAAAGCAATTTATAAATTCAATGCAATACCAATTAAAATACCAATGACATAATTCAAAGATATAGAACACATATTCCAAAATTTATATGGAACCAAAAAAGGACACGAATAGCCTCAGCAATCTTAAAAAAGAAGAATAAAGTGGGAGGTATCACACTTCCTGATATCAAGTTATACTACAAGGCCATTGTACTCAAAACAGCCTGGTACTGGCATAAGAACAGGCATATAGATCAATGGAACAGAACAGAGAACCCAGAAATAAACCCACAGTTATATGGACAACTGATATTTGACAAAGGAGGTAAGGAAATACAATGGAGTAAAGACAGCCTCTTTAACAAATGGTGTTGGGAAAATTGGACAGCTACCTGCAAAAAAATGAAACTAGATCACCAGCTTACACCACTCACAAAAATAAACTCAAAATGGATAAAAGACTTAAATGTAGGTCGTGAAACCACAAGCATCTTAGAAGAAAACATAGGCAGTAAGCTCTCCGACATCTCTCGGAGCAATATATTTGCTGATTTATCTCCACGGGGAAGTGAAATAAAAGACAGGATAAACAAATGGGACTATATCAAACTAAAAAGCTTTTGCACAGCTAAAGACAACAAGAACAGAATAAAAAGACAAACTACACAATGGGAGAACATATTTGACAATACATCTGATAAGAGGTTAATAACCAAAATTTATAAAGAACGTGTAAAAAAAAACTCAACACCAGGAAGACAAACAACCCAATCCAAAAATGGGCAAAAGAGATGAATAGACACTTCTCCAAAGAGGACATACAGATGGCCAATAGGCATATGAAAAAATGCTCAACATCACTAATCATTAGAGAAATGCAAATTAAAACCACAATGAGATATCACCTTACACCAGTCAGAATGGCGCTTATCAACAAAACAACACAGAATAAGTGCTGGCGAGGATGTGGAGAAAAGGGAACCCTCCTGCATTGCTGGTGGGAATGCAGACTGGTGCAGCCACTGTGGAAAACAGTATGGAGATTCCTCAAAAAACTGAAAATCGAACTGCCTTTTGACCCAGCTATCCCACTTTTAGGAATATACCCCAAGGACATCATAGAACGGCTCGAAAAGGAGAAATGTACCCGCATGTTTGTGGCAGCATTGTTCACAATAGCGAAGATCTGGAAACAGCCCAAGTGTCCGTCAGAGGACGAGTGGATTAAAAAACTTTGGTACATATATACTATGGAATACTACTCAGCCATAAGAAATGATGACATCGGATCATTTACAATAACATGGATGGACCTTGATAACATTATACGGAGTGAAATAAGTAAATCAGAAAAAAAACTGAGATGAATCCATACATAGAAGGGACATAAAAATGAGACTCAGAGACATGAACAAGAATGTGATGGCAACAGGGGTGGGGGGTTGGGGGAGGGGGGATGGAGTGAAGAAGGAGAGAGGGGTTAGGGGAGGGGAGGGGCACAAAGAAAACCAGATAGAATGTGACAGAAGACAATTTAACTTTGCGGGAGGGGTATACAGCACAATCAAATGTCAAAATAATCTAGAGATATTTTCTCCCAACATATGTACCCTGATTTATCAATGTCACTGCATTAAATTTAATAAAAAAAAAAAAAGACAGGTAATAGCAAGTGTTGGAGAGGCTATGGAGAAAAAGGAACCCTCATTCATTGTTGGTGGGACTGTAAAGTAGTACAACCATTATGGAAGAAAGTATGGTGGTTCCTCAAAAAACTGAAAATAGAACTACCTTATGACCCAGCAATCCCTCTACTGAGTATATACCCCAAAAACTCAAAAACATTGGTACGTAAAGACACATGCAGACCCATGTTCATTGCAGCATTGTTCACAGTGGCCAGGACATGGAAACAACCAAAAAGCCCGTCAATAGATGACTAGATAAAGAAGGTGTGGCACATATACACTATGGAATACTACTCAGCCATAAGAAATGATGACATCGGATCATTTACAACAAAATGGTGGGATATTGATAATATTATACGGAGTGAAATAAGTAAATCAGAAAAAACCAGGAACTGCATTATTCCATATGTAGGTGGGACATAAAAGTGAGACTAAGAGACATTGATAAGAGTGTGGTGGTTACGGGGGGGATGGGGGAGAGGGAGAGAAAGGGGGAGGGGGAGGGGCACAAAGAAAACTAGATAGAAGGTGACAGAGGACAATCTGACTTTGGGTGATGGGTATGCAACATAATTGAACGACAAGATAACCTGGACATGTTATCTTTGAATATATGTATCCTGACTTACTGATGTCACCCCATTAAAAAAAAAATAGATCCTGGCCTGTTGGCTCAGTGGTAGAGTGTCAGCCTGGCGTGCAGAAGTCCCGGGTCCAATTCCTGGCCAGGGCACACAGGAGAGGTGCCCATCTGCTTCTCCACCCTTCCCCCTCTCCTTCCTCTGTGTCTCTCTCTTCCCCTCCCGCAGCTAAGGCTCTATGGGAGCAAAGATGGCCCGGGCGCTGGGGATGGCTCTGTGGCCTCTGCCTCAGGCGCTAGAGTGGCTCTGGTCACGACATAGCAATGCCCAGCATGGGCAGAGCATCACCCCCTGGTGGGCAGAGCATCGCCCCTGGTGGGCGTGCCAGGTGGATCCCGATAGGGCGCATGCGGGAGTCTGACTATCTCTCCCCGTTTCCAGCTTCAGGAAAATAAATAAATAAATAAAATTTAAAAAAAATAAAATAAAAAAAAATTAAGTGAAGCCATTTATTAACAGGAACCCAAATTTGCAAACTTCAGCACATAAAAAGAAAAATGGCATTATTTGTGTTGCTTTTACCAGTATTGGCGAATTCTTATGGATTCATCTGCACCCTATCGCCCAGGCTCATGTCCAAAAATAATAATACGTGATATTTGTTGAGGGCTTGCTATAAGCTATGCACAATGTTGAGTTCTTACTTAAATCATCTCTTTAATTGTCTCATAACCATAGTTCTCAGTACTGCTATTATCTCCATTTTACATATAAAGAAATTGCATGTAGCAAGATTAATCAAGTTGTCCAAGGACTTGCTACACCAGGAACCAATTTTGCACCAATTTTGCTGTATGGATCCCAAGATCATGTGTTAAAGCAGGAAAGCGCTGCCTGGACCAGCATTTTAGGGAAGGTACGGAGCTCATCCCTCTGCTGTGAAACCACATGATGGCTATGCTGCAGGCCAGTCTCTGTGTTGTTCCCTGCAGTATCCCCAGCAGCTGCCACAGGGCACTTGAATGATTTCATGAATTAACTGATCTCACCAGGACCTAGGGCTATTTACCTGAAGGCAAATATGTGGATAAGCTCCAGAGAAACTCTCAATTCCTCAAACATTCCGAGTAACTAGGACATGACCCCCAGAAAGTACATCTGGAGGTTTGTTTTTCAACCCCTAGCTCCTGATACTAACTAGCAGCACATTCTTAACTCTGGTGAGACTTGTATCATTAACTGTATATTTGTAAAATATCCTCTTAACTACTTGTCACCAGTGAGTGAGTTATTACTAATGAAGCCAAGATGCTCCTTAAAGGAAATGCTAAAGATTTCAGCAAAAGCTGTCAACCTTGCATGATTGAAAACGTAATATAAGTGGCAGCATAGACTCATCTCTGCACTACAGAAAATCCAAGTGGGAACCTCAGGTGAAATATGAAGACTACAGTCAACACTCCCAGACACCTTGTGAGTGACAAAGCACATTCAACTGTGCTCTGACTAGAAAAGAATATACATGCTGTCATACACTTTCCTTCTCCTCTAGCCACTTCTTTATTTTATTAATTTTAATGGGGGGACATTGATAAATCAGGGTACACATGTTCAGAGAAAACATCTCCAGATTATTTTTACATTTGATTATGTTGCATAACCCACACCCAAAGTCCAATTGTCTTCTGTCACCTTCTATCTGGTTTTTTTGTGACATTCACCTCCCCCCACCCCTCCCTCTCTTTCCTCTCGCCCCCCACCCCGGTTACCATCACACTCTTGTCCATGTCACTGAGTGTCCTTTTCATGTCCCATTTATGTATGGAATCATATAGTTCTCAGTTTTTTCTGATTTACTTCTTTCATTCCATATAATGTTACCCAGGTCCATTCATGTTATTGTAAATGATCCGATGTCATCATTTCTTATGGCTGAGTAGTATTCCATAGTATATATGTACCAAAGCTTTTTAATCCACTCATCCACTGACGGACACTAGGGCTGCTTCCAGATCTTCGCTATTGAGAACAATGCTGCCATAAACATGGGACATGGGGGTGCATTTCTCCATTTGAAACAGTGCTATGGTGTACTTAGGGTATATTCCTAAAAGTAAAATAGCTGGGTCAAAAGGTAGTTCGATTTTTAATTTTTTGAGGAATCTCCATATAATTTTCCACAGTAGCTGCACCATTCTGCATTCCCACCAGCAGTGCAGGAGGGTTCCCTTTTCTCCACATCCTCACCAGCACTTATTCTGTGTTGTTTTGTTGATGAGCACCATTCTGGCTGGTGTGAGGTGATATCTCATTGTGGTTTTAATTTGCATTTCTCTAATCATTAGTGATGTTGAGCATTTTTTCATCTGCCTGTTGGCCATCTGGATGTCCTCTTTGGAGAAGTGTCTATTCATATCTTTTGCTCATTTTTTGATTGGATTGTTTGTCTTCCGGGTGTTGAGTTTTGCAAGTTCTTTATAAATTTTGGTTATTAACTCTTTATCAGACATATTGTCAAATATGTTCTCCCATTGTGCAGTTTGACTTTTTAGTCTGTTCTTCTTGTCTTTAGCTGTGCAAAAGCTTTTGTTTGATATAGTCCCATTTCTTTATCCTGTCTTTTATTTCATTTGCCCGTGGAAATAAATTGGCAAATATATTGCTGCTAGAGATTTCAGAGAGATTACTGACTATATTTACTTCTAAGATGCTTATGGTTTCATGGCTTACATTTAAGTCTTTTATCCATTTTGAGTTTATTTTTGTGAATGGTGTAAGTTGGTGGTCTAGTTTCATTTTTTTGTAGGTAGATGTCCAATTTTCCCAACACCATTTATTATTAAAGAGGCTGTCTTTACTCCACTGTATGCTCTTTCCTCCTTTGTCAAATATCAGTTGTCCATAAAAATGTGGGTTTACACATGTAGCCCCATGTTCATTGCAGCACTGTTCACAGTGGCCAAGACATGGAAACAACCAAAAAGCCCTTCAATAGAAGACTGGATAAAGAAGATGTGGCACATATACACTATGGAATACTACTCAGCCATAAGAAATGATGACATCAGATCATTTACAGCAAAATGGTGGGATCTTGATAACATTATAAGGAGTGAAATAAGCAAATCAGAAAAAAACAAGAACTACATGATTCCATACATTGGTGGAACATAAAAATGAGACTAAGAGACATGGACAAGAGTGTGGTGGTTACCAGGGGTGGGGGGAGGGAGGACATTGGAGGAAAGGAGGGAGAGAGTTAGGGGGAGGGGGAGGGGCACAGAGAACTAGATAGAGGGTGGCGGAGGACAATCTGACTTTGGGCGAGGGGTACGCAACATAATTTAATGACAAAATAACCTAGACATGTTTTCTTTGAATATATGTACCCTGATTTATTAATGTCATCCCATTACCATTAATAAAAATTTATTTTAAAAAAATGTGGGTTTATTTCTGGGTTCTCTATTCTATTCCATTGATCTATATGTCTATTCTTATGCCAGCACCAGGCTGTTTTGAGTACAATGGCCTTGTAGTATAACATGATATTGGAAAGTGTGAAACCTCCCACTTTATTCTTCCTTTTCAAGATTTCTGAGGCTATTCGTGTTTTTTCTTTTGGTACCATATAAACTTTTGGAATATGTGTTCTATATCTTTGAAGTATGTCATTGGTATTTTAATTGGTATTGCATTGAATTTATAAATTGCTTTGGGTAATATAGACATTTTAATGATGATTATTCTTCCTAACCATGAGCACAGTATATGCTTCCACTTGTTTGTATCTTCCTTGATTTCTTTTATCAATGTTTTATAATTTTCCAAATACAAGTCTTTAATCTCCTTGGTTAAATTTACTCCTAGGTACTTTATTTTTTTGGTTTCAATGGTGAAGGGGATTGTTTCCTTAATTTCTCTTTCTGAGAGTTCACTGTTGGGGTATAAAATTGTCTGATTTCTGAGTATTAATTTTATATCCTGCCACCAAGCTGAATTCATTTATCAGGTCCAGTAGTTTTTTGACTGAGACTTTAGGGTTTTCTATATACAATATCATATCATCTGCAAATAATGATAATTTTATTTCTTCTTTTCCAATTTGTATGCCTTTTATTTCTTCTTCTTGTCTGATTCTTGTGGGTAGGACTTCCAGAACTATGTTGAATAAGAGTGGTGAAAGGGGACACCCCTGTCTTGTTCCTGACCTTAAGGGGATTGCTTTTCATTTTTTCCCATTGAGTATGATGTTGGCTGTGGGTTTGTCATAGATGGCCTTTATCATGTTGAGCTATGCTCCCTGTATTCCCACTTTGTTGAGAGTTTTGATCATAAATAGGTGCTGGATTTTATCAAATGTTTTTTGTGCATCTGTTCAAAATATTATGTGGTTTTTCTCCTTCCTTTTGTTTATGTGGTGAATCACATTGATTGATTTGTGAATATTGTACCAGCCTTGCCTCCTAAGAATAAATCCCACTTGATCATGGTGTATGATTTTTTTCCTATATTGCTGGATCTGGTTTGCTAATATTTTGTTCAGCATTTTAGCATCTATATTCATCAGGGATATTGGCCTATAATTTTCTTTCCTTGTGTTGTCTTTGCCTGGTTTTGGAATCAGAATTATGTTCACCTCATAAAGGAGCTTGGAAGTCTTCCTTCCTCTTGAATTTTTTGAAATAGCTTGAGAAGGATAGGAGTTAGTTCTTCTTTGAATTTTTGGTAGAATTCATTTGTGAAGCCATCAGGCTCAGGGCTTTTCTTTGTTGGGAGTTTTTTTATAACTGTTTTGATCTTACTTGTTATAATCAGTCTGTTTAGGTTTTCTGATTTTTCCAGATTGATTTTTGGAAGATTATATGTTTCAAGGAATTTGTCCATTTCATCTAGGTTGTCTAGTTTTTTGGTATACAGTTCTTCATAGTATTTTCTTATAATATTTTGTATCTCTGTTGTGTCAGTTGTTATTTCTCTACTCTCATTCCTAATTTTATTTGAGTCCTTTCTCTTCTTTTCCTGGTGAGTCTAGTTAAAGGTTCATTGATCTTGTTTACCTTTTCAAAGAACCAGCTCCTGGTTTCATTGTTCTTCTGTATTGTTTCTTTAGCCTCTATGTCATTTATTTCTGCTCTGATCTTTATTATTTCCTTTCTACTACATCTGGGCTTTACTTGCTGTTCTTTTTCTAGTTCTCTTAGGTGCAGGGTTAAGTTGTTTATTTGAGCTTTTTCTAGCTTCTTAAGGTATGCCTGTAGTGCTATGAACTTCCCTCTTGGTAATGCTTTTACTGTGTCCCATAAATTTTGAGTTTTTGTATGCTCTTTATCATTTGTTTCTAGAAATTTGTTTATTTACTCTTTTAGCTAATTGTTAATTCATTTCTTATTTAATAACCTGCTGTTTAGTTTCCACGTGTTTGAGTATTTTTGAGTTTTTCTGTTGTGGTTGATTTCTAGTTTCATGCCATTGTGATCAGAGAAAATACTAGATATGATTTCAATCTTCATAAATTTGTTGAGACCACTTTTGTGCCTTAACATGTGGTCTATCCTAGAGAATGTACCATGAACACTTGAAAAGAATGTATATTCTGCTTCCTTAGGGTGAAAGGTTCTGAAGATATTTATTAAATCGAGTTGATCTAGTATGTCCTTTAAGTCTGCTGTTTCTTTGTTAATTTTCTTTCTTGAGGATCTATCGAGTGATGTTAGTGGGATATTAAAATCCCCTACTATCATAGTATTGTGTTGATCTTTCCCTTTATATGCATTAAAGTTTGCTTAATATTTAGGTGCTCCTATACTAGGTGCGTAGATATTTATAATGGTTATATCTTCCTGTTGGATTGCTCCCTTTATTATTATGTATTGATCTTCTTTATCTCTTACTATAGCCTTTGTTTTAAAGTCCATTTTGTGTGATATAAGTATTGCTATCTCAGCTTTTTTTTTTTCATTTCCATTTGCATGAAATATTTTTTTTCATCCTTTTACCTTCAGTCTATGTGCATCTTTTGTTTTAAGGTGTGTCTCTTGTAGACAGCATATGTATGGATCCTGTTTTCTTATCCACACAGCTACCCTATGTCCTTTGATGGGATTATTTAATCCATTTACATTTAAGGTTATTATTGATATGTAGTTATTTTTTTCCATTTTATTTTTTAAAGCTGTATTCCTCTTTTGCTATATTCTTTTCCCACTTTGATCTGTTTACAACAGGCCCCTTAACATTTCCTGCAGCATTGGTTTGGTTGTAATAAATTTCTGAAGTTTTTTTGTCTGGAAAGCTTTTTATTTCTCTTTCAATTTTAAATGATAACCCTGCCGGATAAAGTAGTCTTAGTTATAGGTTCTTGTTCTGCATTACTTTGAATATTTCTTGCCATTCTCTTCTGGCCTCAAGTGTTTCTGTTGAGAAGTTGGATGTCATCTTGATGGGGGCTCCTTTGTAGATGATAGCCTTTTTTTCTCTGGAAGCTTTTAATGTTTTCTCTTTATCACTTAGCTTTGGTATTTTTATTATGATATGTCTTGTTCACTTGGTGTAGATTTCTTTGGGTTTCTCTTTAATGGAGTTCTCTGTGCTTCTTGAACTTGTGAGAATATTTTCTGCATTAATTTAGGAAATTTTTCAGCTATGGTATGGTTGAACAAAGTTTCTATCCCTTGTTCTTTCTCTTCTTCTTCAGGAACCCCTATGATGCAGATGTTATTTCTCTTCGTGTTGTCACAGAGCTCTCTAAGAGTTTCCTCAGACTTTTTGAGTCTCTTCTTTTTTCTGCTCTGCTTCCTTGCTTTCATTCAACTTGTCCTCTAACTTGCTGATTTGATCCTCAGCTTTATCCATCCTGTTTTTAATTCCTTCCATTGTGGTCATTTCTGATATTGTATTTGTCATCTCCAACTGATTCTTTTTTAATATTTCAATGTCCTTTTTTATACTTGCTTTTTCTTTATTTAGGTGTTTGTAATGACCATCCATTGTTGTTCTAAGATCCCTAAGCATCCTAACATCATTATTTTAAATGCTGCATCCAGAAGTTTGGTTATTTTCATATCACTCAGTTCATTTCCTGGAGGTTTCTCTTGTGGTTTCATTTGGATTGCACTTCTCTCTCTTCTCTTTATGTCTGTGTGTTTGAGTGTATTATTTGTAGAGCTGGTTGAATCTAGCTTGGTGAAGCCTGCCTCCAGTTTTCAGTTGTGTTATTTCTAGGTTCTTGGGTTTGCATCAGCTGTTATTTGTCTAACCACTTCTTTTCCTGCCATCCCTCTCTCAGTCAGCCTCAATGTCTTTAATGACTTTCAAAATAGAATTCTTGAAGTAGGAAGGTAAGCAGGACAGACCCATTATTGCCACCATATGGAACCATCCATTTGTTAAAATCACAAGTTTATTATCAGTTTTTTAAATTATTATTAATAATGGATTGTTCTGCATGATTATCCCCTTTTGCTACAGTTCTTTTTTTCCTGATGAAGCCCTACTGGAATCCTGTGACTTTTCTAAACAAATTTGCTTATTATTATTTATACATTTCTGCTATGACTTTTCCAAGAATGTAGGCTTAGTCACTATGTCCAAAGGCTTATGAAATAACAATGGTAACCTCTTATCTGTGTGTTTTCTCATTTTTTTCTATACATGTGTTTATATATATGTGTGTACATACATGTGTGTATATGTATGCATATACAGTCATTATTTACCATATTGTGGTTCACTTCACGGTCTCACGATATTGCAAATTTTTAAATTGTATATATCTAATTTTGTATCATAGATTTTTTTTGCTATATTGTGAGATTTTGACGTATATAGGTACTTTCATATATTTATTATTTTAATTATTTTTGTGGTAAAATAAGCATTTTCTAGCCTAAAAAAATGAAAACAATATAATAAATATTTATTAAAAAATATTAGTATTGTGAGTACACATATAGAATTTTATATGTTGTTAAAATTACATAGGTATAAGAGTGTAGAAAGTGTTTAAGACCATAGGAAGTGTTTATAAGAGTGTGGGGAGGGTTTATAGAGCTTTAAAATATATATAAATAATAAAATAAATATAAAGTTGCTACTTCGCACATTGCTGTCTATCACGGGGGGTTCTGGGACCTAACCCCTCCATAGACAAGGGACAACTGTATCACAAATTCAGAAGAGCTAGTACATTGTTTATCTCCTACCTATACTTTTGTTACTTTTCACCTATACACCAGTACTTCTAAAACTCTGGCTTGCATCAGAACCCCCTGGATGGCATGTGAAAATACATATGTCTGCGCCTCACTCCAGAAATTACAATTAATTAGGTCTTGGGTGGTGCCTAAAAAACTTAAATTTCAAACAAGTTCAAAGTGATGCCCATGATGCTGGTCCAAAGCTCAAATTTTGAAAACCACTTCCTGAGAAGAATGACTAAAAATTTTGAACAAAGAAATTAAAAACAAAAAAACTAAACTAAAACCAAGTCAAAACCATATTCAACTGCAGAGAAATCACTTCATAACAAATAAAAGTAACAAAATACTGAAAACAATATGATAGTAGGACTTTGTGGTAAACTTTCTAACTCACCACCATAATAATCACTGCTGGAGGTTTCTGCAGAAGTCTGTATTCAACTGTGTGTGGCTACCAGCCTTTGCTGAATTTGAATCTTAGCAAGGGTACAGTCTCATCTTTTTATAAATAAGATGAACCTCAGGTCAAATTTTGCTTTTTTCCTTCAGAGTCTCCTACTCTCTTCATTGGGGTCCTGGCTGCTACTCAGAGTCAGCTTCCATGTCCCCCTCCTGCATCTCTACCCAAAGTCTGAGCATCAGAAGTGGTTCTTGCTTTTCTCACCAAAACTGCTCTCAGAATAAAATATGATCATTTCATTCAAACCAAAGTGTAAAGTGGCTGGATGTTTTTTCAATGTGTGATTTTTCCTAGAAAAGAACTGATTTAAAATGTATTGTTTTCTCACCTAATCATAAATGTATGAAATGTCCCAAGTAAACTAAGAAATAACAGAAAACTGTAAAGAATAAAACAAAAATAACCCAAACCTCAAAGTCTGGTAAAAAAAAATATGCTAAAATTCTGACTCTCTCCTTCCAGAACCCCCCTTCTCTATGTCCCTCACATGTGTATTTGAACACAGATATGTACCTGTACACACACCAACATTATCAAACTGGTAGGATGGGTGACGTATCTGGGAGAACAGTGTCCAGAAAAATCCCACTCATAAAACCAACCCTATTTTCTGAATCTCAAAATTAGGACATATTTCAACATATGCAAATGTACTTACAGAAATAACAGGAAAAGTGTTTTAAATTGACACTGATCTTGTAAGCTGCAACATATAGTTGTCTTGCCCATGGATCCCCAAAATCCTGAGAGCAGCCCTGATGATAAGGAATGTGTAATTGAGATACCTGTCAACACTTTATGAAATGTGATTACTGTCCAGAGAGAAAACATCACATGAAACTACTAATGAGAGTGGGCACTGGGCTGGGACCTCTGTGGGGGCAAATGTCATAGACTCTGCCCCCAGGTTTTTAACCTGACCATGACTCCAATGACCTGCCAAATTCTTCAGATAGAAAGTCAGCAGCTATGATATGCCCATGGTCCTCCAGGTTCAACATGGACCTGAGTCAACATCCTAGTATATTCCCATATGTATCGCAGACCTCACATAGCTGACACTGAATTTCTCAGAAAAGTGCTGAGTTGGAATGTGATCTTAACTCACATCCTGTCAGTAGCCATACTGTAGCCACCTCACCCCAAAACCCACCCTCCTCCTCACCTTTCACAATGTCACAAGTGTTTACGATGAGAATTGAGATTCAGGCAACATAATTAACAGCATAACTGTCCTGAATGTAGCCCCATTTAAATAGTATGTTTGCTGTAACCAAAAGAAAATCAATGTGGCATATGGTGGTTCTATTCTTAATTTTTTGAGGTACCACCATACTTTCTTCTGTAGCGGCTGTACCAGTTTACATTCTTACCAGCAGTGAATGAGTGTTCCTTTTCTCCACAGCCTCTCCAATACTAGTTATTACCTGTCTTGTTGATAATAGCCAATTTAACAGGTGTGAGGTGATATCTCATTGTAGTTTAGATTTGCATTTTTCTCATTGCTAGTGAAGATGAGCATATTTTCACACATCTATTGGCCATTTGTATGTCCTCTTGAGAGAGTGTCTGTTCAGGTCCTCTCTCCACTTTTTAATTGGATTGTTTGCTTGTTTGTTGTTGACTTTTGTGAGTTCTTCAAATATTTTAAGATATTAAATATCCCTTATCACAGGTGTTGTTTGTGACTATCATCTCCCATTTGTTTGGCTATTTGTTTTGTTGTCAGTTTTCTTTTGCTATACAGAATCTTTTTAGTTTAATATAGCCCCATTCATTTATTATTGCTTCTACTTCCCTTGCCTTTGGAGTCAAATTCATAAAATGTTCTCTACAGCCAAGGTCCATGAGTTTAGTAGCTATGTTACCTTCTAAGTAATTAAAAACTACCAATAAACAAAAGTCATGGTCTGTATGGTTTCACATGTGAATTTTACCAAACATTCAAAAAAGAATTGAAGGGACAAGATGGCAATGGAGTAGGCAAACATACCAACTTCCACCTCCCAGAACCAACAAAGTGGATTACAACTTAATTTTAAGAACCTTCATTTGAAAAAACCAACTTTGGACTAAACTAAGAGGACTCTTCAACCAAGGAACACTGAAGAAGCAACACTGAGACTGGTAGAAAAAGCAGAAATGCGGAGAGGGCTGCCCATCTCCTAGGAGCAAACAGCATCCCAGAGAGACTTGCATGGCAGGAAGTGAGTTTAGCAGAGAGGGGAGAGTCCTGAACCCCAGGAACAAAGCCTCAGCCAGCAGCCCATGAGCCTAGAAGAGGCATATGGACAGTATTTAGCTGGAAAAAGTCAGGATACTGTTTGTGAGAAACAGACTCATTTCTCAGACCCAGGATTTTTAAAGGGACCACGCAGAAAACCTCTCTCACAACCACTCACCTGGGGCTCAGGGGAATGGGGAGAGAGGAGAGGATCAGAGCAGCAGGAAGAGAATGTAATCTAGGAAGCACAGGGAGAAACACTTTGAGGGACAGTCACCCTAACCCCTGGGCTGAGTCACTCCCCAAATATGAAGTGAATATTTCCCCTGGAAACAGCAATACCAGTAAAGGGAAGTAGAACATGAGCCAAACAAGCTCTCCCATGGTACTTAGAGCAGAGTCATTTAGAAGGAGGGAGCTTTTGGGACTACAGTATGGAGTGTTAGGGTCTGAGCTGCAGTGTCCCCACCCACATGGCTGAGGGCTTGCTGGAGGGTGGGCGGCGGCGGAACGTGGAAGCGCAGTTCCACTGGCAAAGGTGGAAGCCAGCTGGGCAAAACTGAGGCCCAGGTGTGAGCTCAGTCTTGCCGGGCTGGGGTGGAGGGGATGCGCGAAAGTGGTCAAGCCCAGCTGAGGGCCGTCTGCAATCCAGCCTGTGGGGGAAGGGCAGGAACCCAGGAAGTGGCAGAGACCTGCCCATGAGCAAGGGCAAGGGTCCCGAAACAACGACCTGAGAGCCGCATGTGACCCCCTGAGGCCATTTATCTGGCCCCCACCACACTTCCAGAAGGGGCACCTCTTTCATTGGTTGTGAGTGAGAAGAGTCAAAGTGCGGTGCCGCTCACATACAGTACTACTTCCTGTGATGGGAGATGCAGGGGTCACGGCTCCAGAAGTGCATTATATGACGCACATCTGGTCTGCAGTTGCAGCACCCCACATCACCGGAAGCAGTGTGAAATAACAGCAGAAGTAGGAAGAGGGGCAAAGCACTATAACCATTACTACACAGTACAATGGCCCACATACTCCTCCAAATTTACAACAACATAATTGGTCCCTTTGCCCAAAAGTCCCCCCACATTACTACACACCATGTTTTCCCTATTATAAGACCCTGTCTTATATTAATTTTACCCCAAAATATGGGGGCTGTCTTATTTTTCGGTGTCTTATAATAGGGGAAACATGCAGCAGTGGGCTTCCCACAGAAGAAGCCCACCGCTACTGCTGAAGGTGTCCAGGACGCTGTATACAGTGTCACAGGCTGGTCACCACCATCCCTGAATACAGCACTGGAGGTGGTGCTGGGCAAGGTGGCATGTTTTCAAGTTGCCAAGCTAATAGCGTGCACTGGCAGACCATTCATGGAGGGAGAATTTGTTAAAGAGTGCCTTCTTTATGTTGCCAAAGAGATGTGTCCAGAAAAGGCATACTTATTTAGTACAGTTAGTCTTTCAGGATCTACAATTACATGAAGGATTGAAGAAATGGGAGACAATTTGCATCAGCATTTGCAAAACTCCACAAGAAAACTTTCCTATTTTTCCTTGGCACTCAACGAGAGCAATGATGTTCATGATTCTGCACAACTTCTAATTTTTATTCGTGGGACAAATGACAATTTTGAAGTCACAGAAGAGCTTGCTGCACTGAAAAGCATCAAAGGAACAACTGCAGGAGAGGATATCTATGAAAAGGTTTCCCAAACTGTGAAGGATTTGGAGCTGGACTTGGCTAAACTAGCCAGTGTGACAACTGATGGTGCTCCTAGCATGCTGGGGTCTAAGAAAGGAGTCATTGCTCCCATTAATCAAGAGATGGACAAACGTAACCATTCTCAACCAATAGCCATACACTGCCTCATCCACCAACAAGCGCTATGTAGTAAACCACTGAAGTGGGACTCTGTTATGAAAAGTGTTAACTTCATTAGAGCTAATGCACTAAACCACAGACAATTTCAGGAGTTTCTGTCTGAGCTAAATGTTGCCTATGAAGATGTTCTGTACCACACAGAAGTCCATTGGCTGAATCGGGAGAGAGTTTTGAGACATTTCTATGACTTACTTACACTAATTTCAGCTTTTATGCTTTCAAAAAACAAAGAAATACCAGAGCTCAATGATGCAGAATGGAAATGGCACCTCGCCTTTCTGACAGATGTAACAGAGCTACTCAGCAGTTTCAATGTGCAACTTCAAGGAAAAGGAAAGCTCATTTGTGATATGCAATCACATGTGAAACCATTTGAAGTAAAATTAGGCCTCCTTATCAAACAAGTGAAGGAGGAAAATTTCTGCCATCTCCCCTTAACTCAAAATTGGTTAGCAGAAAAACCCTTGATTGCATTCACAAAAGAAACGTGTGTGGATTCACTAGAAAAGTTACAAAAGGAGTTCCAGTTCAGATTTAAAGAGCTTCATCTCCATGAACAGGACATACAGCTTTTCCGTAACCTATTTTCTACTGGCATTGAAAATGTGGATACAATTTACCAAATGAAACTGGCTGAACTGCAGAATTGTGAGTCTCTGAAAGATGCATTCAAGTCAAGCAGTTTGCCTAATTTCTATGCATCTCTCCCTTCTGAGACATATCCTAATCTCAGGAAGCATGCACTCAAAATGGCAACCATCTTTGGCAGCACTTATGTCTGTGAACAGACTTTATCCAGAATGAAACATCTGAAATCTCCAACCAGATCTAGACTAACTGATGCACACTTGCATCACTTGTTACGGCTAGTAGTGACAAATATGGAACCAGACATTGACCATCTTATTAGCCAAAAGCAGGCCCATAGTTCCCATTGAAATACTGGTCAGTTTGTTGATCTATATTTATTTGTTCTTTATTTTAAATATTGTATTTGTTCTCATGTTGTTGTTTTTTACTTTAAAATAAGATATGTGTAGTGTGTGCATAGGGATTTATTCATAGTTTTTTTTATATTCCGGCTGTCCAAAGGTCTGAGGCACAGTGAACTGGCCCCCTGTGTAAAAAGTTTGGGGATCCCTGAGCAAGGGCACAGGAGTGCAGCCTCGCCCAGCCCGCGGGAACAGAGGCTTGTGGCTGGACACACAAACCAGCTCCTCCCACAGGGGTGGAGCAAAAGCCCAGAACAGGCAGAATCCCGCAACTGAGTGAGGGCATGCAGCCCCACCTGGCCCATGGAGCCAAGGCTTGCAGACTTCTGACGAGCAGGCTCCTCCTGCAGGGGCAGGGCGAAAGCCCAGAATCAGTCAGAGACTCCCAGCTGAGCAAAGGTGATCACCCCTGCCCTCAGGGACAAGGCTTGAGGCCAGGCACGTGGGGGCGAGGAAAAGGTCGAGGCAACTGAGGCTTGTACACCCAAGCATGTGATCACAGCCCCTCCTGTGAAGGAGAGGCGAAAACCACAGCAACAGCCACAGTGGACTGACACCGGCAACCCCCACCCCAAACATGCTAGGCAGCAGCAGCAGAGGGGGTGGCGGGCCTGCAGACAGACCACATCTAGGGAACACAGAGGCCACTCTCAGTGCGCTCCAGTGCCCAAAACCTGCTTTTACACAGATAAAATGGAAAGGCAGAAAAATGCAACACCAATGAATCAAAAGAAATCCCCAGAAAAGAACCTGAATGAGTCAGATATAACCAAATTAGCAGATGCAGAGTTTAAAATAACGATTGTTAGGATGCTCAAAGATCTTAGAACAACAATAGATGGTCATTACGAACATCTAAATAAAGAGATAGCAAATATAAAAAAGAACATTGAAATAATAAAAAAGAATCAGTCAGAAATGACAAACACAGAAATAAAGACCACAATGGAAGGAATTAAAAGCAGGATGGATAAAACTGAGAATCAAATCAGTTAGAGGACAAGTTGAATGAAAACAAGGAGGCAGAGCAGAAAAAAGAAGAGACTCAAAAAGTCTGAGGAAACTCTTAGAGAGCTCTGTGACAACATGAAGAGAAATAACATCTGCATCATAGGGGTCCCTAAAGAAGAAGAGAAAAAACAAGAAATAGAGACTTTGTTCAAACATATTATAGCTGAAAACTTCCCTAAATTCAGGCAGGAAAATGTCTCACAACTTCAAGAAACACAGAGAACTCCATTAAAGAGAAACCCAAGGAAATCTACAGCAAGATGCATCATAATTTAAAACATCAAATCAAGTGATAAAGAGAAAATATTAAAAGCTACAAGAGAAAAAAAGGCTATCACCTACAAAAGAGCACCCAATAAGGATGACTTCTGACTTCTCAACAGAAACACTTGAAGCCAGAAGAGAATGGCAAGAAATATTCAAAGTAATGCAGAACAAGAGACTACAGCCAAGACTACTTTATCCAGCAAGGCTATCATTTAAAATTGAAGAAGAAATAAAAAGCTTTCCAGACAAAAAAAAAGCTCAAGGAATTCATTACAACCAAACCAATGCTGCAAGAAATGCTAACGGGTCTGTTGTAAACAGATCAAAGGGGAAAAACAATATAGCAAAAAAGGAATACAGCTTTAAAAAATAAAACGGCAATAAACAACTACATATCAATAATAATCTTAAATGTAAATGGATTAAATAATCCCATCAAAAGACATAAGGTAGCTGTGTGGATAAGAAAACAGGACCCATACATATGCTGTCTACAAGAGACACACCTTAAAACAAAAGATGCACATAGACTGAAGATAAAAGAATGAAAAAAAATATCTCACACCAATGGAAATGAAAAAAATGCTGGGGTAGCAATACTTATATCAGACAAAAAGGACTTTAAAACAAAGGCTATAGTAAGAGCTAAAGAAGGTCATTACATAATGATAAAGGGAGCAATACAACAGGAAGATATAACTGTTATAAATATCTACACCTAATATAGAAGCACTTAAATATATAAAACAGACTTTGATGGATTTAAAGGGCAAGATCAACAGCAGTACTATAATAGGAGGGGATTTTAATACTCCATTAGCATCACTAGATAGATCCTCAAGAAAGAAAATTAACAAAGAAACAGCAGACTTAAAAGACACACTAGATCAACTCGATTTAATAAATATCTTCAGAACATTTCACCAAAAAGTAGCAGAATATATATTCTGTTCAAGTGCTCATGGTACATTCTCTAGGATAGACCACATGTTAGGGCACAAAAGAGGTCTTAAGAAATTTAAGAAAATTGAAATCATATCGAGCAATTTTTCTGGTCACAATGGCATGAAACTAGAAATCAACCACAACATAAAAACTCAAAAATACTCAAACATTTGGAAACTAAATAGCATATTATTAAATAATGAATGGGTTAACGACGAGATCAAAGAAGAAATAAAAATTTCCTAGAAGTGAACGATAATGAGCATACATCAACCCAAAATTTATGGAACACAGCAAAAGCATTACCAAGAGGGAAGTTCATAGCATTACAGGCATATCTTAAGAAGCTAGAAAAAGCTCAAATAAACAACTTGATCTGCATCTAAAAGAATTAGATAAAGAACAGCAAGTAAAGTCCAGAGGTAGTAGAAGGAAGAAAATAGTAAAGATCAGAGCCAAAATAAATGACATAGAGGCTAAAGAAACAACACAGAGGAACAATGAAACCAGGAGCTGGTTCTTTGAAAAGGTAAACAAGATCAATGAACCTTTAACCAGACTCACCAAGAAAAAAAGAGAGAGGACTCAAATAAAATTAGGAATGAGAGTGGGGAAATAACAACTGACACAACAGAAATGCAAAATATTGTAAAAAAAATACTATGAAAAACTGTATGCCAAAAAGCTAGACAACCCAGATGAAATGGACAAATTCCTTGAAACATATAAGCTTCCAAAAATTAATTTGGAAGAACAAGAAAACCTAAACAGACCAATTACAACAAATGAGATCGAAACAGTTATCAAAAACTCCCCCCAGAAAAGTCCTGGGCCTGATGGCTTCACAAGGGAATTCTACTAAATATTCAAAGAAGAACTAACTCCTATCTTTCTCAAGCTATTTCAAAAAATTTAAGAGGAAGGAAGACTTCCAAGCTCCTTTCATGAGGCTAGCATAATTCTGATTTCAAAACCATGTAAAGACAATACAAAGAAAGAAAATTATAGGACAATAACCGTGATAAATTTAGATGCTAAACTCCTCAACAAAATATTAGCAAACCTGATCCAGCAATATATGATAAAAATCATACATCATTATCAAGTGGGATTTATTATTGGGAGGCAAGGCTGGTACAATATTCACAAATCAATCAATGTGATTCACCACATAAAAGGAAGGAGAAAAACCACATGATAATTTCAATAGATGCTGAAAAAGCATTTGATAAAATCCAGCACCCATTTATGATCAAAACTCTTAGCAAAGTGGGAATACCTCAACATGATAAAAGCTACCTATGACAAACCCACAGCCAACATCATACTCAATGGGCAAAAATTAAAAGCAATCCCCTTAAGATCAGGAACAAGGCAGGGGTGCCCCCTTTCACCACTCTTATTCTACATAGTTCTGGAAGTCCTAGCCATAGCAATCAAACAAAAAAAAGAAATAAAAGGCTTCCAAATTGGAAAAGAAGAATTAAAATATTATTATTTGCAGATGATATGTTATTATATACAGAAAACCCTAAAGTCTCAGTCAAAAAACTACTGGACCTAATAAATGAATTCAGCTAGGTGGCAGGATATAAAATTAATACTCAGAAATCAGAGGCATTTTTATACACTAACAATGAACTGTCAGAAAGAGAAATTAAGGAAACAATCCCCTTCACCATTGCAACCAAAAAAATTAAGTACCTAGGAATAAATTTAACCAGGGTGATTAAATATTTATACCTGGAAAATTGTAAAACATTGATAAAAGAAATCAGGGAAGATACAAACATATGGAAGCATATACTGTGCTCATGGTTAGGAAGAATAAACATCATTTAAATGTCTATGTTACCCAAAGCAATTTATAAATTCAATGCAATATCAATTAAAATAGCAATGACATACTTCAAAGATATAGAACACATATTCCAAAAATTTATATGGTACCAAAAGTGAACACAAATAGCCTCAGCAATCTTGAAAAGGAAGAATAAAGTGGGAGGTATCACACTTCCTGATATCAAGTTATACTACAGGGCCATTGTAAACAGCCTGGTGCTGGCATAAGAACAGACATATAGATCAATGGAACAGAACAGAGAAACCAGAAATAAACCCACACTTCTTTGGACAACTGATATTCGACAAAGGAAGTAAGAGCATACAATGGAGTAAAGACAGCCTCTTCAACAAAGAGTGCTGGGACAATTGGACAGCTACCTGCAAAAAAATGAAACTAGACCACCAACTTGCACCATTCACAAAAATAAACTCAAAATGGATAAAAGACTTAAATGTAAATCGTGAAACCATAAGCATCTTAGAAGAAAACATAGGCAATAAGCTCTCTAACATCTCTCACAGCAATATATTTGCCAATTTATCTCCTAGGGCAAGTGAAATAAAAGACAGGATAAACAAATGGGACTATATCAAACTAAAAAGCTTTTGCGCAGCTAAAGACAATAAAAACAGAATAAAAAGACACACTACACAATGGGAGAACATATTTGACAATATGTCTGAAAAGGGGTTAATAACCAAAATTTATAAAGAACTTGTAAAACTCAACACCAGGAAGACAAACAATCCAATCAAAAAATGGGCGAAAGAAATTAATAAACATTTCTCCAAAGAGGACATACATATTGCCAATAGGCATATGAAAAAATGCTCAACATCATTAATCATTAAAGAAATGCAAATTATAACCACAATGAGATATCACCTCACACCAGTCAGAATGGCACTCATCAACAAAACAACACAGAATAAGTGCTGGTGAGGATGTGGAGAAAAAGGAACCCTCCCGCACTGCTGGTGGGAATGCAGACTGGTGCAGCCACTGTGGAAAACAGTATGGAGATTCCTCAAAAAATTAAAAATCAAACTGCCTTTTGACCCAGTTATCCCACTTTTAGGAATATACCCCAAGAACACCAAAGCACTGTTTCAAAAAGAGAAATGCACCCCCATGTTTAAGGCAGCATTGTTCACAATACCAAAGATCTGGAAATAGCCCAAGTGTCCGTCAGTAGATGAGTGGATTAAAAAGCTTTGGTACATATATACTATGGAATACTACTCAGCCATAAGAAATGATGACATCGGATCATTTACAACAACATGGATGGACCTTGATAACATTATACTGAGCGAAATAAGTAAATCAGAAAAAACTAAAAACTATATGATTCCATAAATAGGTACACATAAAAATGAGACTCAGAGACATGGACAAGAGTTTGGTGGTTACGAAGGGGGGGGGGGAGGAGAGGGAGGTGGTTGGGGGAGTGGAGGGGCACAAAGAAAACCAGTTAGAAGGTGATGAAAGAAAATTGGACTTTGGGTGATGGGAATGCAGCATAATTGAATGTCAGAATAAACTAGAGATGTTTTCTCTGAACATATTTTCCCTGATTTATCAATGTCACCCCATTAAAATTAATTTAAAAATGGTTGAGAAACAAAAAAAAGAATTAACATCTTTTCTTCTCAAACTAATTTATAAAATTTACAAGTAGTGTTCAAAAGCTCATTTCATGAGATTAGCATTGTTCTGATTCTAAAACCAAAGAAGTTACAAAAAAGAAATTTTAATTATAATCCAATATCCCTGATGAACATAAATTTTAAAATCCTCCATAATATATTAGCAAACTGAATTCAGCAATACATTAAAAAGACCATTCGCCAAGATCAAGTTATGCAAGGTTGGTTCAATATATGCAAATCAATTAACATGATGTATCACATAAACACAATGCAGAATAAAAAACATGATATCACTAGATGTAGAAAAAGCATGTGACAAAATTCTGCATCAATTTATGATAAAAACACTCAGTAAAGTAGGAATAGAGGAAACAGTCTTCAACATAATAAAGGCCAGCTATAACAAATAAATAATCCTAAATTTTACATGAAACTACAAAACACCCCAAATAGCCAAAGCAATCTTGAAAAAGAACAAAGTTGGAGATATCATGCTGTCTAATATCAATCTATATTTCAAGGCTATAGTAATCAAAACAGCATAGTACTGGCATAAAATTGGACACATAGGACAATGGAACAGAATAGAGAGCCCAGAAATAAAATCAAGCCTATGTAGTCAATTAATATATGTATGATAAATAAAGGTAAGAATACACAGTGGAGTAAAGAGTCTCTTTAATTAATGGTGTTAAAAAAAATGGACAAATATTTACAAAAAAAATAATGAAACTAGACCACGTTCTTATACCATATAAAAAATAAACTCAAAGTGGATTAAAGGCTTAAATATAAGACCTGAAAACATAAAATTCTTAGGAGAAAACATAGGCAGCAAACTGTCTGACAATGCTATTAGTAATATTTTTTGCATATATTTCATCAGGTAACGGAAAAATAGACAAATGAGACTCCATGAAACTAAAAATTTTTTGCACAGCAAAGGAAACCATGAACAAGACAATTTATTGAATGATGACATTTAATAAAGGTTAATATCAAAAATTACTATTATAAAAAAATACAACTTAACACCAAAAAAAAAATCAATTATAAAATGGGCAGAGGACCTGAATAGACACTTTATCAAAGAGGACATACAGATGACCAAAAGAAATATGAGAAGATGTTCAACATCACTAATCACCAGAGAAAAGCAAATTATAATAAAACCACAAAGAAATATCACTTCAAACCTGTCAGAATGGCTATCATCAATAAAGCAAACAATAAATGTTGGCATGAATGTGGAGTTAAGGGAACCCTCATGGACTGTTGGTGGGGTTATTTGGTTGCAGCCACTATAAATAATATATAGAGGTTCCTCAAAAAATTAAAACTAGAACTGCTTTCTGAACCTGGGTATTTATCCAAAGAAACCCCAAACACTAAGTTGTAAAGACACATCCCTGTATCCATTGCAGCATTATTTACAATAGCCAGGATATGTAAATGACCTAAATGTCTATCAATAGATGAGTGGATAAACAAGATGTTGTGCATATATACAATGAAACATTTCTTGATCTAAAAAAAAAACGAATGAAATCTTTCCACTTGCAACAACATGGATGGATGTAGTGGATATTATGGTAAATAAAATAGGTCAGACAGAGAAAAACAAATACCATATGTTTTTAAAAATAAACAAACAAACAAAACAGAAATAGACTCATACATACAGAGAACAAACTTTTGGTTGCCAGATGAAAGGGAATTTGGGGGGCTGGGTGAAAAAGGTGGCAAATTCAGAAGTACAGATTGGCAGTTACAAAATAGTCACAAGGATGTGAAGTACAACGTAGGTAATTTATCAGGGTAATCACTTCATAAGTTATATAAATGTCTAACCACTATGCTGTGCATCTGAAACTAATATAATGAGTGTCAACTGTAATTGAAAAAAAATTTAATTTTTAAAATTTAAATGTTTAAAAAGTCAAAAAACTAACTGAAATGCACATTTTAAAATGAATGTGAATAAAACATTAACTGTATCTGAATAAAAGAAAAAATGCAATCACAAACATTTCTATACATGTCATGTATTGTCTCACATACCTTAAATTTTCTCTCTCTTTTTTTTTTTTTTGTGACAGAGAGAGAGAAACAGATAGGGACAGACAGACAGGAAGGGAGAGAGATGAGAAGCATCAAGTCTTCGTTGTGGCACCTTTTAGTTGTTCATTGATTGATTTCTCATATGTGCCTTGATTGTGGGGCTACAGCAGACCGAGTGACTCCTTGCTTAAGCCAGGAAGGAACCTTGGGTTCAAGCTAGTGAGCCTTGCTCAAACCAGATTAGCCCGCACTCAAGCCAGCGACCTCAGGGTTTTGAACCTGGGTCCTCTGTGTTCCAGTCCGAAGTTTTCTTTAAAGATAAATTCCCAAATGCGGGATTATTGTGTCAAAGTTATGTGGGTTTTCTCCTAATTTTTAGATATTGCCATGTTGTTTTCCACAGTAGTAAACTTACTCACACAGCAAAAATATATTAGTATTTCTAGGAGTTCTGTCCATCTCATTCTTTTCAATTTTTGCCAAGCTGATGGGTGAAAACAATATCATTATTTAAATTGCATTTTCCTATTTCATTGAGTATCTTTTCATATTGATGTGTAAACTGTATTTCCCTAACTATGAATTGCCAAATTGTGTGCTATGGCTATTTTTCTATTAGGTAGTTTGTCTTAATAATTTATAGGAGTTCTTTTTGCTTGACCTATGGTGGTGCAGTAGATAGACTGTCAACTTGGGACCCTGAGGACCTAAGTTTGAAACCCCAAGGTCCTTTGTTTAAGTGCAGGCTCACCAGCTTGAATGTAGGGTCGCTGGCTTGAGCTGAAGGTTACTGACTTGAGCAAGGGGGTCACAGGCTCAGCTGGATGCCCCCCCCAGTCAAGGTATTTATGAGAAATAATTAATGAACAACTAAAACTGACACAACTATGAGTTGATGCTTCTCATCTCTCTCCTTTCTTGTCTGTTCCTCATTAAAAAAAAACACCTCTTTGTACATTCTCTACATATATATATATGTGTGTGTGTGTGTGTGTGTGTGTATATACATTTATATCTTATGCATTACAGATTTTATCCCCTTTTATTTTTTATTTATGGTGTATGTATTTTTAAATGTCGATTTAAATTATTAAAATATGGTTTTTAATAATTTGTAAAAGCAAGAAATAAAGAAGACTGTTTCATACCTCCTCTTTCCTTAAACTTCCATACCCTCCCATATCCTTATTCTCATTCTGAAAGTAGAAACTATCCAAAAGAACAGCCCTCATCTCATCACCAAATACACCAACCTGCCTGAATCTGTACCTTTGTACACTGTGCTTTCATTTCTCAAAGTGGTGAACCAGTCTCTCTTGGGATTCAAGGACCACCCATCCCCTTGCATAGCTACTTGAAATTTGAATTCAAATTTCTGGCTTTGTACCATCATTTACCATGACAGGAACTTACTAGGAATCTTATACTAATTTAGAACATTCTAGAAAACATAGGAATACATGAACACACATTCCAGTAGACATTTGAGCAATGTCATTTTCAAATGCTGTGTAGCCCCTGGAAAATTTTATCATATACTTGTGTGAGAATGACAATGAAAAGAGTAAATATAGTCTTAATATTATTATGAAAATAGTTTTGACCTTGCAGACCCCATGAAAACCCCAGGGGTTCACAGACCACATTTGAGAACCACTGATTAGATGATTTCTTTAGAAGTTTCAGGATTGCTGGACTGAACTGGTCCTAAAGGTGAAATCCAGGGAAAAGAAGAAAAAAAAACAAAGCACGGGGAACCTGGACTTCCCTAGTGCCATTGAGGTTCTAATCAAGCTTCAGAGGCTTGAGTCTCTGCATGGGAAAGGTCTTATAAATACTTGTGTGCTGATGGGCCTACTCCTGCAGCTTCAGGCTTCCAAACAGAAGACATCCATGGTCAGCGCAAACAGCCTTCTTGCTTCTCCTTCAATTCCTGGGGTATATTTAACTGCACTGTCAACCATGCACACATGCACAACATTCTGGAGGTGGGACCTAAACATTTGAACTATATTAACTCAATAATAAAGACATTTTGACTCTAGATTATGCTGAACTTTGTTCATTCCAGAAACATCCTGTAAGACATTCCCAAGGCACTGAGTGATGCAAACCATATTTACCTACTTATCATATACAAAAATGTGACTAAAAAGAAGGATTTCAACTTATTCCTAATAAAAGAGATGGTGTGAACCGTAATCACAATACAAACCTGCTTCTCTCCCTTACTTGAAAAGAATTTCCCACTGTTCATTATAGACTTTTTCAATGTTGAGAGTAATTTTCTTTTTTTTTTCTTTTTCTTTGGTCATGATTAGTGTGTGTGTGTGTTTGTGTGTGTGTGTGTGTGTGAGAGAGAGAGAGAGAGAGAGAGAGAGAGAGAAACAGAGAGAGGAACAGATAGAGACAGACAGACAGGAAGGGAGATGAGAAGCATCAATTCTTCGTTGCTGCTCCTTAGTTGTTCACTGACTGCTTTCTTATATGTGCCTTGACAGGAGGCTACTGCATACCAAGTGACCCCTTGCTCAAGCCAGCAACCTTGGGCATCAAGCCAGCAACCTTTGGGCTCAAGCCAGCAACCATGGGATCATGTCTATGATCCCACACTCAAGCTGGTGAGCCTGTGCTTGAGCTGGTGAACCCATGCTCAATCCGGCAACCTCAGGGTTTCAAACCTGGGTCCTCTGCATTCCAGTATGACACTCTATCCACTGCACAACTGCCTGGTCAGGATGATTAGTTGGGTTTTTTTTAAGATTTTATTTGTTAATTTTTATAGAGAAGAGATAGAAAAGTGGGGGGAGGAGTGGGAAGCATCAATTCCTAGTTGCTTCTCGTATGTGCCTTGATCTGGCAAGCTTGGAGTTTTGACCAGTGAACTCAGCATTCCAGGTCTATGTTCCATCCACTGCACCACCACAAGTCAGGCAATAGAGTAATTTTCTTAAGAACTGGCATCAAAAACTACATCTACTTTATTACCCTTAAACATGAAGGTATTGAAGATAAGGTCTAGCATGTGACATAGTTCCATGCTTCAGGAGCTCTGCAAATTATATAATACTTCCAATAGAAGGGGTAGTGAAAGCAGTAGAATGCATCACCTAGTAAGCTGCAGGCTTGGTTGAAAAGTGTTAGCATTTATTCAGCACAAAGTTTGTGTACAGTATGTACTGGACCCACAAAAGGACGGTGACTGACATTTGAACTATTATTTAAAGCACTATTTGCCTTTTTGTTCCAACAGAGAGATTTCTACCTGCATTACTTTGTCAGAGCTACCATACATAGCAAAGTACTACAGATTGAGTCGCTTAAATAATAGTAATTTGAGTTCTGAGTTCTGAGTTCTAGAAACTAGAAGTCCAAGATCAAAGTGTCAAAAAGATTGTTTCTCCTGAGACCTCTTTCCTTATTGTGTAAATGGATGCCTTCTCTCTGTGCTTCATATGGTTTTTCTTCTGTGTGTCAGTATCCTAATCCCCTCTTCTCTGTTAAGGGCATCAGTCATACTGGATTATGACCTCATTTTACATTAATCACCACCATTTTAAATTTTATTAAATTTATTGGGGTGACACTGGTTAATTAACTTATATGAGGTTCAAATGTACAGTTCTATAATAATCATCTTTTTATTGCATTGTGTGCTCACTACCCAAAGTCTGGTCTCCTTCAATCACCATATATTAAATCGGCACATTTACCCTCTACTACCTCCCTCCACTCCCCTATGGTAAACATACTGTTGTCTGTGTCTATAAGTTTTGTTTGATTAATTTCTCCATCTGTTGCTTTCTGTTTTGTGTCCCACAGGTGAGGCAGATCATATTGTTCTTGACTTTTTCCATCTGACTTATTTTGATCAGCTTGATGGTTTTACGATCCTTTGCAAATGGCAGTATTTGATCTTTCCTTATGGCTGAGTAGTATTCTATTGTATAAATGTGTCCATTTGAATGTGCCATCTCCAAAAATAGTCACCTGCAGAGATGCCAGGGATTCGGGACTCCAAAATATGAATTTGGGAGGACATGATTCAACCCACACCACTATCTATCCTGCTACCCTGTCGTGATCCCTTGAATGTTTTCAGTGTGGGTCTGGCAGCAAACATATCTACCTTGTTCATCTCTGAGTCTCTAGCACTTAACAAAGGTCCCTGGCATGTAGGAATGGTTCAACATATATTTCTTGGATATATAAAAATTTTACAAATATTTGCTTGCAGAGCCAACAACATCATACTCAGTAAAGACAACAAAATCTAAAAAAAAAAATCTTATCTTGAAGTGACTCAGTTCTATAACATCATAATAGCAATCATTCATTCTCATACCAAGCACCCCAAAGTACTAGAACCAAAAGATTATTATTATATGATGGAATATTAAGCATTAAATTATTTTCTTGGTGTTACAAAATTATTCTATGGAGTTAATGCCTTTAGTTTTATTTTAAAGATAAAAGAACTAAATAAACTTTTAGAGTATCATTTTCAGAATGAGGTTTAAGACCAATTCACAATGTTGCTAACTCAGTAAAGCTTATTTTAAATGGTGCTTTACATGGACTAAAGGGAGTACACATTTTCACAATCCACATCATTTGCAGATTAAAAGAAAATGTGTTTTTGGTCAAAATTTCTTCACATATGATTTAATTTCATATGCAAATGAATTCTTTTAAAGTGTAAGTAGTTTTAAGCAGGAAATTAAGCAAACTTAGTGGGGTTATTGTCCTCTCTTTTCCTCTGACTAGGGAAAAAAAAATGAACCTTGTCAAGGCATCCAGAAAGACAGAACATTTAAATCTCCTGTTCCATGAACTCATGATCATATGCATGAGCATCTGGAGTTGTGTGGCCCACAGATCTAAACTGAAAGTCATCCTCACACTGTATCTGGGGAATGATGCATCAAAAGAAAAAGTACTATAAAATGTAACCAGCTCCTTGAAGGTCCTGGGAAAAAATATCATTAAAAAAAAAAAGAGTTGTCTGAACACCACAAAATTGGCCAGAAGCTGAAAAGTTGCAAGACTTTTCTCTGCTGATTTTCATCTTCTTAAGCACCACAGAGCCCTAAAATACCTCCACTGGAAGCACCAGAAACAGATCACTGTGCTGGCCTCAGTGGGCCGTCCAGTTTCACAGAGCAGCCTACAATCTCCCGTGCCACAGTCAGGGAAAAACAGTTTTAGGAAATGAAAACAACCTGGAAATACACTGACCTACAGATAACCTATTCAGCAACAATAAATCATGAAGAAGAAAAAAGAATCCACACAGAAAAGTAAAAGGGAAAAGAAGCTTTAAAAAAAATGGTCCCATATTTCAGGAACTAAGTCAGTGACCTCTCCGATATGTCAGAGCCAAGAGTCTGCTCTGGTTTGGAAGCCGTGTTTAGATGACTCTCCCAGGGTAAATAGGTAACTGTGAGATGAGAGCTCGCATGGTGGCTCTGAAGTAAGGAGGCCTCCTCAGCCTGCTCAGCACAGCACACAGATGAACATTAGTTCAGTGTCACCTCAATGCAGAGGCTCCTTATCAGATTGTTTGCTGAGTGCCCATCCCCTGTAAAAATAATAATAATAGTAATAATAATAATGACACCAAGAAAACTACTATGCAGCCTTCAGACTTCCCAAGCTAATTCATATTCTTAGAGAAAGAAGACAGTAGTACCTGATATGTACAAACCACAAAGACACAGATCTGGGGCAAAAGAAGACAAGTAAACTCAACTCAGTATGGAGTTTGAGAACCCACTCTCTGCTTTTGGGGAACTCCAATGGTCAAATGGCCATTCATCTGCATTTCATTCAAAACAAAAATATTTGAAAATCTTATTTTCACATTCAAATTATGATAAACTATAAAAGCAGGAAACCTTTGATTTCTTTGCTTGACTGTTTGTTTGTTTTTTCCTCTTTGTCCCTGATACAGGGGAAATTATTTTAAAATAAGGAATTTAGCAAACTCTCACCAAGGCATTAAAAACAAAGTGAGGAGGGCAGCTCTGGGCCTCAGAATAACAACCTTGGAGAACCAGCGTTCCCTCTAATTCAAAAATGAAAAAAAAATATTTTGGAGAAGTCTTTCTATAGGAGAGGGATTTGCAGTAAAAAAAAAAAAAAGAGTACTTTAAAAGAACAGACATTGGATGAACAAACGTTGGTTGCATCATTCATTGGGTACTAAATACAGCAGGACAAAAGATGAAGCAGTTCTCACCAGGCTGTCTCTCTTGTGGTGGAAACCCAGCACCATTGACACCTCGCCCCATCAGTTGTTTATTGCGAAGAAACAGGTGTTTAATACATGATGCAACCCAGATCACTTTATAAACTCCAACTCACAATGCCAACTCTTCGTTTGTCTGCCGGAGGATCTTAGGGGAAAGCCAAGCTTGATGATAGAAAATCCAATCACTTCAACTCCTTCTGTGCTGTCATTACAGCTGATTCTAAAATGAAGATTCTTCTACTCACAGGAAAATTTTTAGATTTTGATACCAGGCTCTTTAAAACTTTTTGAGCTCACACAAACACAAAAACTAAGAATTAATAACTTATCACTAATTTCCAGCCCTTTCTACTCCACTTATCTTCCAGCTTATATTTTCTTCACTCATTCAAATAAAATTTCCAAAATTTCACAGACCTCAGGTTCGGAACAAAGGGCAAGAAGGAAGATAGAAGTCACCATGCTTTGTCATATATCTGGGAAACTAGCTCTTACTCTGTCACCCTATTAGATTACTATTACACTATTACACAGCTTCTTCTAAAAAAAAAAAACCCACACCTTGCACCCACAGCCAGAATGGAAGCTGTGTGTCTAAAGAAGTTTTTTTGTAATCAAAATGCATCTCATTCTAATAATCCTGGGGGCAAGGGAAGAAGAATTACTGGATCAAGAAAAAGAGGCCTCACTGAAGACAGAGGAAAAGTGAGGGAACTGTTTTACAGTAAGGTTGATGATAAAGCATTTGGGCAGGGACGGCTCTCAGTGCAGCCTCAGGGACACTGCTAATGAAAGTGCTGGCTAATTTTCTGGTCTAAGTGCCATAGACCTAGGATGTCAGTATTCATAACGCTCACAGGGACAATTTACTGCCTCATAAATGTGCAGACAAGGAAATTATTGGTGAAAAAAAAATGGTTTCCAAAGCTAAAATGAAATCCCTCATTTGTCAGCTCTCCAAAGGATCAAGTCCATCTCCACAGATTTCTCTAGCCAAAGAAAAAGTCTTGTGTCCTGAGTAGTAAAAGCCTTCCTGACCTGGTTCCATTTTGAATATTTATGCCAAATCTGAGCCACAGTAAGGTCAGAGTGTGTATCTCTAGGAGCAAGGTACATATCCATGTCCCCATGTCTATAATGAGCAGACACTCGAACATGGTGAAGGTGAGAAAAGGGGAAGAAGGAAAGATAATGTGAGTAAATAAAAGGGATCAGAGAGAGAAAATCACCCTACTAGGTCCATTTGGCATGAAGGCAGGTGGGGATACAGATAGCCCATATCAAATCCAATTCTTTAAATCTTGATTCAGATTGGTAATATTTATTTTTCCCCACCGTGTGCTAAATGTTGCACTGCTGCTGGAGACAGAGCACCCAAAACTGCCTGGTTCACAGTATGCACTAAAAAATATTTGTTGAATTAATGATGAGCAAGGTAGATGCCTTCAGTATTCTCCAACCTAGAGTAAAAGTGATAAATCCAAATGTCACTCTTATGAGTGAAAATGTGTGTGCCTTTCCCCAGTCCAGTAAAGGAACTATATTATTGCAGAAGCTTTGGGAAGCATTCCCTAGTCCATCAAAAATATTGCCCATTTGCTGAACTAACAACCTATTCCTGAATATTTTCCCCTTTGTATGAAAAGCTAACTCCTTCATATTCAACATACATTTGTGGCGCTTTAAGTCAGAAAATAAGAAAGTGTTCTGAAGATAATAAAGGCTATATTTATCTTAAACTCAAGGCCAACATGATACTTAGTGATAAAATACTAGAAACATTCTCATTAATCATGGGGGAAATAAAATACCCACTCACTATTTCCAATATCATTTACCATTGTCTAGATGTGCTAGCCAATGCAATAAAACATGACACAGAAATAGGAGGGACGATATCTGGCAACATTTCCCAAAACATCATCTTTGGAACACTACTTTCTGGAATGTTAAATAAAGTTTGCTATAAGACTTCTCAAAGCCTTAAATATCCTGATACTTACTATGAATTTCCAAGAGGTAACACACCTAGCACTTCACATTTTAAACACTGCCTTGCTTGATTGTTTTTGTGGGTTTTTTTATTTCTCAGAGAATTTGAGAAGTCTTGTGTTGCTTGAAATTCTCTTTGGGAAACTCTGACTCCATTGTTTCTGATGCTCAGATACTTTAATTTATGTATTTAGTTAAATAATATATTTATTTTTGAGAACTAAAACAGTAGTTTACAATGGGGAATTTAGAGTCAGAAAAATTCTTAGTTTGAATCCTTTATCAGCTAGTGACTGAGGACTGAGGGGAGATCTTTTTATCTTTATTGAGCTTTGGTTTTCTCTTCTGTAAAATGAAGATCATAATGTCTACCTTATAAAATATTGCAGATGTTACATTAGATAATATATATGTAAAGTTGCTTACCTTCGGGCATATTTAAAAATTCAAATTAAAACACTATCAGATAAAACCTCCACTATGGAATAATCAAGGTTGGGAAAGATGCTAAGAGATGGCCCTCTCTTACAGTTAATAAGGCTATAAATTGTTACAACTATTAGAGAAAGTCACTTGACAACTTAATCAAAAGACTTAAAATCAATCATATCTTTTGATCCAGAACTTTCATTTTTAGAAAAAAAAATTGTGATAAAGATGTTTTTGAAACATTTTTATAGTAATAAAATTCTGGAAAGAATATAGATGTTCATCAATAAGATGTCAAGAAAATAATTCACATTATAGGTGTTAGATATTTGTCATTTGTTGGCTGTCCTTTGGATACTTCCTATGGTGCATAGTCTTGTTGGGAGCAAGTGCCTGCCAGCGCAGGCGTGGAGGAAGCCAAAATCTGTCTTCTCCCCCATGCCCAGGACAGAAGTCTGAACTAGGCTTGTCCAATCACCTTTTCTCTCTCTCAAGACTTTGAATCTTGAGCTGTTGAGGAATTATTAATTTAAAAATTATAAATTGTTATCTTAAGTCTCAACAAAGGTGTGTATTGTTTTTAAATAAATATAATTCTTTAAATGATCAAAATTTTACAGAGGAAAGTTGTTCATTTCACTGATTTCTACCTATCATTATCTTTATGATTTCTTTCCTTCTTGAATGCAGAAGATATTTGCCATATACACTCCCACCCCAAATCTTGTTGCTAATTTCTCATGTAATGAGTTCTTATCCCAAGGTGAAAGCCAGAAACTTGTCTTTACAGCTTCCTTTTAGCTAGACTTTACACCTATGACTTCGACTCTGCCAATCACACCCACACATATGAGACTTCTGTTTGAGAATCTGAGGAAATTGGTGCCATGCATAGAATGCAGAAGCTCCTTTCTGGCCAGAGTGACCTCAGGGGCATTAATTAGTCAAGAAGACCCTGACGTTCAAAGTCAGTATTAGTGGTGCCCAGCAGTGACAGCAACTACAGAGGGATCTTTCTGCAGATGATTTGTGGTGGGATTTGATGTTGTCCTGCTAATGCATCCTCCAAAATGGACTTATCAGCCCCCAAAATCAGAGAGTCTTTATTCTTTTAAAATGCATTTTCAGTTGAATCTAGCTAATGTGAGTACTGTTGTTTCTAAATAAGAATTCAGACTAGTGCATTGTTTCTCTGGATTGTCCTGCTAACTCTACTTTCAGCTTCTTGAGTTGAATCATTAACTTATTTGCCCTCAATCTTTCTTAATTTCTGATACTTGGTTTCAAAGCTATAAAATTCCCTTCAAGCTATGCTTTAGCTGCTCTCTGACATGGAATGCCTTTTGTTGTCATCAGCTCTCAATATTTTATTATTTCTCTTTTGATAAGCTTTGTAGTTCAATCATTATTTCATACTTTTTTATTTTGAATATTCACAAACATGTTTTTCAAGCTATCCATTTTATATGATTTTTATAAACATTTAAACTTATTACATTGTGGTGAGTGAATATAGTTCATATGATGTTAATTCTTTGGAATTTACTGAAATTTCCTTTGTGACATAGGTCATGGTCAATGTTTAAGAATGTTCTTTATGTGATCAAAAAATATATGTCTATTCTGTTTTAATATCAGTGGTTTCCAAATGGAGTTCAGGTGACAAGCACTATCAGACTCTGAGTCACTGTTTAAAAATAGAGTGCCGTAGACCTCACCCTAAAATACAACATCTAAATTTCTGAGGTGAGACTCTTGAATCTGTGTGTTAACCAGCAATTTCAGGTAACTCAAATGGTAATGGTAATTTTAGAAAATGCTCTCTTTTGCTCCTACCCCTCTATACTATCTCAATTCAGACAGAAACAGAGACACAATTATAGAATTCAGACAAATGGAATCCTACAGGTTTTTGTTTTGTTGTGTTTTGGGGGGGGAACTGGTTTTTTGTTGTTGTTGTTGTTGTTGTTTTTTAGAAAATTAAAAGAGTGATACTAATCAATAAGAGTACATAGATTTCAAGTAAATATCTCTATAGCCTTTAAACTGTTGATTCCACTCAGTCATGCATTTTTTGGTTGTTTCCCATGTGTGCCCTGACCAAGGATTGAACCCACACACTTATTGTTTTGGGAAAACACTCCTATCTGACTGAGCTAACCAGCCAGGGCCTTATCCTCATCTATCAGTGCTGTCTCCCTTATTCTAAACAACCAGCACCTAGAGTGAAAAATGTCAGTTCAGCACCTTGCTCCACTGGATGTACTTTAAATGTCTTAAGACCATTCCTTAGGGCCTTTCTACTTTCTGGTCTATTTGCCCACATCCTCCCATAACCAGCTCCTCTCAATCAAGTCCCCACATCAATATCACCCCAAAGAAGACTTTCAGACCTACCACCCACCAACAGCCATTTCTCTATTGTGTCATCCTATTATGTTATCTTGACTTCATACTGAAGGGGCACAGAATATGCCACCCCAAAATATTCCCCTTTGACATAAATATTATTTTGAGTTGATTATTTTGAAGAAACAAAACACAGGATACACAGTGAAAACTGAGCAGAGGTTACTGTTTGTAAGGGACATTTACATTTACAAGGCAAACATCCATCTGTAAGTGTCTCCCTCTCAGTACCAGGAAGGAAAGGGTGCCACTAAACCACAGGAAATCTGCAGTAGAGAAGGCTTGTACTTAAATCTACATAACATTACCCTTGTTTACTAGGTTTTTTAAAATGATATCCCTTAACTGGCTCCCTCACCTCACAACATCTTTTGTCTTTAAAGATAGTATTTAACGTGGTGGCTTGGGCCATTTTAAGGAGCACTAAGTTTTCCTGGGCCTCTCTCATTTATACAAGAGGTCTACACATTGTTAAACTTGTGTTTGTTTGTCTCGTTAATCAATTTTTATTAAGGAGGGTTTTAGCAACAGAACCTAGACAGATGAGGGAAAATTATTTTTCTCCCCCTACATTACCATCAGAAATTTTCTCATTTATGTGTGAATTTGTTTACAGTCTGTCTTCACACCACTTTTTCCATCTGAACTTTTATTTTGTATATTTGTTTGTTGTCTCTCTTCCCATCTCTCAGATTTAAGTTTTGAAAGCAGAGACCTTGATTATCTTCCCCTGATGTTTCCCCCACATACACAAGTGTTTTGTTTGCTGTCTCTCTTTCTGTCTCTGAGATTTAAGCTTTGAAAGCAGAGACCTTGATTATCTTCCCCTGATGTTTTCCTCCCACACACACAAGTGTCTAGCACAGAGTAGCTCTCAAAAATGATTAGTAGAACAAAGAAAATGGCTGATTGAATGAGAACTCCAGGGTCTGAGCAGCCCCTACTCTCCTAGCCCACACTTTCTTTATCTTTTCTGTTTCCTTTTTGGGTTGGTTCTTTTCTATTATAAATGGATTCTGCTAAGGAGCCAGGAAAGTGACAAGATGGTCACAGAAAGTTGTAAGGATGCATCCTTATGACTCCTGCTCTAGGAGAGAAAAGAGTGAACCTATCTCTTATCTTTACTAACAATCCCAAAGAAGGACTCTAAGTGACCAAGGTTGATCCCATGCCTACACTTGGCCAATTAAGTGGCCAAAGGATGAGCAATATAGACAAGCATAGGTGATATGACTCAACATCTCAGCATGCCATAACAATGTGATGACACAGTACCAAGATGACACTGAGTGACAGGAAGAGAGTTCTCCTTAAAGACACAGAGCTGTTATCTCCTGTAGAAGGTGGAAAAAAATACCAGGCAAACTAAATATAATAAGTTTTTTAAATACATTTTTATCCTATTCTCCAACACACTGCTCTCTTTTGAAATTCTGAGTTATTAATGAAAGTGTCAAACTGTACTGACCTCAGGGTTTATTGTTAATCTTCTAGTGATTCCATCTGCCTAGTTTCAAAGAGTGATGATGTGTTTATCTCTCCCTCTTTAAAGGATTAATAGAAAGGTTAATAAATATTTGCAAAGTTGTTCATGTTCTCTCTAAAAGAAAAAGTGAATCACAAGTCAATATAATGTAGGATATCACACAAAAATAAAAGTGAAATTTAGAATTTTTAAAAATTATTTAAATTTTCAAGGTTAAAATCATTTTCTTAAAATGATATTTAAAGTTTTAAGTAGTTTTAGCCCTCTCCAGATAGCTCAATTGGTTAGAACATTGTCAGTATACACCAAGGTTGTGGGTTCCATGCCTCCCAGTCCCCCAAACTGTCAGTACAACAACAAATCTCTCTCTCTAAAATCAATTTTAAAAATATCTGAAGAAGTAGTTTAGATAAAGGTAACTTTAAGTATGCAAATTAAGTGCCTGCATTATTTGAGTAGCATTATTTATTCTATTTCCAACAATTGAAATTCCATGTTTAATTCCAGGCTGAAGGTAAACTGCACTGCTGTTATATCAGAAAAGCAAGTGAAAACTAGAAGAAAAAGTACAAATAACATAGGCCAGGAAAAATACTTTTAAGGAGTATTACCTACACTGCCCAACTCTGATCTTCACTTTGTAGGTACATCCAAAGACATTAATCAAATGTTGGCCTCAAAACAATTTCCTAATTAAAAAGGGATTAAGAATACATTATAATAAATTTAAAGCACTCAAAATTACTTACTATTTTCACATCATTATGAATTTGTACATACTGATGTTATAAATTTCTTCCCTAGTCACACTGACCTGCTTCATACATCTGCCTTCTTTTCCTTTTGGTTAAATCCCTATGTCCATAAAATGCACAATAATTCAACTTCATTGTTTTTGTAGCTGATTTACAGATGGAAAGATTTTCAGGCTCTGATTTTTTCTGAGAGCTCTCCAACTGCAGAAGTTTTCCATAGGCAGAAACCACAAAACAAAAAGAACTTTATTAAATTCCACTTCTGCTGAGCTCTAGGGCATATCTTCTCCACCTGATGGCAACATCCACCCTCTACCTACACAAGGCAGCAGGCCAAAGATGGGTGACGCTTAGACCAGCTTTCCAGGTGGAAAATGCTCCCTAAGGAGACTCTATCACTCCCTACCTACCTCTCTGACACCAGCCCAGACCCACAAATGTATTCTGTCTCCTTACCCAGGTGAGCATCACTGTCCAAAAGACCTACTTCCTCCTCTCCTCACTCAGCCTCCAACCCCAAATCCTGTCTGCCCAGTTGGCCTATTTAACTTTCCACATCCATTTCATTCTAAAACTTGGGTTCTGGAGGTTTAGTTTATATTTTACATCCCCAAACAGAATTTTCTTTCAACAGGAGAAGAAAATTTTAAGAGCCTCTATTTTGATGCATGAAAAGTTGATAAATGAAAACAACTCACTTTTTTTTCTAATTCTTTACATTTTAACTCCAAAGACTGGAAAAGTGAGGAGACATGGATCTCCTCCAGTACATGGGTCTTTTTTAAAGCTGAGAACTAGTCACAGCTGAATGTTTCACTGAAATCGCTGCAATAGAACACCCCACCCCACCCGCACTCTGATTTGCTAATAACCAACAAATGTCAAACAAAAGGGACATTTGCTTTTTCCCAAAAATATATTCTCTAATTGGAAAAATAAAATCTGAATCTATCCTTGATAAGGAAAGTAAAGGTAGAATGTTTCAATAGGACAGCAAAGTTACATATTTAAAAAATATATATTCTGGTCACCAATCTGGAGATTAAAGTTTTACTGCACAAGCCAGTAATGAAAAGAAGGAAGAAAAAGAACCCTGATAAACAAAGCTACCATATTTCTCTATGTATAAGACGCACCCTTTTAAAAAAAATTTGGGGAACTAAAAACTGGGTGTGTCTTATACAGTGGTTGTGGCATTTCAAATGCAACATAGATGGAACTGAGGATGAGGCAATATATGAAGACAGTGATTCCTCATCAAGACATAGATGAGGACAAGCTAATGGATGGGCGTTTTGACAGTGATGAGGAGTTGTACGAATTTTATGATGAATAAAATTTGAGTTCAGTAACTTTATGTAATACATTTTTTTTTTCAAATTTCAGGCCCCAAAATTAAGATGCGTCCTATAAATAGGAGCGTCGTATACATGGGGAAATACGATATTTTGTGCCAGATCGTTTTAAGAGTAAGAGTTTTGTGGATGACTTATTTAAATTGCTATTACACTGCAAAGGTGTTTATGTACGTCAAATATGCCTATCGGAGGAAGTCAGCAGGTAGCTTCAGGCTCCTGAGGGAAAAAACAAAGTTCGTTACCAATTGTCTGCCTACCGCGGAGAAGTTGTCGAACCCCAGGGGCCTAGAAAGGTCATTCAAGCCTCAGGTGGACTCTACTGTTTCTCCATTTTCCCGTCCTTGCGCTTTTCTTTCTTTAAAAACTTCTCATTTGGCATTGCATTTGAAGAGGTTCAAGAGGTCACTTCCCCTCCCACTCTCCAGCTCCTGGCCCTGCGGAGCAGCTGTGTCTGGACCCCCTCCTGGACGCCCTCCGAGTCGCGGTGAACCGCGGCGCCACCTGAAGTCTCGCGCCCGGCGGCCGCTGCGGGGGTCAGTTTTGCCTTCGGAGAGGCCAGCCTGCCCTTCTTAGTCCGCCCTGCGCCCCTTCCCGACTCCAGGAGAGGCCCGCGTGGATCTCAAGGCGAAAAGCGGCTCTCTACTGCCTGCCTTTCTAAGCCGTGTTTGAAAACAGGTCCTAGCGGGACTGGAACCTCACCAAGGATTACACAGGGAAGACTTCGAAGGCACTACTCTTTCGGCTTTCCATCCCCAGCTTCTTAATGTGTCGCCCTCTGTGCCCCACTTCCGTTTCACATCTACCCGCCCTGGGCACCCTTCCACTCTGAGGGAGCAGTTGCGCACCACCGCCCAAAGCACCCATCACCCCTAAACAATTTGGCCCGCATTGAGCCATCGTGATGACGCTGTTAAAGCACAGAAACGTAGCGCTAAACGACGCCCGACGCGAGTCCCCAGGCCAGTTCTGCGCGAGCTAGGCCGGCCTCAGCGCCAGAAGGGCCCAGAAGCGCCCCGCGGCCAGTGCCTCCTGCTGCGCGTTCCTGCAGCTCGCACCTGCTTCCCCGCTGCAGCTCCGGGCTCCGGCCTCAGGCCGGGGGTCCTACCTGAGACTGTTCATACTTTGTCCCAACTCTGTTTATAATTCTTAATTCTTAATTGAATCTTAAAACTAAAACAAAGCCCAGGAATTGGGCAGAGGCTAGAACACTCGCAAGGGACTCAATTATCCCTAGGCCCTTGGGGCCACAACTGGAAGTCACCCCAAAGAAAGTAGGTCGACGGTCAGAGGAATCTGCCTGGTCAATGTCACCACCGACGTATCCTGCGCACCTTGCACGTGCTGCTAGCTGTTCTGCGTGCTTAGCGCATATTAATTCGTTTAATCCTGCCTGCCGCTTTACGGAACAGCTATTATCATCCCAATTATAAGAAGGATATTAAAATCCAGAAAAATAAAGTAACTTGTTCACAGTCATGTAACTAGTAAGTGCAAAGTGTTTTGGAGCGGGAAACTACAAAGAAAAAAATTAAATGGACAAAAAAACATTTGTGACCGTAGTATTTCAAATCGCAGATTACATGTCAGAATCAGAGCTGCCCGAGGAGTGTGGGGCAGAGAGGTGGTGTCTGGCGCTGGCCCTTTGTATCCTGGAGAACTGGAGGCTGGAGACACACACCCGCAGCCCGGGGCTCCTGGGGCGCTTTGGTTTGGGTGGACCGTGGAGCGGCGTCTTTGCCTGCCTGTTCGCCTTCCGCAAGACGGTCCAGAGCCTGTACTTGTTGCAGACGGGAAATGGGCTGGTAAGGAGGCAATTTTTGTCTGAAACAAACGCTGGTGGCTGCTTTGCTTGCGGCCCACGTCCGCGAGGAACTCACCAGGCTGCCACTAATGCAGCAGCACGGGGGTAAGTTTTTTCTGGCTCGCTTTCCTGCTTTCCCGCTGATCTTTCAAGGCCGACAAACTCCTCGAGTAAAGAACAGCTGTCTGTGGCTCGACCCCCAGTGATCTAGCCCAGGTTCCACACAGCTCGGCCACCTGTGCCTGGCATTATTATGCAGGTGCTTCCCTGAGGCATACTTTGCTCGGGACAAGTGACGTTCTACTCTGCCAAGAGAACTCCTCTCCCAGCGTTCAACTAACACACACACACACACACACACACACACACTGCCGCGCCCTGGTCACGGTCGGTGCCCTGCATGAGCCCAGGGTACTGACCTACCGCTCTGAGGGCGAGCGTCCAGGCCCCGGTGATGCCAGATAGTCGGATCCTTCCAACCACTGCGAACTTCACCAAAGGAAACATACCCCCACACCGCGAGAATTCATGCTTCGTGGTGGTGCCATGCGGCCCCGCCCACAGCACAAACACGTGGGAGAGACCCCAGCCCAGCAGAGGTAGGTTTAAACTTATACACAATGGATACATCTTTTCCTTTTTAGGACAAAACCAACGTGCATATCAGAGACTGCTCAGGGAAAGAAAGATCCCAGTAAGCGTGAAACTTACAGAGTATCCTAAAACAAACAGTTGTTTTTGTTCAACTGGAAAAAAAACCAAACAGGATAAATATGTATAAGGCAATAAATGTTAGTGCTCTTTTTATAATTTTATTTCATCTTTTCAGTCACCATGGGAAGGGGCTTGTTATTATTTTTATTATTTTCATTTTACAAAAAAAAAAAAATAGTGAAGCTCGAAGACTTACCTAAGGTCACCAGAAGCAAGTGTGTTGTCAAACAAAATCAATGGAGGGCTGCCTATGATCACTGCATGGCTATTCATCTAGCCAGGATTGCATTAAAGACCATGGAAATGCTAATAACTACCATAACATGTATTGTTTTTGGGGGGGTGCAGAAAAATCTGACAAATCAATAAAATAATATTTGTACAGAGTCCTGGTGTGATCTGGTAGTTGAAGGTGTGGGCCAACCAAGTGCCTCTTGATCCACTGTTCCACCCAGGACCCCCTCACTTCTCTAGCCTAGTCCAAAATCCTCCCACAGTTACTTTGAAACAATACAAAAAGTTCTTTCCTGGCTGGCAACTGCCTGGGTAAAAAAATTAGAAACTATTCTATGGTCCACAGGGATAAACACACACACACACACACACACACACACACACACACATGTATAAATCTATTCAAAGGACACGAATGATCTTGTAACAGAATGTCATGTGCATGCAATGATCTGGTGTGCATGTATGAAGGCAGTGTGGCATCAGTTGGCGTTTGAGAGGGACATCCCTTTCACAGCTCACTGCTAAAGCACACACCTCTGGCCCCAGTGAGGGTGGGGGGGGGACAAAGCCAGAAAAAAGCCAAGAAACTGGGCTAGAAGTCACTTGGGGTGAGGAGGCAGCAGGATGGAGAATTCTGTTTGTAAAACATACATCCACAATAATGTTCCAGCCCAGCTTTGAACTTCCCCAAGAAAGTGTGCTTGTCTGCACCAAATGTAATTTTAGGTATGAGAGAGCTAGAACTGGAGGGCATGGGGAGGAGTAACAAGGTTCACTTTTAGAACATGATGTCTGGTTTTGCCCTAAAATATTTCAGCAAAAGAAGTAAAAATCAAAAAGAGATAAATGAAGCAAGTATGGTAAAACCTTGATGATTGTTAAATTTAGGTGATGGGTCTATGAGGGAGGACTTATTGTACACCCTGTCCACTTATGTATACTGTGAAATTTTTCATAATTAAAAATATTTTAAACAGTAAAATCTCAGCATTGTCACTTAAAATGGGTGTGTTTTATTGTGTGTAAATTATAACTAAGTCGTTAATTTTTAATTTTTTTCCCTACGTAAAAGTCAATTGTGATGGAGAATACCTTATTGTCTCATAAAAGATAAAGTCCAGTTCCTTCTCACACCACGACACAGAAGATGACCAGTAGGTGAAATCTTTGCCTCAAGTTTTAAATCTTGTGCCTCTGGCTTTCTTGAATCCTTCGCCTAACTGCCCTGTAATCTCTCCTCCACTTTATATCCACCAGCCCCGAAAGGAGCCTTTAAAGCCTTTTATCTTGCAGACTTTAAAAGGTCAAGTTTGGGCAGCTGCCTACAGTTTAGGGAGCTTTTCTGAAGTTCAGGAGAATGAGAAATAATAAAGCAAAAAGTTGTCTTCCTGTCACTGTAGACCCAGAAAACAAGTATGGTTTTGGAGCCACTTCACGATGAGACCATCGAGTTCCAGAAAGGCAACAGCTTCTCCAGGACACTTCGCTCCGCTCCAGAAGCAGCCGTAACCATCCTCTCCTGGTGCTCATGGTCTATATAGTTTTCGACTAGGACCCAAGGATGGCTCCACGTGTAACCCTGACGCTTGATTCGGGAACCACAACACTTGAATTGAATCCTGAATTTCTTCAGTAAGTTTGAATTTCTTCAAACATTCCTAAGCAATGTTTGCAAGGGATAGAGCTCATTTCAATAGAGACGAATTTCCTTTATGTTTTAATGAAGTAGGAGGCGCAGAAAAGCAGACTATGTCCTAGGTGGCCAACAGAGTACGAGTTATTTAAAGAAATCTGTCCACCTGAGGACCAAACACTGGCCCGCCCAAGGACAGACCTGGGGCCTGCGCCGTGGGCGTGGAGAGCTTTAGACAGTTGAAGGGGAGCTGCGGCGAGGGATCCGCGTGGGTCAGCCTCGCGGACTGCGATTCCCGAGAGCCTGGCGCCACTCAGCGGAAACGAGAAGAACTCTCGCTCCTTTCGCGCGAGCGCCCAAGGGAAAGGGGAGGCACAGCCCGCAAAAAAGAAAAGTCCCGGGGCTCTGGTGTAGACGGGAAATGCCGCCCACTTGAACCACCGCAAAAAAAAAAAAAAAAAAAAATTGTGCCCGGCCTTCTCAGAGAGTTCACCTCTCTCCATCAATCAAGACACCATGACCAGGCTCCAAAAGCACGCGTCCATCAGGCCGAGTCTCCCCTTCCCCCCCCCCCATATGAAAACCACTTTCTCCCAAAATGCACGAAGAAGCATTTGGTGTGGACGTTCAACAAAAAGCCGGGGGCATGCGTTTGGCTTTGCGTGATAGCAGGCACCGGAAGAGTCAAAGTAGAGGGAGAGGAGGGCTGCGTAAATCATTCAGAGGGATTTTTGGCCCAAGTCCCTGTTTCCGAAAGGTTGCGGGATGGCTTTGACGTTGATTATATAGCTGTTCTCTTTTCATGTGCGCGCCCTCCCCACCGCAGCCCGTCTGGTGTTCGAGGATTGTGTTTGAAAGGGAGGAAGCATTCTTGAAGTGGTGGGTGATGGATTGTCTAAACCCTTCTGGGACATTTTGGGCAGTGGTTTTCGAGGCAGCTAATCAATAAGACTCCCCTGGAGAGAGGGAGAGAGAGGGAGGGCAGCAGGATAACAAACAGTCCCACCTCTCAGTCTCGGTGGCCTCAGGCCTGGAAAGAAATCTTTGTGTGTGTGTGGGGGGGGGGGGTAAGAACAGAGGGAGTGACCCCTGGGCAGGTGGAGACTTCGCCTTTCCTGGAACCCAGCCTTTGGCTGCACCGCGTGGGTGACACAGAGCATTTATTTGGGAAGTAAATGGGGACAGCATAAAGTATGCTGGGCTCCCAACACCAAGGTGTCAGGAGAGCGGGGGCGCGGGGTGGGGAGTGGAGGTGCCAAAGGCAACTTCAGGCCACCTTGCTCCCCAAGGTGTTCAACTTTCCCCCCCTTTAGATTCCTACTCCCGCTCCTTAACCACGCTCTCTTCATGTGGTTTCCCGAGTTACAGATTTCTTTTCGAAGCCCCAGTCAAAAACCTGTCCACCTCTCCCAAATTAGAGGAGGAAGATGAGGAGGAGGGTGGAGGCATAAGGATGATCCAGTTTAAGCTATCCAGACAATCCGTGAGCTCAGAACCCCAGGGATCAAGACGTGGACACAGCCTCTGACTCTGCTAAGCTCTATTCCTTCTCGAGGAGAACCAGCTTTCAAAGACGGCCCACTCGGGTTCTTTCGGACCCAAACATGGATACCTCTGGGCCAGTCCCCCCAGGAGGAGGCTGCCCTGGGGTTGGAGCCCCCTAATTCGGAACCAGGCGGTAGCTTGGTAAGACGGCAAGGCCAGCCTGGGAAGACAGCTTTGAGGCCTCATCAAGGACGCGGAGCCATCACTCCCCCCTTCCCCCGTCCCCACAGCCTGGAAAGCCGCGGCGTCCGGTGCTGTCCTGGCCTCCTCTAATGTCCCGGCCCAGGTGCCGCAAGTCACCAATCGCCTCCCCCACGCGCCGGCCCCGTGAGCCTTTCGCCTTGTAAGGTTGCAGGGGATTACACCAAGGGGCTGTCTTCCTTCCTCCCGCGACCGATGGTCAGACCGCAACCCAGAACGAGGACCAACTGCCAGCCTGCGGATGGGAGCGAGCCGGGGAGAAATGGGGGTTGGGTAGGAGGAAAGGCTCCCGAATGGTAGCTCCTCCAAGGCGGCGTCTGGGCGCCCCCAGGTCCCGAGTCGGGCTCCGGGCGCCAAGCACGTTTTATTTATCCCCACAGAGGATGCTGGAGGACAAAAGAAATATTTGGACGTCAGAGCTGATTTATATTTTTGGAAGAGCTACGTTTCCTTTTCCAAAGAGAAGCGAGCGCGCTCCATATCCTGAGCTCAGCGGGGAGGACTGGAGGGGGGTTTTGATGCTCCAGGAAGTTCATCTATCGCTGTGCGACGCACAGGGCCCGGAGCCCGGTGGAGTTCGCTGCCCTAGGAGATATTTATTTATTTGGGGGGAGGGGAGGGCCGGGGAAGAGGAGAACAGCCAGACACCAGAAGAAAATTCGACCCAGGCTGAATCGGGACTTCTAGGGAGCCTCCCTGCCCGTGAACCCGAAGCAGGCAGACCTCTCCTCCCCATACGCGGGCGTCCTCCGCGTGGACTTGCGACCTGCGGACGCGCGTGGCTGGTGTATTACGCAGCCCTAGGCGCTCACTCTCGTTCAGTGCCCGCGGCTAACCGCTCCAGGTCCCGCACCCTCCCGGATTGAGCCCAGCCCCTTCGCCAGCCTTGCCCTGCGTCTAGGCCGGGCCCAGCCACCTTCCTCCGGCGGAGGCAGGCGGAGACGGTGGGCACGAGGCTTCCTATGAAGCCAAGAAGTGGGGTCGCAGAGGTGGGGTCGGGGGAGGGACAGGGAAAGAAATGCTGAGTTCAAGGTAACCTAAGGCCCACTCGAAAAACCTGGCTCCACCGGTTTCTTTCTCAACAGCGGCGAGTTTCCTTCCAGCAGCACAAGAGGACCCAAAATTAACGTGCCGGGAGGGCACCAGCACCCACATTTGCTTCCGCCTTTTTTCTCCCGAGACTGAGAATGTGTAGTACAGACTTTTCCAGTTTTCCTTGGCCACGGGGAGCCCACTGGTTCCTGCCCTCACGGGAGATGTACAGACGTCTATTCCACTATTCCAGCACGGTGTCATTTCTCTCCTTCCCGCGGCATCAGAGCTGCCTTTGAAAAGGAAGAATGCCCGTCCCTGCCCTAGAAACCTTCTTCTCAAGCTTCTGGCTCCCCTCAAGTAAATGCAGCAGATTGTAGGCGATGCCTAAGGTAGGTGCCCCGTCTGGTCCCTCCTGGGTCAGCTGTCAGAGCACCACAAAGTTGTGTCTCTCCACCAAAGGGAACAAAATCTGGGAAGTGCGGAGAAAGGGAAGAGAAGTGGCTTTCCCATGGGGCCCTGGTAATTGGACCCTTTTACCTCCTCCTCAAACTCCTCAGACCTGACCAAGTGTGTGATCAACTCATGCCCACTCCACCTAGGCCCAGGAGATCTGGAGCTATCCGTGGACCTTTCAGGCTATAAAAAGAGCCCTGCCCGGGACACAGGCTTTTGGAGAGCGGAAGACTCTACCCAAATAAACATTTGGAACTGGGTGGCTGATGTTCAAACCCGGAGGTCTGCGAGGTTCCGGACCGAGGAAAGAGAACAGACGCAGAGAAGGATGCAGAAATTCACTGTTGCTCCTTCTCGCCAAGTTCCTCTCTGCCGCCCCAGCCTCGTTCTACCTGGCCTCCTGGCCAGATTTTTATTTATTTATTTATTTATTTTTTATCGTAAACTAAAGTTTCTAGAGGAGACTCTGAGGCACTCAGGCTCGTGGTCCTCGGTGATTTCCTCAAACAAACTGACACCCCCTAGACCTCAGCACGGAGTCCCACGGTATCCCATGTAGAAAGTTCTCTCAGGAGCTGGAGAACCCTCCACATACATTTATTTTGTATCAAAATACAGGATGAATAAAATGGTTTCAAACTGAACTAGTAAGAAGCTTTGCTCCAGCCGAGCTAGTGGAAGGAAGGGAGGAGCAAGAAGATGGAGCAGTACCCCGAGGAGGAGGCGAGGTCTTAAATGAAGTAAACCGCGTTGGCGCGGATGCGTCTCCGGTGGATTACTGGTTTAGTCTAAGCCCTTTCATAGAAAACCCACGAAGCAGAGGAAGCATGCTAAGAACACGACATGTAAACCGCAATAATGAAGAGATTTCCTAGAATAAGATGCCGTTTGCAGAACAAAATCAGAGAAAGGCAAGCTTCTCTAAGCTAACACTCCTCTACGCTAAAGCAGGGGCAGGGCTTTGGGGTCTGGGTCTGGCAGGGAACCTCCGACCCAGACAGGGACTGTCACTAAAAGGGGGAAGAGCACTGGCTTGGATAGGAGACCAGCTGCACCAAGGCTGTGCATTTCCGGTTAACCAAGGAGCGCTTGGGCTGCTCTCTATATTCATTTTAACGAGCCATATCTTTCTTTCCCCGTAAGAAAAATAAATCAAGATCTTTGTCGTTTGTAAAGCAGTGACAGTCTGGAAGAAGTCTCCACCAAAAGATGGGACTCTGAGAGGAGAAGTGTCCTAAGCAAGGATGCTTTTTGTCTCTTGTTTCAGAGACAATCACAACTTCCCTTTTAAACAATCTGCTAAACAGAAATTTGGATATCTTTGCCAGGGATAAAGAATTTGACATAATTCTTTACAGTACACATTCTTACCCAGGAGGTGTGTATAAATCGGTAATCAAAACAAAATTCAGAGAGGTTTTGCAGCGATGGAGTGGAAGCGGAAAGAGAGTGGGGCTCCCGGCCTGTGCTACAGATTAGCTTTGTCACTTGCTCAGGTGTGACTTTCAAAGAGTCATCTGGTTTCACTATACTTCAGTTTCCTTACCTCTTAAGGGGGGGAGGCAGCAACACGTGACATGATGTAAGCTGAAAGGTTTGTACCTGTGAAGTCTAAAAGGTACAAATGCAGAAACTAAGTCCTTGTAGACCAGAAGGTTTCTGCCAGGGGCACAGTTTCCATAGGCAGAAGTGTGGCCTCCAAGACAAAGTTTTCGCAAAGAGCCCTTCTTGCTCAGAAAGTCACCAACCTTTTTAGCTTTCTGGAGTACAGGGCAATAGTAAGACCCCTAAAAAGAGAGAAAAGTTCCAAGTCAGCTGATCTGCTCCTGGCTGGGGCTCATACTGTCTCCCACGTCCACTGCCCTTCCAGGACTTGTCTAGCCTCCTGTAACATTCATCAAACTATAAGTGATATTTCTCGCAAGTTTAGAGAATTTATATAACATGGATATCCTGCCACTTGGATGGAGACAGGGACCTTTTAAAATCCCTGATAAATCAACCAGCTGAATTGGTAGAAACTAACAATTTGTAGACTATGGTTAAAAAAGAAGAAGAAGAGTATCTGTGGACACCCTAATATTCCAGGAAAAAGGAAGTATTCTGGAGGTAGGCACCAAAGTTTCTATCATATTCTCAAAAAGATTCATGACCCCTAAACTGTAACTACTAGTACACAGGGTTATTTCTAGCCCTGCCTGGGTTTTAGGGATTGCTGCTGCTTAGTCTCTGAGTTCTAAAACCTTTTAGGACCTTAAATCCAATGTATTGTACATAGAATCCCCCCAGGTGCAGAAAATCAGAGAGGGTCTAGTGACAGTGACATTCATTTGCTGAATTTTCTCTAAATTCATTACCCACCACCCTCATCTAAAAATGAAATAATTGCTTGCTTGCTTTCTATGCTTCTTAGCTGGGTCAGTGCTTCACCAACACACACACACACACACACACACACACAGAGCTCCTTTTAGATACTATCAGTCCTCATTCACTTCCTATTTTATTTATTTTTCAGACAATTAAAGCATTGATTTAATGAACATACTGTACTTTTATTTTTAGTTATTTATATTTAAATTATTTCATACAAAATGACAAAAAGGGGATAAGAGAAAATACAATAAAATAAATAGGCATCCACCTCTTTAAAAAAAAAGCTCACCAGTCACTCAGAAAGAAATTCTTAAAAGTGGAAACTACTGCAAACCCCCTACCCCAACTCAATCAAAACATCCCATCCGGAAAGAACGACTTGTTTCTTTTTTCTGTTGGAAATGGGAGGTAAACTGAGTTCATTTTGTCCGTGTTTTCTTAGCTGACTCTCAGCTACAATCAAGCCATTTTCGGACACATTCCCATGTAGGTACCAGGGGTGCTCTGGAGGAAGCTGTCGACGCCTGTTCAACTAATTTAGGTTTTCTTTGTCTAATTACTGTGGAGCTTAGGGAAAAGGAGCCCGGCTCAAGGCAGTAAACTGACACTCAGTCTCTGTGTGTGGTATCCAGGCAGGGTTTGATGGAAAAAGCCTGCTTCCACTCAACTTCAGGTCACTGTCTGGGGCCAGACCCAGCCCACCCCCCAGCCTTCCCCTCGCACCCTTCCCATTCCTCTGCGTCTGCAGTGCCACCAGCACACTCAACCAGGAGCAGGCCTCCAGGCACTCCAGGGGCACAGATAGCTAATGCCAGCTGCAAGAGGCCTGACTTGGTTCTGTTCCACCCAAGGCTCTTTGCTGCCTACCTTTCGCAGGATCTCAGAACAGTTTCCCCTTCTTGCCTCCTCCTCCAACATCTCCCAGATTTCCAAGCACCCATGTTTGCACCTTGGTCCTTTAGAGTAGACACAGAGATGAGTCTCTTATTCCCATTTGGTCTTCTAGTCAGCAGCACCTCCCCTCTGGGCCCCCCCCCCCATCAGGTCCTGTGTGGCCCTGCCAGCTCTCAGGCCTCCAGCCCTCCACCTCCCACTTCCAGCCTCTGTTCCTGGTCAGACTACATTTCCTTGCATGTGCAATCCAATAACTAACTGTCCAGTCTCACTAGAAATAATCCCTCCCCAGGGCACACTTCACTCCCAGCCAGACTGTTACTCAGAGAGGAATAGCTACACTGGGCTGGAGTACTCTCCCACAAAAGGTAGCTTCCCAATGGCACAATTTTGTTTTTGGTGGGCAACATTGAGACTGAGAATGTAAGTCGAGTAACAATCATACATCCTTTTAGGACTGAGTATCAAACAGCTTTCTCATTTATCTCACTCAACACGGCCTTTTATTTCTTTCTTTTTTTCTTTTTACAAAACGTTGAGTGGAAAAAATATGCAAAATTAATCCTATTCAACCAGATTTCCAGAGTCTCTAAAACTTGGTTTAGCGTTCACTCTCTAAACCCCTCTTCTGAAAGTTCAGCAAAAGCCCATGATCGCCCCAGGCCATAATCCTGGGGCGCTGGGGGCCCAGGGTTCTCGCCCTTTGCTAACAATTGTCGTGGAGCCTGCAGGCTCTGTCAGAAAAAGAGAGAGAATTGGCAAGTTACCTTTGGGTATCTGGCACCCTGGCGTACTGAGGGCTGCAATGTCTAAATGATGTTGACAGATGGTGTCAGTGCGGGCACCCGGGGGAAGGCAGCTAAGGAAGCTCCCAGCGGCGGCGGCGGCACCAGCGGCAGCACCACTCGGCCCAGGAGGGTCGAGGAGGAGGAGAAGGAGAGCCGAAGGGGTGAGGGAAAGGGGTGGGGGTGGAGGAGGACAGGGAGCAGGAGGCTTTGAGAGGGAGGCATTTAGGGGGGGGGGGGAAGAAGGAGGTAGAGGAGGGGTAAGTCCACTCAACGGGGGTCGGCTGATGTCTGGAATAAGAGGTAGGAGTGCTGTAAGGCTTAGTCAGTCAGTGATCTCTTTCTTTTAGAGAGGGTGGGTGAGGGGGAAGGGAAGAGGCCAAGAGAGGAATTAAAAGACAGAGTGGGACCCTGAAGAACAAGAAAGGAGATAAAAGACGGACCCTGCAGCCAGGTTGGGAAAGGGGGGGAGGTAGAGCTCCGAGGCGGAGCGTGCCCTCCTCGAGGCGGCGGCGCAAGGAGGGGACAGGGCGGGGTAGGGGTGGAGGGAGGGAGAGAGGGCGGCCGGGTGGAGCAGCGGGAGGGAGGAAGTCTGAGAGACAGAGCGAAGAGCGCTCTTGAAGGAAGACAACGGGCTTGTCCCCGGGGTCCCGGCTGCTTCCCCGCGCCCCGCCGCTTTGGCTCCGCGGCCCGGGGCTGTTGCGCAAGGCAAGGGCTCCAGGCTCAGGGGAGTGATGCGCCGGGCGTTGCCTCCCGCTCGCCGCCGCCGCCGCTGCCAAAAGCCCCAGCTGAGCTGAGGGAGGCGACGCCGAAGCGCTGGCTCGGAGTGGCCACGGCTACAGCCCCAGTGGCGGGCTAGGGCGCTCGCCGGGCTTCTGGGCCAACCCCGTTTCGGCGCCTTCGCTCCCGGCCCCAGACCCGCCCCCGCGGCCCGGCCTCTCTCCTGGGTCCCAGATGACCACCGAAGGCGGGCCACCGCCGCCCCCACCGCGCCCGCCGCCGGCTCTACTCCGCCGCGCGTGCAGCCCGGCCCCCAGCGCGCTCCAGGCCGCCTTGATGAGTCCCCAGTCCGCCGCCGCCACCCTGGAGACCACCTCGTCATCGTCCTCATCGTCCTCATCCTCCACCTCCTCCTCCTCTTCGTCCTCCTCCTCCAACCGGGCCAGCGCCTCATCGACTCCCTGCAAGAGCGCGGGCAGCGGCGGCACGGGCGCCAGCAGTGGGGGCGCCAAGAAGGCGAGCTCCGGACTGCGGCGGCCCGAGAAGCCGCCCTACTCGTACATCGCGCTCATCGTCATGGCCATCCAGAGCTCGCCCAGCAAGCGCCTGACGCTCAGCGAAATCTACCAGTTCCTGCAGGCGCGCTTCCCCTTCTTCCGCGGCGCCTACCAGGGCTGGAAGAACTCCGTGCGCCACAATCTCTCGCTCAACGAGTGCTTCATCAAGCTGCCCAAGGGGCTTGGGCGGCCCGGCAAGGGTCACTACTGGACCATCGACCCCGCCAGCGAGTTCATGTTCGAGGAGGGTTCGTTCCGCCGCCGGCCGCGCGGCTTCAGGCGGAAGTGTCAGGCGCTCAAGCCCATGTACCACCGTGTGGTGAGTGGCTTGGGCTTCGGTGCTTCACTGCTGCCCCAGAGTTTCGACTTCCAGGCACCCCCGTCGGCACCGCTTGGCTGCCACGGGCAGGGTGGTTACGGCGGCCTTGACATGATGCCCGCGGGCTACGACGCTGGCGCAGGAGCCCCGGGCCACGCACACCCACACCACCACCACCACCACCACCACCACCACGTCCCGCATTTGTCGCCCAACCCGGGCTCTACCTACATGGCCAGCTGCCCCGTGCCCGCCGGGCCTGGGGGTGTAGGCACGGCCGGGGGCGGCGGCGGCGGTGGGGACTACGGCCCGGACAACAGCAGCAGCCCTGTGCCTTCGTCTCCTGCCCTGGCGAGCGCCATCGAGTGCCACTCGCCCTACACGAGCCCCGGGGCGCACTGGAGCTCGCCCGGCGCCTCGCCTTACCTCAAGCAGCCTGCCTCACTGACGCCAAGCAGCAATCCTACGGCCTCTGCAGGCCTGCACTCCAGCATGTCTTCCTACTCGCTGGAGCAGAGCTACCTGCACCAGAACGCCCGCGAGGAGCTGTCAGGTAACTCAGCGTGCCCGCTGGTGGCACTGCCTTTAGGCCTACGGGCTCCGTGGCGACTGCAACTTGCAATGGGTCGCCGAAGCCTAGGGGTCTGAAGGCACTGGGAGAAGTTGATGCTGGGGGGGGGGGGGGGCTGGTATCATATTCACGGAGGAGAGAAGATTGGGGTCATATTGCCCTCCCCACACCCTTGGCCCACAGGTGCACCTGCAGAATTTGCATTCTTAGGAGGATGGTGCAAAGTCGCCAGCCTAGGGTCTCAGGGTGTTCCTATGGACTGCAGAGAGAAAGCAATGTAGCCTCAGGGGACGTTGGCCAAGGAGGTATGTCTGCTTCCTTCTGTCTTTTGTAAAGTTTGTTTTGCTGTGTTTTTGCCCCGAAAAAAGTCAGACACGTTCTGTATGCTGAGGGTGTGGGTGGTGAGGGGCTGCAACTAGGCAAGTGTCCAGAGGAGGGGAGGGAAGGAGGGATGGGTGCCGGGATCTCTCACAGGTTGTTGAGTCTCCTGCCTCCCTACAGTAACTCACCTTGATGAAACTGAAGTCTTAGGGCAACAGGACTTGAGGTCCATCCACATTATGCCTCCTTTGAGAAATGCCTGCCCTTTGGACACCACTTGTGTTGCTGGTGTAAATTGTGTTGGTTGAGGATTATAAAAATTTATTAACTTGCCAAATCTTTCAGTTGCAGGGGATGGGCAGTGTAGAGGAGAACTTTGAATGTGTAGCCGGGTTTATCAAGAAAGTGGGGATAAACTCTTATATTAAGTTCCTCTGGGGCACCCACGGCCACAGATTATAATCGGGCTGGTCTCCCAATAGTGCTGTAGTTTACCTTTGTCGTCCCCCCTCCCCATTAGAAAATGGTTCGCAGAATAATGCATACATTATATGTCCCTGAATTGGTGTGCCTCACGAGCATTAGGGGAGAAGGAAAGTCCAGAAATGGGCAAAAGATATCAGTTCCTTGGACGGTGAAATTTCCCAAATAGGTTTTTTAAATACGGGTCCCAGAGGTTAACTAAACAAAGACAGTCTGGGCAGGACCACACCGGAGAGGATTTTAGCCTGACTTAACCCACTGAAAGCAGAGTCTTGTTCAATTTTATGGGAATTTCTACAAGTAACCAATACAGACGACCCTTCTCCCACCCCTCCTTTTTTTTTTTTTTTTTTCTAATCCCGGCGGACTGGCTTTCAATCACCGCCTACCGCAGGCGGAGCCCACTAGTCCTCCCGGCCGCCCACCCGCTGCTCTCCTGGCCTTGCAGGCTGTGCGCTCTCCGCTCTCCTGGCCCTGGTAGGCTCTACTCAGCCTGATCCCAGGTTCTGAGGCTTCGCAGCCGCTGTGAAAGAGTGCCCTAAAAATTGAAAACAAAAATCACGCAGGAAAGAGACTTCTAATCCTTTTTGTGGCCGCCCTCTCTTCACCCCACATACCGGGCGCACGCACAAGTCCCAGAAATGCGGGGATCTGGAAACACTACGCTTTGTCTTGGAGAGAACGTAGCGGGCCGGCCTCAGCGGCGGCCTTCCCCAGGAGCCTCGCACAACCTCAGGGCCGAGTCTGGGAACGCTGAGGAGGCCGTGGCTCGGCCCAAGCCAGAGCGGCACACTCTGTGCCTTCTTCTCTGATACTCTGGCTCCCGTGCCTCTCGACCATCACTCCCTACCCCAGTTCTAGTTGGCATCTCGCAGGCGGGCCGGGCTCGCGGCGCCCGGCGAGACCTGGGTAAGAGTGAGTGTACCGCCTTCCAGGCCCCGGCCTACTGAGAGTCGAGGGCGCAGCGGGGAGGTCAAGCAGAGCTGAGTCTATGAACCAAACTGCGCGAGTGCGCGCGCGGACACACACACACACACACACACACACACACACGGACACACACACACACACACACACACACACGTTGACTCCCCCACTCTCCTAGAAGGCCTCACGCAAGTCCCGCCCTCCCACTTGGCACAGGGCGACCAAGGCCTGTGTGCTCAGAGAGGCCCCGAGTCCTTCCTTAAATTCTGTGAGCCTTCCAAAAAAGAGCTCGGGCCTTGACGGTCTTGCATCGACCGCGGCCCTGCGGCGAGTTATGAGCTTTCGCTCCGAGTCCAGCGGGGACAGCTATTAGGGGATCCACCGCAACGTGCTGTAACTTGCTGGGCGAGCGCACGTGTGTGCAGCACCACAAACACACATCGAGGATGCATGGGCCAGTTGTTGCTTTGTGAGAGCATTGCAGCGCATGTCTGGCAACATTAGGTGTGATTAGGCAAGAACCGTAGGCCGAATCACCCGCTATTTAGCGTTGGGATGCAGCCAGGTCAGGGCCGGCGCGACGCAAGCCGGGCACACGCGCTGCAGGCGACGGGTATGATTTTAACACACTCAAAAACTGAATCAGGTCTGCATCAGTGTACAGCTTACAGTCGCCACACAGCACGGGTGACTAGAAAGACTCAGGCCTAACCCAAACTGGCACGGAGGGAGGCCAGGTTCGGGGAGAAGCCCAGGTGCCAGAGGGCGCTGGACACCCCTGGCGGATTGCGCCCCAGGGTTCGCAGGCGCGGAAAAATCAAAAACGAAGGAAGGAGGCTGATCAGTGCCCGGTGGCCACCTGACTCCGGCTCTTGGCTAAGGAGCGGTCCCAGGGAAGAGAGGTACAGGCCTTCTCTCTCTGTCTTCCCTGCGGGGTTCTCTGCTCTGCCAGACACATCGATGTGCAGAACAGTCTGCAGCTTAGCTCTTATCGAAGAGCGTTCTCTGCTCCCTGGAGTCTTGGCTTTTCTACAGGAAGCATAAGAAGTTCAGGACCTGCGAAGGCGCATGCTTTCTTTCTTGGCCCTTTTATAGCCCTGGGACTTTCTGGCCCCCTCCTTTTAGGCTCAGGAAATATCCCTGCTGTGAGCTGCTACTCTGACCGGGCCAGTTAGTTGGAAAATAAGGTGTGAGGACGACAGTGGTGTTTTGGAGTTTGAGGATTTGGGCTTTGGAAAGAGCCTTGTGCTCAGGAACCTGGAAAAAGAACCTAGGTCAAATGGTTCCGGTGTCCCTGCTCCTCTTGTAATTGAATCACCGGTCTGGACTTCCTGGAATAGCAGAATTAAGATACAAAAGAACCTGATTTAGAGGGAGCCCTATGTTTGTGAGGACATCAACACAAAACATAATTATCCCAGAGTTGTCCTGTGACTTATAGTTTAAAATTTGGATTAACTTCCAGAGCTGGGTTTCCTCTACCAGGTTTATAGCAATAGACCAACCCCCTTTTTTTTCCTGAGTCAAAAATAAGACACCAATTAAATTAAAAATTTAAAAATAATAAGCTCGCCTGACCAGGCGGTGGCACAGTGGATAGAGCATCGGACTGGGATGCCGAGGACCCAGGTTTGAGACACCGAGGTCGCCAGCTTGAGCGCAGGTTCATCTGGTTTGAGCAAAGCTCACCAGCTTGGACCCAAGGTCGCTGGCTCGAGCAAGGGGTCACCCGGTCTGCTGAAGGCCCGCGGTCAAGGCACATATGAGAAAGCAGTCACTGAACTAAGGTGTCGCAACGAAAAACTGATGATTGATGCTTCTCATCTCTCCGTTCCTGTCTGTCTGTCCCTGTCTATCCCTCTCTCTGTCTCTGTAAAATAATAATAATAATAATAATAAGCTCCATCTTCACGTGAACAAACTTGTTCTTGAAAAGAGTTTTTATTTTCTTTTTTTTTCAGTGGGATTGCCTCGATATCAGCACCACTCTACCCCAGTGTGTGACAGAAAAGATTTCGTCCTCAACTTTAACAGCATTTCTTCTTTCCATCCCTCTGCTAGCGGGCCATATTATCACCACCACCATCACCAAAGCGTCTGTCAGGATATTAAGCCCTGTGTGATGTGAATGGAGGGAAAGAGGCTATGCCAAGGCCACTTTCTTAAGGGTTGGGGGGACTGAGGTGGACTCACATAAAGTGCACCCCATAGCAGTAAGTAGCACGTCAGTCACTTAGAATCAGCAGGCCAATGTTGTTGCTCACTGACACTTGTCTACCATTGGTAGAAGGACAAGCCCTGACATGGTAATGCCCTGTGTTCAGGCACCCATGCCAGGGGAAAGTTAACTGAGAACTAACTTCTTAGCAGAGATGGTAAAAAGTTGCCACATGAAAAACAAACATGTTACTCTGGGATCTTCATTGCTTTAAGTAATCAGGGTCTGAAAAACACAGACAAATTTTCTGCATGCTTTTCTTTGTCTAAGAAAACTTGTGTGCTTTTCAAAAAGGCATTGCTAAACTCAAGATTTCAAGAAAGCTGCATCTTGTTGCCTAGCTGAGGAGAGAGTTCTGTTTCTCCAAACACTACATTTGGATACAGGTGACAACATTATTAAGAAAGTATTTAGAAACAATGTGTCTAGTTTAAGGACGTGGTTTTCAGTATTGTGATAATACAACATTTTTTACAAGGTTATTTTCTACCACCATATTTTAAAGATATTTTTATTATCTCATGTATACTCACACTTTGCTTGTATTTTAAAAGGAAGATATATTTGCACTTATGTATACTTTTACAGTTTGCCAAACTATTTTGATGTAAAAAATTTTTAATAAAATGTATATAACAAATAGTCATTTTAGGGACCTATTTCCTCTGCGGCATCCTGAAATTGCCAGGTTGTCTCCACCAGCCAGCAGTGCAACTCTACACTTTTTGCCCCCAAGTTGTATAATTGACGTGGTGTGGGGTCTGTTCCCTGAGTAACACAGGCCAGGTTTTGATTGTGGACCTCTGAAAAGAGAAAGAGAAGAAGGAACATGTTCTGCTATTTCTTTTTTTCCTTCACTGTAGCTCTTTCTGGCCAAACAAAAACCAGAAGGTGAAAGGAACTTAAAAGAAAACCAGGCAAGATAATGAAAGGCAAAGAGTTCCTTCTATCTGAAGAAATGAACAGTGTCTTTTGTTCTCTTCCATGCGCTTAGGGAAAATTTTGCCATTTGCTCTTTCCTCTGATCCACCAGCTCTGAGCAGGCAGCAAGGATTAGGTGCCAAAAAACATGAGCTGCTTCCCCTTTGTGAGTCAAATGTTTGTATGGATGCTGACCCCATTTTGTTAACAGGTGGTGATCAGATCACAGAGTCCAAAAGAGGAGGCTGCAGGAGTAGCAGTGGGCAGTCTCCAGCACTGTACAGTAACAGAACCTGGCCCTCACAAGATGTTCTGGGCCAGCTCTCTGTCCCTACCCAAGTCAGAGCCTGGTTGGCCCTGCTTGGCTTTGGGACCCACTAAGCCCCACATTTCTCTCCCTTGTGCCCTATATGCCCTCCTTCCTTTTTGAAGGGATTTGACACTTTCCCTCTGGGTTACCCTCCCAGCCTTTGTTCTTATCTTGCTTAGCCTCCCAAAGCAAGGGCTAGTGAAGTTATGAATGACAAAGAGAAAACAGGCCCATGGGCAGGAGGACTCGCTCTTCTCCCACGACCCTGTCTGACCACCCCTTCAAACTCATGGGTAGCAGTGGCAACCATAGGTCTCAGCAGGAGTAGAGTTCTCTTCCACAATCACGCTTCCATTTTCTTCTTTGACTCCAGGCTGAGTTTTTGTTTTGTTTTTGTTTTTGCTTTTGAAAATTGTCCTTTGTTCTTTTGTTCCCTAAGAAGTCTTTCTGCCAATTAATTAACAGGCACTTAATACCCCTCATTCCATATCTCACACACATGCTTTGGTATTCCAAATGAATTTCATTCTAAAGACAAGTCTTCTTAGTCAAATGTCTGTCTTAAAAGTCTTAGCTATATTCTTAATTCTTATGCTTTATTTCTATAGTTCCAAAAGTTAAACAGTGATTCAAACATTTTTTGTGTCTCTATTATCACACAGGGCTTTTTTTTTCTTATACTGAGCTACTCAAGGCCTG